>NC_045432.1:24212870-24812870 GCF_902635505.1 Sarcophilus harrisii
CTCATGTTCTATATCCAATAACTTGCCTAGTTTTATCAATCTCACCTCCATAACAACCCTCAACCTTTTTCTTGTTCTTCCAATACAAAGCTCTCACTAGTTCTCCTCTAAATTACTATAATACCTTCATAATGGTTCTTCCTTCTCCCAGTATTCTCCCTCTCCAACCCATCTCCCACAGAGCTTGTCAAATTGATAATACTAAAACCTCTATCTGTATCATTCCCATTCCTCAAGAAGCTTCAAGATAAAACATAAACTCATCTGGTAGGTAAAGTTCTTAATCTGTCTCCAGCCTATCTTTCTGCACTGATTATATCTTAGTAAGCCCATGGACTCTATATTCCACCAAAGTGTTCTGCACTTTCTCCAGCCCTGTTGTTCTCCACATAAAACACTCCATCTCTTCCTCCCTACCTTTGCATAGGCTGTTTCTCATGCTTAATATGGTTTTCCTCCTTACTATTGGATCTCAGAACCCCACACTCAGTTTAAGAATGAGCTCAAATGCCATCTCTTAGAGGGCCTTCCTTGAGTCCCACTTATTAATGCTCATTCCCTATCTCCTGATTTAGTTTCTATTTGCTGTACATGTTATATTCCTCCAGTAGAATGTATCCTTGAGGGCAATGAATGAATGAATGAAAAAAGCTTTCATTAAGTGTTTGCTATATGTCAAGCCCTATGTGAAGCATGGGGGACACAAATAGACAAGCAAGACAATGCCTGCCCTCAAGGAACTCACGGTGTGAGAGGATGCTCTATAGAGAAGGGTTCAACTGCAAGGCAGACATAGGTGGGTGGGTAGGTCCTTAGGGTACAGATGATAATGGACAGATGGGTTTATTCTAAAAACAGATTTTGTTTTTATATTCCTAGTACCTAGCACAGGGCTTTTCATAAGAGATAGATGTTTAATGAATGCCTACAGATGCCTTCCATTTCCCTCCTCTCTCAATGTCCAGATAGGAGAAAAGAGGAGAGGAGATGAGAGGAAAAGAGAAGAGAGGAGAGGAAAAGAGAAAAGAGAAGATGAGAGGAGAGGAAAAAAGAAGAGGAGAGGAGAGAAGAGAAGAGAAAGGGATAAGAGAAGGAAAGAGAAGAAAAAAGAAGAGGAGAGGGAAGAAGAGGAGAGGAAAACAGAGGACAGAAGAGGGAATGAGAGCAAAGGGTAGGAGAAGAGACAAGAGGAGAGAAGAGGAAAGGAGAAAAAAAGAGAAGAGAGGAGAGAAAAAGAGAAAACGAGAGGAGAGAAGAGAAGGGAAGAAAAGAAAAGAAGGAAAAAGAGGAGGAGAGAAGAAAAGAGGAGAGAAAAATAGAGGAGAGGAGAGGAGAATAGGAGAAGGCAGGAGAATAGGAGAGGGGAGGAGAATAGGAGAGGAGAGGAGAGGAAAACAGGAGAGGAGAGGAGAGAAAAATAGTAGAGGAGAGGAGAGAGAGTATCTTCTGGGTCTAGGACAGGTACCAGTCCATGTTCACCATCTTTTCCAAGATTGCTTAAGAGTGTCTTCTGAAGATTGGTCTCCTCAACTTAGATAGTTTTCATAAATGTGTAAGTTTGGGTCAAGCAAGAAATCTCCTTGAAAGTCCACAGGTTTGCTAGTCTTTATTAAGCCTCTTACTCTAAGTGGTTTGTTTATTTGAAGTAATTAAGCAACTTATGAAGCAATACTGAAAAGTTAAGAAAGTACTGTTCTCCTTTAAAAAATCTTGGTGGCGAAGGTGGGAAGCAAGTTAAATGGCTACTGCTACCAGTTGGCTCCACCATACTATAATGGTAACCTTTAAGATTTCCACAAACACGCAATCATTAGCACTGCAGGTGGATAAGCTAAGTTGTGGAGCTGTAACAACTGTGTGTTTGTTTTCTTCAGTCTAGAGGGTCATTCAGTGGTGAGGTCTCAATCCAGCCCTGAAATATCTGGATGGTTTTTATGGACGGGAGACCAAACATTGAGAGAACCAATGGAATTTCTTAATCTCTTCCAGGTGCCCCAGTGTCAAAAGGATACGGTCATAGAGTGGGTATTTAAAGTTGGGCCAATTAGGAGCAGGACCAAGTATATAGTCAGGCAAATCCACTCTGCCTTAATTTTCCAAATTTTCTTCCAAATTACTTAGGGTTTTTATATCAAATTGCCTGCCTTTTCAATGTGGGGTGGGCAGAGAAGGGAGGGAAGAAGAAAGAGGATTAGAAGCTCAAAATTTTATAAAAATGAATGTTAGAAATTGTTTTTACATGTAATTGGGAGGAAAATAAAATATTTAATCATTGGAAAAAATTAAAAAATGTTGTAGTTTTTTGCAATGAGTAAATGTCTTCAACTATTCCTCCCCTCCTTTACTTCTTCTTTCTCCTTTGTCAATTCCCTCTCTTCCCTTCTCTGGGACTGATTTCCCTGATCTATAAAACCAAGAGATAAAAATAGGTGATTAAAACAGGGCTTCTTAAACTTTTCCCACTTGTGACCCCTTTTCACCTGATAAATTTTTATATGACCCTGGATATATAGATATATAAAAAGGTATACACACTAAGCATTTACTGATAATAAATCATGATTTTGTGGCCCCCACATTTTTATAAGACCCCATATGGGGGTCACAAACCACAGTTTAAGAAGCTTGGAAGAATAAGATCCTTTCCAACCCTGGAATTCTGCGACTCCAAAACCTTGTTTTGAAAAGGTGACAATCATAGCTTTGAATGTGACTTTAAAGCGTGACCAAACCCAAACCCAAACACCTTAATACCATTTAGAAAACTTTTAGATAATATTCTTATCTGTTTGGCAAGGGTCTCCAGTGAGACCCTTGAAGTGATTTTCATAAATCAAATTTGAAAGGTTATTAGTCTATAATAAAGAGTAACATGTATAGAAAAACATTCAAAAAGTTTATTAAAATACAGCTGAGAAAGCAATATCTGAAAATCATTGAAAATTGTGTTTAGAAATCCAAATGATGATATCAACTCATTGCCAAATGAAGTGGAAGCAATGTGGGCTCAAAGAAGGACTCTTCTGGTAACAGATATAAAGGGGGAGATGTGAAGGGCTGACCCATTCCAGTCTCTTGAATCTTACAGTTCCAGTTGGTTCTTAGTTAATAGGCACATTGCCTGAGCACTACTCATCAGGAAAGCCACCCTTAAGAATGACATAAATCTAGGAGGCAATTCATGTGATTAGGTTACGGACAGAAGCTCAGCATGATCACGTTCCATGTCATGGGTTTCTGTTTGCCAGCCTGTCAGTCAAAGGATCATAACTCTAGAGCTGGGATCTCAGAGATTATTCAGTTCAACCCTCTTATTATATAGAACAGGAAACTGATGCTAGAGAGATGAAAGAACTTGGCCCAGTGATCACAGCCAGTGTGAGATCAAGGAGGTAAAATACAGAATCACTGACAAACAAACAAAAAGAATGTTCTTTCCACCGTTATCACATTTTGCACTGAGAGACTGTGGGTATTTTCCATTGGGAAGCCTCAATGGGATGAGTTATAGGACACAGGAAGCCATTTACTAATGCTAGGGAAAAAAATACACACACCTCAACTTCATATTGAAGGCATTTCATAGTCTGGTTTTTAACCTCTCTAGACTTACTTCACAAATTCTCTTCAGGTAGCTTCACTTAATCAAACCGGCCTACTATGTGTCCCTGGAACTCAAGGACATAGCATACAATAGCCGAAAGACCATTGACTCTGGAGTCTCAAGGACTGACTCCGATGCTTACTCTTTGTGTGATTTTGGAACTCAGTTTCCTTATCTACAAAAAGAGGGAGATGATGGTCTCTCCCTTCCAGTCTTAGCTTTAGGATCCTATATTTGACCTTGGAAAAGACCTCTTTCCTGGGCCTCAGTTTCCTTCTCTTTTAAAATTAGGGTTGGACAAGAAGGTCTTTGAAAGCCCTTCTAGTTCTAGATTTATGGTCTTGTGTGTATGACCTTAGATAAATCATTACGTTTCCTTGGGCCTCAGTTTCCTCCTCTGCAAAAGGTAGGGGTGGACTAGTGGGTCTCTAAGGTCCCTTACAGTACTATAATCCTATGATACTCAAGATGATGTGCATTCAAATACCACTTCAGAAACTTGGTAGCTATGTTACTTAAACTCTCTTTGGCTCAGTCTCCTTTTCTGTAAAACGAGGCAAGTTAATTTAATGGCCTCTGAAGTCCCTTCTGGCTCTAGACCTAAAATCCTATGTATGACCTTGGGCAAATCACTTTTCCTCCCTGCGTCTCAGTTTCCTCATCTGTAAAAAGAGGTTTAGACTAGCTGGGTTGTGAGGTCCCCTCCAATTCTAGATCTAGGAGCTTCTTTAGGGGTTGTTATTCTTTTTTTTTCCCTGAGGCAATTGGGGTTAAGTGACTTTCCTAGGGTCACAAACTAGGAAGTGTTAAGTGTCTAAAACCCGATTCAAACTCGGGTCCTCCTGACTTCAGGGTTGGTGCTCTATCCACTGAGCCACCTAGCTGCCCCTAGTGGTTATATCTCAATGATGATTCATACCTAGTTTGCTGTCTGTTTGCAGCTGCCGTTCTTTTTCAGAAAAACTGCTATCTAGCAATTCCTCACTCACCTCGTCTCTGTAAAATTGAAGATGAAAATTCAGGTGTAGAACTTTGTCTTTTTCTATATTATAATTCAGCCGATCAGATTCAGCCCGTCATCCTGGCTTGTCAAGCTCGGGGCTCCTGACTGTGTCACCCAGCGCGTTCGCTCTCCCTGCCAGCTTCATGTCATCCACCTATTTGACAAGCCTGCAGTCTATGCCTTCATTCAAGTTACTGAAGAAAATGTGTGAAAAAGGCTTATGTTGTCAACTCTTCCTAGAGCATTTTGCCGGGACGGTTCCTCCATCCACATTTTCCCTTTTATCATATGCATCTGTACACATCATTTCTTCTCTGGTGTAACGTGTGAGCCACCACAGTGAGCTCCGCGATGCAAAAGACAGCAATGGGATAGTCTGTGGTGAGCTTGGCCACAAAGAGAAAGATGAGAAAACGTCCCTCTCTCTCTCCTTCTGTCCCTCCCTTGTTTTAGCACAGTGCTTGGCACATGGTACAGATTTAATACATTCTGTTTATTCAACTTCTTTATAGATGTGGGGGATTATGGATATAGAATATTGGAATACTGATAATACTGCCAGGTATGTAGTCAGGTATATAAACACACATACCCTAATCAAGTGCAAGTTTATTATATTTATATTATATTTCTGTTTATATGTTACCATATATATTATATTTATGTTTATATATATTTATATATATATGTGGATATATGTGGATAAATATACACACACACACACACACATACATACATACACATATACAGGGAGTTACAGCAGACAGAAAGGAAATAATTTGAAAAGGTAAACATGAGAAAAGGCATGAAGACGGCAGAGATGAGTAAGGCAAGGGGGATGGTTTCCCCAAAGGCGCAGAGGCAGGAGATAACATTATGTTGGGAAATAGTTGGTCCAATTTGGCTGGGACTGTGTGAAGTAATCACAGATGAAATGGAAATGCAAAGGTAGGTTGGAGCTAAAACTGCTCAGCTAAACTGAGGCCCAAGGAAACGTAATGATTTAGTTTAACTAAACAGCTAAACTGAGGACTTGTATTTTATTCTAGAGCCAAAAGGGAGCCATAGCAAAGTTTTTAAGAAAGTGACTAGAATGGATCTGAGCTTTTGTAAAATTTATTTTGGCAGCTTTAGGGGACATGGAGTGGGGAGGTCAGAGATTGGTGGCAAGGAGTTCCATTAGAAGGCTACTGCAACGATCCTGATGAGGGTGTGAACTACGGGGGTTGCTAAGTGAGCAGAAAAAGGAAAGGAGACAAGAAAGATTGTAGAAACAGAATTGTAGGCAGCTAGGTGGTGCAGTGGATAGAGCACTAGCCCTGAAGTCAGTAGGAGTAGAGTTCAAATCTGGTCTCAGACACTTAATATTTTCTAGCCGTGTGATCCTGGGAAAGTCACTTAACCCCAATTGCCTCAGCAAAAACAAACAAACAAATAAAAGAAATAGAATCTAGCGACTTGGGAACTGATTGACATTGGTGGGGCCAAAGATGACATCATGGCTGGGAAAGTGGGTGAGTGAGAAAACAAAGATGACTTCAACAGAAATAAGAAAGTTTTGAGGGTTTAAAGAGGCATATGATGAGTTCTCTTTTGGATGGGGTGAGCTTAAGATGCCTATGGGACATCCCAGTGGAATTCAATGATCTAGGGTTGGAAGGGACCCTCTCACTTTTTCCAATTAAAAAGCATTTATTTCCTCTCTCTTTCAATCCCAACCTATGGGGGAAATTTTGAAAATAAAATCCTAGTAACGAGTATGTATAATCAAAGAAAACAATTTGCCATGTTGGTCATATCCAAAATGTATGCTTCATTTTTTATCTTCAATCTATCACTCCTCTGTCAGAGTGTGAGCGGCATACTTTTCCATCATTCTTAGGGAATCATGGTAATTACCATCATGATACTTCTTAGGTCTTTCAAAATTGACTGTCTTTACAATGCTATTGTCATTGTATTGCATAAATTGTTCTGCTCACTTCACTCTGTATCAGTTTATTAAAATATTCTTAAGATTATATGAAACTGTCCTTTTTTGTAATTTCTTAAGGCACACTGATATTCGTTCATATACCATATTTATTTCAACCATTTGTCAGTTGATGGGCAGTCCTTTAGTTTCTAGTTCTTTGCTGTAGAGGGCTAAAAACTCTTGAGTTGATGCACTGAGGTTGGTTCGAGCACTTGAGGCTAACTACCGACTGGCCGATACTCTATGGGCATGTGCTTGGGGAATGGCCCTTCCCACTATCCTGTGCTGGCTTGATGATTGGTACATACAGAGAATTGTAGAAGGGACTAGGAGGTGGAGTAAGATGAGCCAGGGTCACTTTGGCAGTAGATGAAGAAGAAGGAGGTCACAGAAATGCTTCTTCCATCTAATTCAATCCTACCCCTAAAGACCAAGAATAAAGACTAAGGACTTTTGCTTATCCTGACTCTGGCTGATTCTAAGGTATGGAGGGTGCTAACTTGGTCATCACACTTTGCCACCAAAAAGAGCTACTTTAAATATTTTGGGACAAATGGGTTTTGTTCTTTTCTTTTCTTTTTTTGACTGAGGCAACTGGGATTAAATGACTTGCCCAGGATCACACAGCTAAAAAGTGTTAAGTGTCTGAGACTGGATTTGAACTCAAATCTTGACTTCAGGGCCAGCATTCTATTCACTCTACCACATAGCTACCCTGGGTCTTATTGTTTTCAATTTGGGGGGTCAACCCCCTTGTTTTACACCGAGGCTCAGAGATGTTAATGATTTGTATGACCTTGGACAAGCCATTTAAACATTTTTGTGCCTTAAAGAAACTCTAAATTGCACATGTCTGACATGTATTGGCTTGCTTGCTATCTAGGGGAAGGAGAAAAAACTCTGGAACACAATGTTTTTGCCACGGTGAATATTGAAAACTATCTTTGCATGTATTTGAAGCATAAAAAGCTATTATATATTTTAAAAAAACTCTCTAAGATGGCATCAACCTCTATACATAAAGGGAAATTTCCTCACTTAAGAGTTCCATATACCATGAATGTTATGGAATATTATTGTTCTGTAAGAAATGATCAGGAAAATGATTTTAGAGAAGCCTGGAGAGTTATGAACTGAGGCTAAGTGAAGTGAGCAGAACCAGAAGATCATCGTACATGGCAACAATGAGATTATATGATGATCAGTTCTGATGGACGTGACTCTTTCCAACAATGAAGTGATTGAGACCAGTTCAGTGGTCTTGGGATGAAGAGAGCCATCTACACCCAGAGAGGACTGTGGGAACTGAGTGTGGATCACAACATAGCATTCTCACTTTTTGTTGTTCGCTTGCATTTTGTTTTCTTACTCATTTACTTTCTTTTTTTAATCTGATTTTTCTTGTGCAGCAAGAGAATTAAATCCAATATGTATAAATATATTTATACAACATATACTTGTTTAACATATATTGGATTGCTTGCCATCTAGGGGAGGGGGTGGGGAGAAGGAGAAAATCTGAAACACAAGTCAGTGTTGTCAAATTATCCATGCATATGTTTTAAATAGCTTTAAAAAGAAAAAAAAAGAAAGTTCCATATACCAATAAAATCATAGACCTAGTCTGTATCCCTATTCTACATAGAAGTGTTAAGACCTGGGAAATAACTTAAAAAGGCCAAGATCTCCCACTGCATCTGGGGTCATTTCTAGTTCTCCTGAGCTATATCACGTGACTAGACTCAGATGACCCTGGAGGAGAAAGTGAGACTGATGACTTTGCACAATTCTGTCTCACTTAAATCCAATTCACTTGCAAGTTAAGACTTTCCTGAGGCCCTCTTTGAGAACGAAGGATGATCAACATAGAGTTAACACTTTGTAGTTAAGGTTGGAGCCCCACACGTCCACTGATTACCTCCGCTTTATCGGGGATGACCAGCCATTGTGGAAGAAATGGAACACGGTGACCCCTTTTCCCATGAGACAGCACTACAAATATTTGTATTAAGTTATCATGTACCTTCAGGCAAAACATCCTCCATTCTTTCAACCATTTCCTCTGCTGAGGTGTCCAGGACCCTTCCAGCATGGTCACTTAGATCTAGGGACCCTCAAGTCCTTGCTTACTGAGAGACTTTGGGGCCTTATTGAACCCGAGCATCCAGAGGGACCCAAAGGTCCTCCTCTCCTGCTTCATTTCAAACAGTTGGGTGTACAGATGCTCCCCACCAAAGCACAATGATTCCATTCACAGCTGGCAAGGGACCAGAGATCCCAACTCCGGAGGCCGGCCAAGCAATTTCCAAAGCAGGTGTTTTCACTACCCCCACTCAGACCCCCCCCCTTCCAAGAGCCAGGTGTTTGGCATCCTGGACACCTGACATCTGGGTGATTGACTGACTTTTCCTTCCAATGTTCCAATGTCGTCAAGACCTGGGCAAAGCCTCCTCTGTGCTCCTTGGCTGCTGTCAAAGGCAACACCAAATAATTTCTTGTGACTTTTCAAAACAGGAAAGCGAGCCGAGAATGATGAATTAAATGGAAAATCTCGGCCCTGTGCACTGGGACTTACAAACCGCCTTGCCAAATCACTGCCGTGCAAGGTTATTTGCTGTCCAGGCAAGCAGCATGCACTTAGTGAGCACAAGCCATAGCTGGGGAGAGCCATTTTTGCCAGCTGTCCCGAGAACTCAAATGACACAGACTGGAGTTTTTTCCTTAGGATTTATTCCTCAGTACTACCCTTTTCTGTCTTGTGGGTTCTGAACTTCTCTCAGAAACCAATTCCCATATCTTGCAAACCTTTCATTTCCACTGACAGGTCATCCAATTTGCATTGTCACAAAGAAAATAGTCCCGAGCAGCTGCTGGGGTCACCTCCACCGAAGCAGATCTTGAAGATAAAGGCTTGTGGCTTCTGGGCCTCGTGTGGTCTCTTTATATTTACATCAAGAAAAGGAAGTAACCCCATGTCAAGGCTGGGTCATCAGGTCAAATTTCTAGAGGCTCAAGTCACTAATGGCTCCCTTCCTCTAGGAGACAGTAGAAAGAATACTGACTTTTAAATTAAGAGGACTTGGGTTCAAATTTAATGTTGTTGTTTATTAACTGTATGATCTTGATCAGGTCATTGCAACTCCCCATGATGTGCTTCAGTTTTCTTCTCTGTGAGATACAGAGGTTAGACTATGGGCTCTGAGGACTTTCCAGCTCAAGATCTAGGATCTTCTCATCCTATGAATGCCCATTCCCCGAAGGAAAGGTCACAATCCAACTTCTTTAATCCTCCAGTGTCTGGCACAGTGGAAAAAGGAAGTCAAGGAAGTCAAATGGCCCAGGTTAAAATTCCCACTTTCTTTCTCATAATATATGACCGTGGGGACAAGTCACCTCAACTCTCTCATGTGAAGGCACTGGAAATGAGGAACTTTAAGTTTCCTTCTAGTTTTAAATCAACGATTCCGTGATTCTTGGAACTGAGATTAGCAATCAATGAGAGTTAACCAATGACAGAGTCATCAGCTAGAGAGCCTATCCTTGTAGGTGGACATTCTAGACATAGACTGTAGGAAAGGAGGGAAAACTTGTGAAATAAGTCAGAAGACGGGGATTAAACTCACTTCGAAGATTTTTTAGGTATGTGCAAGATCCTTGATTTCTGAGCCTCAGCTGCTTCATCTGGAAAGTTAGGATGATAATATATGTTGAGACGATAATATATGACCTACCTGAAGTCTGTTGTGAGAATCAAATGTGAGAGATCAAATAATGCATCTGAAAGCATTTTGGAAACAAGGGTGCTGACCGACATCATTTTACAATGATATTATTTTACTATTACTATTATTTTACTACTACTATTACTATAACCAAATCCAAGGTAAAGTCATGAAACAACTGTGTTGTTCTACCAATCATCAAACATCTATAGTAGGCACAGTGTTGGGTGTTAGAGAGCCCTTAAGGAACTTATAAGAGGGATGGATACTTGGGAAGGGGCAGACCTTCTCTATTTATTCTGTCTACAACTTGCTCTGTTTATATTTGTTTGTAGTTTGTCTCCTCCATTAGCTTAGGAACTCCTTGAAGACAGGCATTTCTTCTGCCTATTTTTATATCCCCAGTGCTTAGAACAGTGCCTGACATAGTGTAGACAATAAATGTTTATTGATTGACTTTTGCTCTGAGAGCAAGAGATCACTTTAATGTTTATAAAGCAATATATACATGCATATATATGTGTCTGTATATCTATCATTTGACTTGATTTTCCTTCCAACAACACTGTGATTTAGGTTCTAATGTTATGCTCATTTTGCAGGTGAGAGAAATGAGGTTAAGCAATTGTCTGAGGCAGAATTTGAACTCATGCCTCTGACTCCAAATGCAGCACACTCACCACAGTGCTACCTAGTAACAAAACTTGAAATGCTTTCAGTCCCTTGATTGTCATAATTCTCCCATTTACAAATGTCTGTTTGCAAAGCCTTCTTCTTCTTCTTCTTCTTCTTCAAGGAGATGAAATGAGTGAGGAGCACAAGAAGAATGCTGGGTTGACGACGCCAGAGAGGAAGTGAAATCCCAGCATGCCCTGGCAACCAACACCAATCCAGGTCACCTAGACATTAGATAGATATCAGGTTTCTATGGCAAGTATGATGAGTAGCCAGTGATGGGCAAGAAAAGTGTAGGGAGGAAAGTGACCTGGTGAGAGAAGAATGCCTTGGAGCTCCTTTGGGAAACTAGTTAAATCCAATAAGATTTAGCCATAGGGAAATTAGGCATTTATCCGGGGGTAGTTGGATTAGAGAGGAAGCTTGGGACAGTGGAAAGAATGATGGATTTATCGTCAGAGAATCTTGCTTGGCTATTTATCTATTTATCCTGTCTATAGCTTGCTTTGTTTATTCTCAGGCAAGCCATTTCCTCTCTGGGGTCTCAGTTTCCTCCTCTGTAAAATAATTCCTTCTAGCTGCTCTAGGGCTATCAATCTATGGATTTTACAAAATACACGGTGCCCATGTGATGCCCAAACAAACAACAGATCTGGTCAAGTCCTTTTGTTTTTTTCATTACTCAATTGGGTGAAAAAAAAAGTGGAGCAAATCATATGCAGTCAGGATTAGCGGCCAAGCTTCTTCACTCCCAGTTTGGTATTTTGGCCATTGTACTATGGAGCTGATAACAATCTTACTGCCAAAAGAACAGGTGGAAGAATGGAAAATGCAGTCATCTGGCTATGTTGTCTCTATATGGATATCACATAGACTAATGAACCTGGCATTATGGGAATTTTCCCAGGCTTCTTGGTAGTTATTATCTGATTACAGTGGCATATGAAAAGGCTACACAGTATTATGGAAAGAATAATGGAACAGGAGTCAGAGGATGGAAAGAGTATAAGTCTGGGTCTGTGAGCTCAAAGGTCATCTGGTCCAGCTTCTTTTTTGCTATGATGAAGAAACTGAGGCCCAGAGAAAGAAAGGGACATTCCCAGGGTCACACTGGTAGTTAGCAGCAATGCTGGAATTTGAACCTAAGCCACCCAGTTCCAAAGCACTGCACCATGCTATGAATTCTGGCTCTGTCACTGACTACTCTGTGACCTTGGATGAGTCACTTTCTCTAACTAACCTTTAGTTTCCCTAAATGTAACGTGCTAAGATGAGGGAAGTTGGATGAGATCATCTCTAAGGCCCCTTTCGGTTCTTTGTTTCTGATTCTTTGGGATGCGATTCGCTGGGCTCGACAGGAGTCATACGTATGGCATGGAAAAAAATGATAGATTTTTTTCTCTTTATTCCTCTTTATTCCCACGATACCGGTCTCAATGCAAGGATGGGCTTCTGATTTCCAGGGAAACTCCATATCGCTGATATTCTGCCACCTGCCTCAGGCCCCTACCCAGGCCTGGAAAGAACTCTCCAATCCTGGAACCCATCAATATATTCCCAAGCAGTTCTCATTGACCTGGGTCCAATTGGAAATCAGTGAGTGGAGGTGAAAGGCCCATGTCCAATTACAATATCTATCTTGAGAGCTGTTCACTTGGAACCAATTTAATAAGCCATGAAAACAGATACTGCCTGGGACAATTTTCCTCCCAGAAACACCATATGGCAACATTGGAATAAAGGAGAAAAGACACAGAATTTGGACTTAGAGGAGCTTGGAAGAATTTGCATTCACATAAAGTATTTGAAACTGGGCTTCCTGGAAATTGTCAGTAGCAATATTGGCAAGCTCTGGAAGCTGTGAAGACAAGAAAAAAGCACTTCTATGTAGTGCTGTTTCTGAGTTTAAAGCAGCCCATAGAGGATCCAAAGACTATTTACATATGGAGCCAGGGTGGTGTTTTGTTTTGGGTTTTGTTTTTTTTTAGATCCGGTCTCCTTATCTATAGGTAAACATTTATTAAGCACCTACTGTGTGTCAAACTAAGTGCTGGGACTATAAAGGCAAAAGTCAGGCCCGGCTCTCAAGGAGTTTACAACATAATGAAAAGGAAATGAAAGTGGATTGAGGAGAAGGGGGGGAGTGGAAGTTGGCCAGTCCCAGGACCAGAGTAGGAAATGAGAAGATGATTGCTTAGGGCTTTCTTTAAATGGAGTATATGGGAAGAGCTCTCCCTTGTCATCCTCTACCTTTTTCAATCTGATAGAAGGAGAAGCTCTAGGGACAAGAGACTGTGTTTCAGGATATAATGAGATTATTTAAGTAGAGCGCTTTGTGAACCATCAATTAAAAGAATTAGGTAAATATTACTTATTTATGATGATTACTCAGAGGGAGACAGTATGGCTTAATGGATGGAGAGCTGGTCTCTGAATTAAGAAGACAAGTTGAAGTCCCACCTAAGACATATAATGTTTGCGTGGCCTTAGGCAAGTCACATCACTTTTAAGTGTTCTAAGTAACCCAGCAAAATTCTCAGTTGCAGAGAATGTATGATCTGCCTTACTAGAGGAAGTTTCCCTACCATGAAAGTTCCCTATCCTAGTGAAATTATAGATACCGTCCCTATCCCTACTATTCTGATAGAATATAAGCTCTATGAGGGTATAGACAGTTTATTTATTTTTTTTATTTATTAACTTCATTTTTGTACTATATTCCTAGAATCTAGCACAGTGTCTGGATTTTTTTTTGGAGGGAATAGGGTGGAATAAAAGGGTCCTGGTACAGGAAAACAGTTCCTATCCCTATCCCTACTATTCTGATAGAATATGAGCTGTATGCGAGTATAGACAGTTTACATTTTTTTTTGTTTATTCTTCATGTTTTTATTATATTCCCAGAATCTAGCACAGTGTCTGGATTTTTTTGGGAGGAGATAGGGTGGAATAAAAGCTTCCTGGTACAAGGAAAAATCTTCTGTAAACATTTTCTCTGGTCTGCAATTATAGGAGAAAGGTTAAATATTGAACCAGATGCTAAAGATAAGAAGACAGAATGAAACTTACTGACTTCAAGGTGCTTCCTCTCTATGGAGATAATGTATATATCCATTCAAGTAATCAGGAGGGCAGTCAGCCAAGATAATGGTCTCCATCATATCTTCAGACGTGAGGGCCAGTATGTTAATAGCGTGTAGCAGAATTGGTAAAGAAACCATCTCTGATATATTAGGAAGTTCATAATGCTAGCTGGAATTAATAAATGCTTTATACTTTTCAATTCCCTTTCTCATCCATTATCTTAGGACACACTCACATAAGAACTAAGAGTGGGTGGCAAGGAAGATCATTACTCAAGTCCAAGGATTTAGAGCTGGACGTGACTTTAGAGGTCATTTAATTCAACTCCACTCCTTTTTACAGATGGGGAAACTAAAGAGAAAGGAAGGGGGAAAGGGAAGAGTGGGGGAATAAATATTTCTTAAACTCCTGCTATGTGTCGGATAGTGTGCTAAGCATTTTACAATGATCTCATTTGATACCTTTTATAATCCTGACAGGTAGGTACTATTACTATCCCCATTTTACAGATGAGGAAACCAAGGCAAATAGCAGTTAAATGACTTGTTTAGGGTCATACAGCCAGTAAATGCCTGAAGCCATATTTGAACTCGGGTCTTTAGGCTCACTTTAGCTACTCCACAGCTGCCTGAGAAAGAGATTTGCTGAAAATGATCCAGATGGTAAATAGTTGATTGAGAAATCAAATATAGATGCTCCTATTACAAAAAAGCCAGTGATCTCTTACTATGTTAGCATTCATAATTTACAGATAAGGAAACTGGGGGATATGAGTTACTCATAGTTATTGTCATTCAGTTGTTTTCACCCAGTCGGACTCTTTCTGCCCTGCTTTGGGATTTTACTGGCAAAGATAGTGGAGTGACTTGCCATTTCCTCTTCAGTTCATTTTACAGATGAGGAAACTGAGGCAAGCAGGTTTAAGTGACTTGCTCAGGGTCACACAACTAGGAAGTATGAGGTTGGTTTTGAACTCAGGTCTTTCTGACTTCAAGCACAGCACTCTACCCATTGTAGTGCCACCTAGTGGCTCCATACTCATAGTTACTTAGTGAGAGAACTAACATTAGAATGCACATCCCACTCCATATCCAGTTTCAAAGTATTGAAGATTTCTGGAACTGAAGCTAGATGAGATTTGGAATTATCTCAATAGCTAATAATAATAATTGACTTTTTTTTTTAGAGACGTGTTCTCCCCATTTGAGGCTGGAAGAGCAGTGACTTGTGGGCCTGATAAAATTACTGATGAGCGTGGAAGTTTTTCTCTGCTCTGTCTTTGATCTGGTCTGCTTCCTCCACCCCCTAACCCCGCTTAGGTAGTACCCAGTGGTCTCCCACCTGCAGGGGTTCACTTTATTGGTGTCAGATTTAGTATAGACATCTGATTGGCTTTAGTCCTCCTGCAGCTCAGAACTCTCAAATTCAAGTGATCTACCAGCCTCCACCTCCCCTTTAGCAGGAATAAATGACATTTCCATGGTGTTTAAAATTTACCAAAATGTGACCTTACGATCACTTTAGATCACTAAGAGTGATCTTATTTGTTCTTCATGACAACCCCGTCCTAATTTTCCCCCCACATTTCCCAGATGAGCAAACCAAGGCTCAGAAATATCAAGTATCTTGCCTATGGCTATACAACTAATAAGTACTGCAGATCAGTTTTTGAACCCAAATCCTCCTGACTCCAGCATAGTGCCTGGCAAGTAATAGGTATTTCATAAATAAATGTTAATTGACTGACTTTCTCCCTGATACCAAGCTGCTTCTCTATGTCTTATCCTCCAAGATCACCAACACAGTTCTTGGCACATTGTATACACTTCATAAATACTCAACTGATTTCTTACAACCTCAGGACCAGAAACTTAGAACACTTCTCAGAAACCAGGTATGAAGATTAGCAGAAATAAGGTAGTTTTGAAATACGAGACAAATGGAACGCTAACGCTGAGCCACTGAAGGATGGAATGTATTTCTTTAGTTTCCAAAGACCAGGCCAATAATATCAGAATGATCTTGACTTTTCCCTTTTAATCAAAATGAATACAGGGGTCTGTATTTCAGTGTTGCTTCAATATTGCTGCTTCTGAGGAGCAAGATTTACTTTAGTAGTAAAAGGCAACATGGGAGAGTACAGGAATTCTTAACTTGGGACCCACACAGAACCCAAGGGATAGATTTCAGGAGATTCATAAACTTGGATGGGAAAAAAATAACATCTTTATTTTCATTAACATCTAACTGAAACTAAGCATTTCCTTCGTTTGTTGAATTATATTAAAAAAAAAAACATTATCCTGAGAAGGGGTCTACACATTTTACAAAAAAGGCTAAAAACACTTGGAATATTGGGATACCTGGTTCAAGTCTTGTCTCTGACAAGACAACATAGAGCCTATGACCCAATACTGAATTCAAATTTTATAAGGTACTGTAATTACTCCATAAAAAAAGAAAAAAAATATCAGCCTTCTTTATTGGTATGAAGAGAGGGCCAAAAAATTTTATGCAAATTTTTGGGGGTGGAGGAAGGCACCATACCCCACCACAATGTGGAAGGGATAATCGTATTACAGCACACATGTTGTCTATTGAGAAGGGGGGAAATTTCTCTGCATCGGTGAAATCACTATCACCTCAACAACAACAACAAAAATAATCTTGAAAGCAGTGAAGGAGAGGAAAAAGTTGTACCAATGTGCAACTTTTATAAAGTTTCCCAGTAGCCATTACTTCTTTGTTGATCGGATGAGGGATGATTCTTGTTCGAGTATGACAACTTATGAAAACAGCCTTCTGGGACAAATAGAAATGGTAATATGCATCAGTGAAGGGGACCTCATCTCATAAATGAAATTGCTAAGTTTGGCGGGGTTGGAGTAGAAGTTATTATGTTGTTATTTTATTTCCTGTACACCACCCTGAACCACCCACATCCCTGTAAAAAAAAGCATTGTAAAATCAAATACATGGTTATTCAGTTGCTCAAGGGAATCTTTGGAGAATCAATGCTCTCGGTTCCACAGAACCAGGAATTGTAATTTTGATCTGTGAGGTGCTGATTGTCATATAAACCGCTATAGCTTCTTGAACAAGAGGCCAGGGCTCAATAATTAGGCTGTCCGTTTTCACTATCCACATCATTGTCACTGAAATTCTATTTGAATGGGACTGGGGGCAGGGAGGAGGGGGGAAGAGACTGACAAACCCAGCAGTGACTCATCCAGACTTTATTTGTCGCTTTGATAAATACTCTCATGAATGTGTTCTTTCGACCTTTTTGGGATTGTATATTTTGATGTGTTGGCCATCCCACCTCTTCTCCACAGTTCAGTGAGGCTGTAAACAAGAAGAGACGTGCGATGGCCTACCCCGAAAATTATACATTGTTGAAAAGGTCAGAATTGTACAGCTGAATGTTGCTATTTGTAATTTACAGAATATATGGGACATTCAAATTCTCATAACTCATTCTCTTGACAGATGGAGGAGAGCATAACATGGCAGAACACGAGTCTATTGAATGAACAGGCATGGGAAACAACACAATCTCAGGATGTTTCCTTTGTGGTACTCTAAGAGGTTACCCGGCCCCGTTTATTTATCGGGAGCCCAGAGACACATAAGATTCCCCACAAATGACATGTGAACACATTCACCTGCTGACCTGTAAAAGCGGTAGCAAGGATAAACAAGGTCAAGATTTAGCGCCGCTCACCCCCTGCCTCCCAAAGAGCAAACAATATCCATTCATTCCAAGTGTTTATTTGTACAAGGCATTCTGTGTAACTCATAGGAGCCATTTGCAGAGCTTCTTCTTGTCAACATAAAACATGGAATCTTAGGGCAGGAAGGGAACGTGGTGCAGTGGATGTCAGAGTGGGGAAGATCTGTGCTTAAATCCTATTGCTGATACTTAATGACCCTTGATAAGCCACCTGACCTCTCTGAACCTTCATTTGCTCATCTGTAAAACAAAAGGACTTGGCCTCAAGGACCTCCAGAGTCCTTTCCAACTCCAACCATATTGATGGTATGATTTTATTCTCATGACTTCAATCCAATGCAATTCAATTTAACCAACAGTCATTAAGTAGCATGCTTAGGACCTTTGTGAATATTTATAATTCAAGGTACTGCACTAGAAGGTGAGGGTACAAAGCTAAATAAAAAAGGCTTTTTCCCCAAAAGGGGAGCAGAGTACAATATGGAAACATATACTGTAGGAGAGGGGAAAGCACAAACACCTAAAGAGATGAGAAAAGGATATCAAGAGAAGATGGCACTTGAGCCTTGACGTTAAAAGGTTTGGGGATCCCAAGAGGCAAAGGTGAGGAGGGAAAGAATTTTAGTTGCAGACATGGGGGACCACTTGTACAAAGCTACAAAGGTGGGATATTGAGTTTAGAGAACTGCAACTGGGCCACTTGAAAAGTAAACAAATCAATGTGGAAAGGTTGGATGGGAACCAGATGATTGGGAGTATGAATTTATACAAATTCAAAACTGAAGAGTATGTATCTTAGCCTAAAGACAACAGGGGACAACTAAAGATTTAAGATTAGGAGAATGAAACTGTTGAAAATAACACTCTTGACACTGAAAATCAGATGTGGAGGAAAACTTATTAAAGAATCTTAAGGAATCATCTTAATATTCCTGGCCAGAAGCGGGCCCCACTCCTCTTCGGGAAGAGGGAGCACTGGGTGCAGAAAGGGGGGAATCTTTATACTTGCTTGTGTGATGCAGCTCCTCCCTTCAGAGAATGGATTGATACTTTTTATCTGGGTTACAGTATTTCTGATACGCCCACTACATGTTTCCCCTTAATATGTATAAAACATTCTCCCCTAACCCCATCTTACATCCCATGTTCAAAATGGGGGAAAACTACTCCTCTGAGGTGTGTTATTTAATACTCAATTAGCCTATTAAGCAGGAGCAGTAGTGATTGGGTCAAGGCAGATCATTGACCCCAACTAGTTTGGGCTGGATGGGCTATTATCTTAAGTTTGTGGTTTTCTCAAAACCACAAGACTCTTTCTGATTGTCTGAATTCCCCTGTGCCTTCCTAGCCCCCCAATTTCTTGTTTGCTCAAAGCTTAATTGTTCTGTGAATCCTAACCCCCCTTAACCTCTCACATTCTGAAAACCTCTTGTTCAGTGGTACCCACTATCCCACACTACCTTGAAGCTTACAACACTGTGGAAACCCAACTTTTCAACATTTCTCACAATATGATGAGTTATGCTTCAGGAAGATTATTTTGATTGCTATGTTGAGAAAATATTGGAGGACGGAGAGAATGTATATGGTGAGAACAGTTTGGAGACCACTGACATAATCCAAGTGAATGGTGGTGAAAGCCTGAAGTAGAGCATTAGCCCTTTGAAGATGTGAGAGATGTTACAGAGATAAAATAAATAATCAGGACTTGGCAACTAATTAGCTATGGGATGAGGGAAGATGGAGAATCAAGGAAGACAGACTCATAACTTTGGATGATCGAATATATGATGGCACCCTCCACAGAAATAAGCATGGAATTGGGGTGGGTTTTAAGCATATTGAGTTTGAGATGTCTATAAGACAGTCAACTGGAGATAGCCAGCAGGCCCCTGATGATTTAGAATACAAGTTCAGAAGAGAGATTAGGGTTGAATACGTAAACATGGGCAATATTTGTAGAGAAATAACAATGGAAATCATTAAAATTGCTGAGATCACCAAGAGGTGGAAAGAAAAAAGAAGTCCCAGAACAGAGGTTTGGGTGATACCAGATAGGCATGATATAGATAAATATCGAACAGAGGAGAAGGACAATGAACATTCAGGTAAGTAGAAGGAGAACCAGGAGAAAACATATCAGAAAGCTGAGGCAACAGGTATTGAGGAAGAGAAGGTGAATATACTATCAGAACTTGCCCATCATATTTGGTTGTCCCTGGCAGTTCTATTTTGGACCTTCCCATATCCCCTTGGCAGGAAGTGGTCTGCAGAAATGGAAGATTTAGGGGAAAATAAATTCAATTTTGGACTTGTTGAGTTTTAGATGTCTATGGGACAGTAGAGATGTGTAGATGTCTAGCAGGCAGTTGGAGATATGGGACTGGAGCTCAGGAAAATGATGAATGTTGCATCTATTAATTCTGGACTGACCTTCACGGAGGTGATAGTGGAATCCCTAGGAGCTGAAGAGAATAGAGGGAGAGAGAGAGAGAATAAAGAGGGGAAGGTCCAGAATAGAACTGCAAGGGACAACCAAGTAAGATGGGCAGGATGTTAATGGTGATCTTGCAAAGAAAACCAAGATATATTGATTCAAGAAATAGTAATAAATTACAAGAGAGAATCCAGCGGAAGATCATTTGGAACAGAAGGTGGTCAACAGAGTCAAATTGTGGCAGATTGCTGGATGGAGGAAAGGGTAAGAGAATGAGCATTATTAGGTACCTACTGTGTGCAAGGCACTTTGCCTGCTTAAAGGAAGAGGAGGAGGTCTGAAAAGAATATGGATTTAGGAACAAATAGCTAATATTTCTGGGTTTGCATACCTTATCTCATTTTAGTTTTACAATGACTCTGGAAGATAGGTACTATGATTATCCCCCAAATAATATAAAAGCTCATAGGGGAGAACTAATAAATGCTTGGTGGATTGGATTGTTCAAAGGCTTTCCACTCTAAGTAGGGTAATAGTGGCTAATGTTATCATCTCTTAGTCTACTGTATAAAGCTTTAGAAAAGATTAGTTAATAGCACCTAAAATTCTTTGTGCTCTTTGGAGAAATCTGCTGTACAATCACAAAGTCTAATTATTTAAATGGACTCCCTCTTGGGATTAGTCAATGGTGAGAGGGCTATGGAAAGATGGGTATGCTAATTTGGTGTGGCTGTGAATTAGTCTAACTGTTCTGGAAAGCAATTTCAACTTATGTTAAGAAAGTAACAAAAATGTCCATGCCTTTAGACCAAGACATCCCACTGCTAACCCTATACACCAAGGAAGTTTGTGCTAAGAAAGAAAGGACTCATATATACCAATATATTTATAGCAATGCTTATTGCATGAGGAAAGAACTAGAAACAAAATAGATAGATGAATATTAGTTGGAGGACCATTAGAAATGGTGTGGTACCTGAATGGGATAGAATACTTAATTTTTGCTGTCATAAATTTTGATCGGGGAGAATGCAGAGAATCACAAGAATTGTCAGAACTGACATTGAATGAAGGAAGTATAAATGGGAAAACCACATATAAAGTGGCTACGGTGATGTTGCTGAAAAGAACAACAAGAAAACAATCAAAATTGAATGCTGATTCCAAAAGACTTGCGATGGAAAATGTCATTCTCACTTAGGAAAAAAAAAGATCAATGGAGACTGAACGTGGATCAAAGTATCCTATTTTCACTTTTTTATTTTGTTTTTTCTTTCTTGTGGTTTTCCCCATTTGTTCCAATTTTTCTTTTCCAACATGATTAATATGGAGATATGTTTAAAAGACTGTATACATATAACCTAAATCACATTTCTTGCTCTCTTGGGTAGGGAAGGGTGAAAAAAATTTGGAACTCAAAATCTTACAAAAATGAATATTGAAAAACTATCTTCATATGTAATTGGAAAAATAAAACACTATTAAAATGAAAAAAATTGAATGCTCCAAGATCACAATGACCATCCTTGATCCCAGGGAAGACATTCAAAAGACATATTCCTTGTACACTTCTTTGCAGAAGTGGATGATAGACACTGGATGTGAGCTCAGACTTTTTTGATGGGCTGATTAGATTTGTGTAACTGATTTTTTTTCCCCTTTTTAGTCTTAAAAAGAATAGCTCTCCAAGGGGGAAAATGGAGGAATATAATAGAAAAGATAGATAATGTAAAATATAAAATATATTAATACAAATGTATTTTTAATAGCCCTACCTCTCCAAATCTCCTGAGTTAAATAAGCACTTTTCTCTTTATTGATGAAAAACTTGCCTTTTCCCATAACCCAATCAAGGCTTCTGGAATGAGGAGTTTCAGAACTTGGCGTCCACATTAATTCCTTCTCCCTTAGTGCTTGGCGCTACTTCCCATGGTCTTATTTCCTTTGTTCCCTCCCTGAATCATGCTAACAATTGAATCCCAAGACACATCCCAGTTAACTGTCTCACACAGTTAAAATCTTACCCAACAGCATGACAAGGAAAGGAAATTCAAATCATGGGCATAGGCTGCCTCTCGACACACTCCCAACTCCAAAAACTCATCCGGATCTCTGCCACGGCACCATGGAGGGACCGGAGTTTGGCTTCTACTTGCACAACACACAACTAAAAAAATATACCAAGTTTTCTATGTACAGAAGAGCTCTTCTTGGAAGACAAATACTGAAATGGGAAATAAACAAAATTTTGAGAAGATATTTTTAGTCGCACTGATCCAAATAATATACAATGAGGTATTTGTAGAGTATAACATGGGACTAGACAAAACGGTAAGGTAGTAAGTTTCCACTCCATCCATCTTTTGGTAGTGCCCTCTCCATGCCAAGGTATTCAATGTCCTCATGATGCCCCCTCCCTGGCTGCCCATGTCTATAGGACTTTGTACTCTGGCCTTATGTTACTCAGGAACCCCTCAATCAAAACCATTCTGTCATTCCCCTGGAAGTCTGTTCCTTATTAACCTAACATACTTTATATTGCTAGTTATACCATTGGGGACGGGGTGGGGGATTATATTTTAGGCCTCGGTTTCAACTGTAGAATGAAGAGTTGATAATAATAAGTAGAATTAATTTAGCACTTTCAAGTTTGCAAAGAATTTTTTGTTCCTTAACTAATTTGAGCTCTGACAGACTTGTATCACGAGTATTATCCCTTTCTGACAGATAAAACTACTGAAGCAAAGAGAAGACATATTATGGATAGAGTTCCAGTCAGGAAGACCTTGTTCGAATGCTGGTTTAGACATTTATTAGCTCTGAGATATTGATGAAGGTACTATCTCCGACTCTCAGTTTCCTTCTCTGTAAAATGAAGAGGTTGGGATCAACTTTTAAAGTCCTTTTTAGATCTAAATCTATAATTGGATGGTTTGATGTGTCATCTTAGACTTGACTTTCCTGGCCCTCAAATTCCTTCTCTCTAAAGTGAGAGGGTTGGACTAGATGGCCTCTGAAGTCTCTTTTTTTAAATCTAAGATCCTGTGATCTTATCTGTGACCTCAGATGGCACCATTCTGAGCCTCAGTTTCCTCATATATACATTTCAGAGATCCTTTCTTGTTCTAAGATTGAGATTCTATGATTTCCTCAGTTCTCTACTTATTTACATGCATATAGTATAAAACATACCTACAATGAAAAAACCCAGGTACTGGAGATGGAATTTTGGTATAGTAATTGGGAAATAGGGCCGAGAGCTGTGAGTTCACTGATATAGGGAATTCTCTCTCAAATACAGCCTGGTACCTTTCCTACAATCTATAGTTTTAACAGAGTGTCCTGGATCAAGCAGCAATTATGAGACAGAGGCAGGCCTAAGTGATCCCAATATTTTCCTTATTTTCCCATTTTCCTCCACAGCACCAAAAGTCAATCTCAGCTTTTCTTTCTCATCTCTTTTATTTTTTTTTATTATAGCTTTTTATTTACAAGATGTATGCATGGGTAATTTTTCAGGATCGACAACTGCAAAACCTTTTGTTCCAATTTTTTCCCTCTTTCCCCTCACCCCCTACCCCAGATGGCAGGTTGACCAATACATGTTAAATGTTAAAGTATTCTCATCTCTTTTCTAAAGAAGAGTTTTGTTTGTTTGTTTTAAAGATCAGTCTTCTTCTTGGAAAAGTGAGCCAGGGACTGGAATTGTTAAGAACTACTGACAGGCTCATGAGATTGTTAGAAACCCAGTGTGAATATGTCATTGTCCCCCAACAGTCCAGGCAATTAGCTCCCCTCCATCAGTGGGAACATTCTAACTGTGAAGGCAGTAGTTCAATTTCCTCTTTTCTCGTTTCTGATCTTGGGGACTTCTGACGATTTGAGTCGACATCTTTCAAGAACACCTCCCCTGACCCTCAGCCGGTCTTCAGACACAGCTGCAGCCACAAACAGCTTGCTGTTTGAAATGGAATTGGTGCTGATGATAGCCAGGGTCAGAAGGAGTAAAAAAAATCCTTTAATTCATGCGATTTTTCCCCTATAGAGTTCCTCATTTGCTACCCTTTAACCTTTGCTGCTTGGAGACATGGCCTCATCTCTAACTACCCACCTGCCATCTAAAAAGAGGTAGAAAGCAGATAAAGGAGTAGGCACCTGAATACTAAAAACGTTCCACATATTGATCTCCAAGTACTCCAGTCCTGGCTCGGTGCTACTGGGTCATTTTAGTTGTTTTGGACTCTTGGCCCTGAAACTCCAGGGCAAGGATTTGGGCAAGTCTCTCCAGTCTCCTGGGTCTCAGTTTCCTCCTCTGTAAAATAAGAGGATTGGAATATGTAGCTGTTGAGGTCTCTTCTCTCTCTAAATCTAGAATCCCAGAGGGCCTATGCTTGACTTCCCAGCTGCCTGTCCAGTATACTGATGGCTCGTGACTTGCACAGGCTTTTCCCAATCTGCTTTCTTTTTGCTGATCAATAATTCTACCTTGTCCCAGGCATCCACACCCAGGCACTAATGGCGCTAATTCTAAATCCTTGATACTTTCAACTTGAAATGGACAAGTCTGGTTTTTGAATTAATAACATAAAGGCAAAATGCAATCTATAGCACACAGTCGTAATACAGTAGAAAGGATGATTTCCCAATCAGTAATATCCAAAGTCCTGTGCACTTGTATGCTTGTTACCAAATAATAGCACAGTTCAAAAGGCATATGGTTTCTATATTCTCTGTGGCAGGGACAATTGGATTCTCGCATAAATGGGAATTTTTCTGCCTTGGAGGAAGTTGAAATTATGAACTGCGTGTAACACTTATGCTCTGTAATACATGCGTGGATGGCTTTGATTTTTACTAAACTTATACCTAATTTAATTAAACTTCTTGCTCAACTGTGATCCTGAGGCCTGATTATTAATTAGTTTGAAAAACAAGGAACAATTAGTAGCACTAAACAAAACACTCTGAGTCTTAACAGAGGATAGGGTGCTGGGTGATTGGAAGTCACCTCCTTAATCGAGCTGACCATTGACAGGACTGTCCCTTCATTCTTAAAAAGTTTTTAAGACAGTCCTCCTTGGTGGGGAGGGTAGTAAATGGTGGGGGCAGCTAGATGGCCCAGTGGATAGCGCACTGGCCCTAGAGTCAAGAGAGCCCGAATTCAAATCCAACCTCAACAATGGATACTGTGTGACCCTGGGCAAGTCACTTAACCCTGATTGCCTCAAACAAACAACAACAAAAAAAAAAGACACCAATCCTCAGAAACCACAAAGATCTAGCCAAAATAAGGAAAATGTCATTAAGCCTTGGACATGGAGACTACAACTAAATGTTGGGAGATCGGCCCAGATTATCCAAAGCTGCAAATAATTAGCATGTTGGACAATTCAGGGAACATGTTATTTGGTGTCATTCATTAAGTTTTCAGCTTTTATCCAGAATAAACAGAAGGAAGGCCTGTTCGAAATAGGCCACTGACTCAGTGTTTCTGCACAGGACAGGGAAGATTGCTGTGAGCTGCCTCCAGTTCTTTCTGCCAAAATGGCCAGGTGCTAGTGATTTGGATGCTGCTTGCAGTTCCTTTCTTCTTTTGAGAATCATCACAGCATTTACCCCAATTTACAATGAAGGTGTTCTGAGGGGCACTTTCAAGCCGTACATGAAGAGCTGGAGGATTTAAAGGATCCTTTCTACAACCCACCCCTATACACACACACACACACACACACACACACACACACAGCCATTGAAATGATGTTTTTATCACATTGACTAAATAAGTTGGGGACCTTTAAACCAACTGTTCTCTTGCTTTTTTAAGTGTTTATCCTGCACTAACATGCACAGCAATCTGGCCCACAATCATAAGGTATGTTGTATCTGTGACCCATTGACCATCTCCAAACAAACGTTGGACAGAGGAAGCTTTCAGATCAACACAATCTCTATAACGTATAAAGAATAGAATAAATTTGGTGTCCGGGAACAAGTTGCAGGGAGATAAGAATATATTAAGTCACCAAGCGAGGGCTCCAATTCCAATAACTACCAGTATGAGATTAATAAGGATAGATTTCATTGCCTAGATAATTCCCTAATTTCTAGTTCAGCTTGTATAATTGTTGCTTTTCAGTCCTGAACACTGCACCGGATTTAACATTTCACAAAATTTCCCCGCTAAATCTTTTACTCTGGTCCCATTGGATTATCCAATATCATTTTCAGGAGAAATTGATATGCTGGGGAATCAATTTCAGAAGATTAACATTCCATATGCATATAGGAAATCTCTGAGGCAGGAGTGCATAAAACAGACTGATGCCATGAAATATAAATTCAAGAATCTTGTAGAAATAAAGTAAATTCGGAATGAGAATGGAAGAAAGAACGAACAGATTGTTGTCCGGCAGCGACTTCATCGAGGAATGAAATGTCTGCGCTAAAATGATTAGCTAGGATTGCTACTTCTCCTGGCCTGATTCTCTTTGATGTTCTTTAGAGTTGTGGACTTGCTTTTTGCCATTTGGGTACAGATGGAGTAAACACATGAAGTCTAGACTTATTATTTCTGAAGAACATTGACTGACTGATTTCAGATCATTAGGAATTTCCAAAGAAGAAAAAAATCCCTGCTCTGTGAGAAAGAACAGAATACACTATCAGGTACAACTTTATTCAAAGTCGGATTGCAAATGTCTCACACTTCTGCCCACATTTTTCCATGGCTTCTGAGCTTCGTGAAGAATATTGGGCTTCAGTGAATAGGTACCAGGGGTGCATGATAAATTATGGAAGAAGGAAGGGACTGGCTCTCTCTGAACAAAACATGTGTTGTGATAGTCCTTCAGTGATTTGATTTTATTAGAGGTGTAATAAAAAGGAAAAACAGTGAGATGTAAGATTGCAGAGTGAGTGGAGGATCAGCAATGGAGCCAGATGTAGATTCGAATCCTATGTTGCGAAATTTTGGACAAGCCACTTAACCTTTAAATGCCCAGGTCAATTCTCTAAGACTAAAGCTGCAGAGCTGGTGTGCTCTGCAATGATGATGGGAATTTCATATATCATTCTTTAAGATTGGCAGAGCAGCCATCTACACCCAAAGAGAGGAGCGTGGGCGCTGAGTGCGGACCACAACATAGCATTCTCCCTCTTTCTGTTGTTGTTTGCTTGCATTCTGTTTTCTTTCCCAGTTTTATTTTTTCCTTCTTGATCCGATTTTTCTTGTGCAACAAGGTAACTGTATAAATGTATCTATATATTGGATTTAACATATATTTTAACATATTTAACATGTATTGGACTACCTGCCATCTACGGTAGGAGGTGGGGGAAGGAGGGGAAAAATTGAAACAGAAGGCTTTGCAAGGGTCAATGTTGGAAAAATTACCCATGCATATGTTTTCTCAATAAAAAGCTTTAATTAAAAAAAAGATTGGCAAAGCACTTTGCATACAATATCGAATTACAGCCTCAAAACAATCCTGTCAAGCAGGTGCTATTATTATCCTTGTGTAACATCTGAGGAAACTGAGGCACAGAAAACATAAGTGACTTGCTCGGGGCCACACAGCTAGGTAGCATCTGAAGAAGGATTCAGACTCTGGGCTTTCTGATTCCAAACCCACAATTCAGTCCACTATTTCAGAAATTCTCGAGTATTTGTGGATGGAAAATAGGGGAGAGAGTTAGCTTCAGTTTAGCAAAAGATCATTTTTCAAATTGAGAGCTAAAGCTCCATGAGGAAGAGAAGAGATTAAAGATTACAGGGCTGAACTGAATTTATGTTTTGTCAATATTTCCTCCTTCCATTTCTTAACATTACCTCAGGTACCTTTAATGTACTTCAGTTGGATAGGTTTGCTTTGGCAGGCAACAGTGTCCCGATTATTTGGTTAAGAACGTGTTTGTGCTCTTGAAATGGATGTCTTTTTGGTGAAGATGAATCTTTTTGCAGCATTAGAACGTGAATACTATTTAGCTATACCCAAGCTGTCATGGCTGTGTCAGCAAAAATGTATGTAAATTCGTAGAATCTCAAGGATGACTAATGGATTACACTATAGGAGAGAGAAAGTCAAGATGTTTCTTTTCCTCTGGAGACATAATAAAGTATCTGTACTGAAGCCAATTCCATATAGTAGACATGGAGTATTTCCATTGAAATCTAATATTCACCAAATTTCTGTTAGAAATGCATGGAGCAAAGAAACCTCCCCTAGCCCCAACGCAATGAAAATAAACACGTTAGACAATGTTTATTCTAAATAACCTTCAGGCTGGGACTCGAACGTTCCCAAGAGTTTCTCATTTTGTGTGATAAACGATCGTATGTATATCACTGTTTGGTCTTGCCTTTGCACCTTGCTCTGAGTATGCTGGGGAAAGGGCAGAAGGGATTTCTCCTAATTGTGCCCCACTTCAGGAGCAGGTGATGTGGATTTTCTCAGAAGACCTTAGTTGAGATAGATACGTGCTAGGATACACCCTAAGAGGAGACGACCCGGGAGGGACTTTTCTAGCCCAAGAGATAATGGCAGCTGAAGTGACTAATAGATTTTCTTTTTACAGAAGCACATGGGAGCAGACCCGCTCATCCCTTGAATTCATGGATGCTGTTCATTGATCTGAATCTCCTTTTAGAAAGAGCAGAGAGATCTGCTAGGTGGAACTAACCTTAGAGTTGCTTCATGGATGATACTGGGAAAGTTTGAAGACTTAGTCTTCTACAGGAAGAAATGCATGCTTGGAATGAAGAGGATTGCCCAAATGACCTCTGCGGTTTGAGGAATTAAAACAAAGAAATCCATGGTTTGGGGAAGCAAGGGAACTTGATCTTGCTACCCAGTCCTATTACAGTAATTTGTATAATGCAGGTCTGCTGGGCAAGGGTATTATTATTTGTTCAAAAGCTCCAAAAATATGATTGTCTTCTGGAAGGAGTTTGTGGGCTGTTTGAGAGCTTTATGTATTTTCGTTGTCTGCCAATGGTCTACTGGAAGTCCTCTGTATTTTTTGGTACTTTCTCTGGGGTTAAATGAAGGCTATCTTATCCTCAAAAAAAAAAACCCAACTGGTTTTGTACATTTATTGATTCTCAAAAATAGGGCGGTTTAACATATGTTGAGAGAATTTATTGGAGCGGAGAAAACTAAGCAGTGACATCAATGGTGGGTGATTGATCTCTGAGTAGGGGGTAGAATTTGACATCCTCAACTGGTTGAAGGGTTTGGTGATCCAGCTGTACTGGATAAAAGTCATTTATATATTAACTTTTTAAAAATCTAGTTTAATGTATTGGTCATCCTGCCATCTAGGGGAGGGGGTGGGGGGAAGGAGGGGAAAAGTTGGAACAGAAGGTTTTGCAAGAGTCAATGCTAAAAAATTACCCATGCATATGTCTTGTAAATAAAAAGCTATAATAAATTAATTAATTAATTTTAAAAAATCTAGTTTAGGCACAAGGCTGGTTTGGTACAGTAAAAAGAAAAACATCTCTGAAAATGAGGGTTCAAATCCTATCTCTGATGTGTGAATCTGGCCAAGTCATTTAATCTCTCTGGGCCCTAAATGAGGGATTTGGACTACATGGCCTCCAAGGTGCTTTCCAACTCTAGGTGTATCGTGTTATGATATTTCTGAGAATGGAGATGTTTGGCCCATTCTAGAACATGAGGGAAAAGTCACTTTCTAGGTGGGCTTAGTATCTCCCTAGATACTCTGTCATGTCTCCTGTTATAGACAGAAATGTTCCCAATCGAATCACCATTTCCAAACTCTCTTACACATTTAAGGCTTTCAAAAGAACAGCTGTTTGGAGCACAGAACCCCCTCTGCCACTGTTCCTCAAGCCCTTTAAAGCCACTTTACTACCTAGTTGTAAATGTAAGTTATGAGATAATCTTTGGCTGGGGCTATGCGATGTCAGAGCAACCCGTGGAAAAGCAAGTCAGTCATATCTGTTTTATCTGCTTTATGACAAAGAGTCAGTTTGACTGATTATTTTGAGCTGAATGGATTGGTTCTCCGGATATCGTGGCAGAGTGGCCTTCACGTGAGGGGAAAAAATGAGCGTGTCTCCATCTTTCTGTTAACAAAGGAGTTGCTGAATCGAGTCTTGAATTGTGGGTTGAAAAGTCCAGCACGGTATTTTAAGTGCATCTGAAGCATATCATCATCCTAAGGATTGTCCCTCTTCCCCTGGTATCTTGGGGTGTATTCCTATGCTATAATCCAAAGTAATCCACAATACAAATTGCCGGTGCTGTAATCCAAAGTAATCCATGATACAAAATTTCCCCAAAACGCCCCAACATTTTGAGCCCTCAGAACAAAGGTACCTTAAATTATCAAAAAAGATCAAAATTACTTTGGTTTCAGCCAAGGTAAAAAGCATCCCGAGCCAAAGTACACCATTCTACCTTCCATTTCAGATAAATGAACCCACTCATAGCAATAATGCAATTTTCTCTCTCAGATGTTATGGATAGCTATAAGTCACCCCCAAACCCAAGTAAAACAGAGAGAAGTAAACATTAAGTGAAAAATTCCCAAAGTGAGTGCAGTATTGGGGTCAATTTGGCATCTCCAGACTAAATAATTGCTGTATCCTTTTAGTGTCAGAAAAACAAATAAATTGCAGGCCCTCAAACAACCCTAATAGTCTTTCTGCATTTTGTACAGTCCTGGCATATTTCTGTTGTTCAGAGAAGGAGAAATTCTGATTATTGGAACAAAACTCAAGGGACTGGTGAAAGCTCACAGAAAATAAAAGAATGCTTCAGATTAAAGGCTGCAATTTGTTCACAGAGTCTTTGGCCTCCAAGTTTCAAGTCTATGGCTCTAAAAATACAAAGATTGGCTGTGGGGGACTAAAAAAAAGAGCCTTGACATCTTGCATCCTGATTTGAGTTTGTTTAAAAAAAAGAAAGAAAGAAAAAAAAGGAGTGCCCATAAATCAAGTTGTTACTTCTCCCAACACCAGATGATTCATAAATATTCAGGATCTCAACTTAGAAACAAGTTTAAAATAGCCCTGGATTATGCCATTGGAAATAACATGACCAAATCATTATAAAGGGTGCTCTTATTCAGTCTTGGAGATTTGGCCACTGTTGAAAGGAGCAGGCTGTTTCCAGGAACCAGCACTTTACCAAAAAAGATATTTTGGCTAAAGCAATGCAAGGCTTCTGGTCCCCAGTCATGAAGGCAAGATGTCCATTTACCCATCAATCACAGATAAAAAGCTCTGTGGACGTGTATGCTGACTACCCAATGTAACCAATTAGGATAACCATTCCTTCACACAATACAAACTCATTTCCTTAAACTGTTACTGCAGTGAACTCCACACTTACAAATGAGTGGACGCAAATTAATTTGCATGTAATAACAGTGGCAATAAACCTCTCTTGGTTCTTGCAATTTTTCCCATCTGTTAATAGAGCAGAAGTTTCCTATCTATTATTCCCAGAGGGGGACTTACCCAGCTGGACATCAATAACACTCGGATGATTCTCCCTGGGGAACAATGGCTTGGGAGGTTTGTCTGTGAGTAACGCTGGAAGAGAAAATGAGAGAAGGTAAGGGAAAAATGGAGATAAATTACACAAGAAAAAAAGATTCTATCTTGTATGATATTTAATGTTTGTAGACTTGATGGTGTGTAAACATTTATTATACAATATTCTTCCTTAGGCTGTTACGCCATACATATAATATCAATTTCCCAGCACATTTGGAGCCCTATTGCTTTACTGTAAATAGGTATTTTGACAGCTAAATTTTCCAACAAGATCAACGAAATGGACTCCGACTCCTTATGAGTGGTTTTGGTAAGCTTGTGAGGATGAATAAACAAACATTTAAATATAAGATAATAAGACATACCGTATCTACTCCCTTGTGACTCTAAATATTCTCAATAAAACAGAAACTGTAACATGCCATTTTGAGGAGGTCCTTCTGAACTTTTTAGACCATCCATTTCCAGGCCAATATCTATCTTTCAGTGAACAGTTCACTGACCAGTCAATCTAAAGTTATTTAAACAGATAGGCCATGTGTCTGTGGCGAATCAAGTACTATGTTAGACCCTGTGTTGGGACCTGAAAATTAATTAGGAAATATGGACCCGGCTTGCAAATAGATTCTCATCAAACTAAGGTCAGAAGTTTATATATAATACCTGATATTGGTAGCAAGGTCCTATTCTTATCCTATCTATCTGTTCTGGGACTCTCAGGATAGTCCGAGAGTTCGGACTCTGCACTGGAGTCAATTGAGACATTCATAGACCATATGAAGTTCATAAAAGGAAGTTCACTTAACAAGAGCATTAAAAGGGTAGTCAGTAAATAATTGGTTCAGTTGGGTCCAGCTCCTCTCACTCTGCATTTCCTATGGTGGTGTATTTGGCCAGATAAGTCATGACATAACTCGCATGACTGTAGAGCATGCATCAAGACTTGAGGAGCACTCAGCTGCTCATGTATTGTTTTTTATGTCTTAGGTCATTGTGAAGCTACGTCATTGAACCTTACTCCTCTGGACCAATTAAATATTAAAGCTGGTTCCATTGCCTTTTGAGAGAAAAATTAGCCCAAATCACCAGGATCTTCCAGTAGTCTTTCAGTAATATTACTGTGCTACCACACTGCTCTGAAGGCCCTGAAAACCATTGAGGAACTTCAGAACCCCCAAAATCTCAGATCTGAAAGGATCTCCAGAGGCCCTCTAATGTAACCCTTCCTTGAGCAAGAATCCCCTATTGTTCCCCAACAACATGTCATCGAGACTTTTTGTGAAGTCTTCCCAGGATAGCACATTCTCTTTTAGGTAACACTAATTGATAGGAAGCCTTTCCTAATTTCAACATCAATTTGCCCCTCTGAAACCCCAATCCATTGCTCCCAATTCTACTTTCTGGAGAGGAGCAGAACAAACCTCAGGGATGCTTTTTGAATCGAATTGGATCTCACTGAGGTCTCTTTCAAATTTTAGCTCCTCGAATAGTTGAAGACAATAATCATGTTCTACTAAGTCTTCAGTTTTCCATTCATGCTTTGGAAGGGAACCACATTAAAAAGCAACATCAGGAACTTAGTTGGAAGTCTTGCAAAAGGAAAAGACGCAGGGTTGAAGAAATTCAGGAAGGTTCTATGACTATATGGTCTCTGTATCAAGACACAGCACACTGAAGACCTGTTGCAGATTTTCCCGACTGCCCAACTCCCATACACAGAAGCCTAGTATTCCTTAGAGCTATGTAGAGTTTCCTCAGCAGCTTTCTTCAAGTAACTGGTGTTTCCTTCTCCCAAAGTACTGATGATGAAACTGGGATAAATACTCTTCAGCAGCCATGTGGGCAGGTGACAATTAATGGGGTACAGGTGTGAGAGGATTTTATACTTGATTCAATTTCTAGTCTTGCCCCTTTTGACTGTGGCCATACCAAGGGGCCTATTTACTACATTTGTGGGAGCTTATCCTAGATACACACACACATACATACACAAACACACATATATTTATACACACATACAAGATACACATACATATATGGGTTGTGTATATATATGTGTGTGTATATGTATATATATATACATTTATATATATACGTATATAAATATATATACATATACACATATCTTAAATATAACAATGAACAACCACAACTGTCAGTATAAAGGGGATGTACTTGCCCATAAAATAAGGAATAATAGAAAAATGTGTTAGAAAATGGAGGCCTGTGCTGACATCAGCAGCATATATACTAGAAAATGGAGGTTGACATATGTTGTTTATAAGAGACATGCAACACAATTAAAGCATAAATATCCACACAGGTAAAATGAGAGATGAGTGGAGTTTATTATGCTACAGGTGGAGTAAAGAAAAGGCAGCGTTGGCAGTATGTTCTTAGATAATCCATCAATAAAGATTGACAATGTTAAAAATATATAATTGTATATTAACTACATATATATATATATATATATACATATACACACTCTGTCTTTATATATAGACGTGTGTGTGTGTGTGTGTGTGTGTGTGTGTAAATATGTGTGGCTGCCCTAGCAATGCAGAGGATTCATTAAAGATTTTTTTCTTTTTGTACTTTTCTCCTTCAGTGCAAGGGGAAAACATTTTACAACGTAACTTCTCCAGACCAGATTAATTAATTTTCAAATGGCTATTTTGCTTTTGTGTAAAGTGCCATTAAAATGATCATTATTTACAGCAGTGACACTGTCAAACAGTTAAAATAACTTTCAAATTGGAGTACTGGCTTAAATAGCCACCTTGACCATTCATCTATTATAAAATTGGTATATAATAACAATATCAAATTCTTACAAATATCTCTTGATTTGGGGAAGGTAGTTTTCACTGGCCATAATTATAAAGATACTGCAAGGACTTTACATAATCCGATGGGCACTCCGATGAAATATTGGATACTGGTATGACTTGGTGTGGTAGGTAGCAAAGTAGATAGAGCAATGAGCTTGGAGTCAGGAAGATGAAAGTTCAAATCTGCCTTCAGACATTTCCTGGCTCTGTGAACTGTTTGCCTCAATTTCCTCATCTGTAAAATGAGCTGGAGAAAGAGGTGGCGAACCACTCTATTATCTGCGTCAAAAAAATCCCACATAGAGACAGAAAGATTTGAAAATGACTGAAATGACTGAACAACAAAATCAACCTCAATGTACTGAGTTAGAGATAGGTCATGATAGTGCCATTATGTAAGCAGGCTGAAACAATGGTACACTCCAGCATCCCTAAGGAGATAACTGTTAATAGTGTTGTTTGCAAACTAGTTATTAAGCCCTGTACTGCTGACTGGGAGCTAATGAGAAAGTTGAAAGTCTTCCTGATGAGAGAAGGAACAACTGTGTACGATATGAGAGGCCTGCTGGCAGAAGCAATACCACCCTCAGCAATTCGTGATTAGGAGACATCCCATCCTTGATAGAGCCTTGGCGGCCACGCCTTTCTCAATAGCAAGAGAGCGAGTCTTGGGGAGCAGTTACTCACCAAGGGCGGCCAGTCAGTCCAACAATATGACAACAAGCTATTTGAAATGGGAAGCTGAAGTCCTTAGAGGGGTCAAGTTCACTCACAAATTGGGAAGCCTTGGAAGCGTGGCCGGAAAATGTCACAGATATACTACTAGGAGTTAGAATATTGTTGCAGGGGAGTATCGGAGAACCCCAGGAACCTTCTCTTGATATTGTAAGCCCAGAAAAGGCTAAGTACTCCAAGATGTCAGCACTTGAATTTCTGCAGACGTTCGCAGACATGCGTGTTTGGTGATCTCGGAAGAAGAAAGCCTCTGATGTTTCACTAACTTTTGCTACAGGCAGTCACGACTGGGGTACGGTATCTCAAGAGCACTGACCCAAATGCCCAAAGAGTCCATAAGCGAATGGTAGCGTACTTCCTAGTAGTGTGCCAATGGCTACATGCACAATGAGAATAGCCTCCAAGTTATTCTGAACTGATATAATCAATTCAGGAGGTATGGCTAGTGTGAGTTTGCTTAGGCAACAAAAAGGCAATACCCTTTTATGTCATCCCCAGAAGCCCAAGGCTCACGGACACAGTCTGAGACAGAGTTGTTCTTTTGACTACCGCTGTTTGGAATATTTTTCTTCAAAGGACAAAGAAGCTTGTACTTATAGGGTGAGGCGATTCACCTTGGGAAGATTAACAAGAGAGTAAAGCAAAAGAGGCACAGTTCTATTTTGCACATCTATGGGCAAGATAGGCTCATGCATGTCAAGTGGATGCTCCCTCACTCCAAATATCTAATCACCTGTTAAATCTTGCTGTTTCTACATAAACCCTTCCATCTCTTACATTTGACTTTTTCTTGCCATTAACACAGTGAAAGGATGACTAGGTCCTCATTACCTCTCACCTGGATGAGGCTTCTAAGTCGTTTCCCTGCCTCAAGTCTCTTCTGATTCAACTCTAAAGTACAAGTCTGGTCATGTTATATTTCCTGTAATTCTACTCAATGAACTCCCCAAATAATGGCTTTCCCTATTACTTCTAGGATAAAATATAAAATCCTCTGTTTAGCACTTGATTCTTTTTATAATCTAGCTACTTCCTATCTTGTCTCTCCAGCTTACTTCAAGTCTCAAGTGCCAGCTTCTGTTTAAAGCCTTTCCCAGTATCCCCCATGCCAGTGTCTTTCTTTCCCTCTAAAGTTAGCTTCCATCTACTCAGTATGTACCTCATAGATTACAATTATTTTACATATTTTCTTTCTTCTTAGAATGTAAGTTCCTTGAGGTCAGGGATTGTTTTTGCTTTGTCTTTGCATCCCAAACCCTTAGCACAGTGTCTAGCATACAGTAAGTGCTTAATAAATGCTTGCTGATTTTCTGACAAAAGGATGGTTATCAGAGGCCTTTTGAATGTCAGTAGATGACTCATAATCCCCTACACAAACTGGATTTCTTGGCTTTGAGGTGGGCTGTCATGGATACAAACAATATTGCTAAAAAAGCATCGCCAAAGATTACCAAATTTCGGGAAGGAAACAAAAAGACCACGGGGGTAACGGGTTGGGTTTTCCTCACTGTTGTTCACTGAAGACAAGCCATAGGAAAGGGAAAAATTATTTTGGAAGTGATGAAATGGAAATAGAATTTGAAAACGAGATTTAGATTTCTGGACTGTATCTCACAATTTAAGAATGATATATTCCTGGCAATGGAAAGAATGTATCTAGCAACAGCTAGTAAGAATATATCTGCTTGCTATCCTGCAAAAATCTAACCAAAGGGCTTTAAAATAAAAAGGATATAAAGGGAGAAAAATGGCAATGTACGTGTATCAAGCAAGATATCAGACAGGATTGCTACATTAATGGAAGCATAGCAGCTGAGAAGTCTACAAGTTCATAGGACACAAAAGTCCAAGGAAGGAAGGACCAAGAAAACCTATCAACTCAAATATATGAACAACAGCATTATTCCAATTCCTCAGGCTTGAAACCTAGACTTTATTCTTTTTTTTCCTGAGTTGATTGGGGTTAAGTGACTTGCCCAGAGTAACACAGCCAGGAAGTTTTAAGTGTCTTGAGACCAAATTTGAATTCAGGTCCTCCTGACTTCAGGGCTGGTACTCTCTATCCACTGTACCACCTAGCTGCCCCTAGGCAGTATTCTTGACTCGTTTCTCATCTCCTATATCCAAATTATTCCTAAGGCCTGTCCATGTCATCTTTGCAACATTTCTCAAATGGATTCCCCATCTTCTCTTCCATGATATTGCCATTACTCTGGTGAAGACCTCCATCATCTCATGCCTTATACTACTGTAAGATCCTACTGGTGGATCGGCCTGGCTCCAGTCTAATTCATTCTCCATTGAACCACCAGTTATTTCCCTAACGTAGGGAGTTTGGATCACTCTAATGCCCTGCTTTCCAACTCAAACTCCATTGCCTTGGCATAAATGACCAACATAAAATATAAAATCCTTTGTTTGTCAAGCAAGCCTACTATAGTGTGTGTGTGTGTGTGTGTGTGTGTGTATAGTATATACTATACTATAATATAACATAACCTACTTCTACTTTCCCACCATTCTTATACTAATCCTTGATATGTACTCTTTCATCCATGGACCCTGGATTTTGGCTATTCCACTGGCTTGTTCCTTGGCTCTCATCATTCTCTCTAGCTGTCTTCCACGCTTGAAATTTTCTCACTTCTCAACTCCATCAAAGGACTTCCATGGATTCCTTTAAGTCCTAAATGAACCCCCATCTTTTCCATGAAACCTTTTCCAATCCCTCTTTGTGCTTTCACTCTGTTAGTTATTTCCTATTGATCCTATATATAGCTTGTGTCATGCATATTTATATGGACACTGGCTCTTCCCCACCTTAGGCTGTAAAATCCTTGTCTTTTGCCTCTTTTTTTTTTGTTTTTCCAGCACTCAGCACAAAGAAGGTACTTAATAAATGATTATTGATTAGCTGATCTGGTTGATGTTTAAATTTTAAAAATGCTCAAGTATCAGACAACGCAAATAAAGGAATAAATATCCTAATGTAAGGAGACAAATTTCAACAGGTATCACTGAGACTTTGTGGGATGAGAATGATGTGTGTCTCTAGAAGGACATATTTTACCCAAAAGAAATAGGATAGGTAGAAGCAAGAATATGGGAGCATCGAATATTAGTAAGGCATATTACTATGAGAAAATGCAGGAGCCAGAGGTGGGAAACGTGGATGAGAACATTTAGTGAAGATAAATGGACAGAAGTGCAAATGTCATTTTGTTATTGGAATATAGGAAATGGGAAATACTTGAGGCAACATAGCAATTCTGACACAAATACATGATATAGGAGTGATTGGAGAATCCAATTATTCAGACTTCTGTTTTCAATAAATTGCAACCAGCAGCTATCCACAGGGGAGTCAGCTGGGCTCTCTGGGGGACAGGAGCAATGTGTACTAAAAATGATAGCCATGAAGCCTCTAAGACAGGCTCCAAAGAGAGTTCATCCAGCAATATTAGATGGAGGCAGATGATAGTTTATATAAAGAGGATTTGGATTCAGAAAAGGAGAATTTTATGGTGATATCATCTTGGGAATCAAGGAAGTCAGATAGGACTGATTTAGCCCAAGGGTAGACCTCAGAAGGTTGGGAGAATAAATTTCAAAGCCAATCCCTTTCTGTTTAAAGCTCTGGAGTACCTGACAATGGAGGACCTGAGGGAATGGAGGCTATCTAAACTTCTAGACAGAGAACTTAAGACTGAGATAACCAACCTTTTGGTACTGGCTAAGAAACAGAGTGGTGGATCAGTGGAATAGATTAGATACACATGACATAACAATTAAGGCCTATAGTAATCTAGTATTTGATAACCCACCCCAAACTCTAGCTTTTGGAATAAAAACTTACTATCTGACAAAGATTGTTGGGAAAACTGGAAAATAATATGTCAGAAAATAGGTATTGACCTACATCTCACACTCCATACCAAAATAAGCTCAAAATAGGTACATGATTTGGGCATAAAGGATGATACCATAAACAAATTAGGAGAACAAGGCATAATTTAGTTATCAGATCTTTGGAGAAGGGAAGAATGTATGACCAAAGAATAATTAGAGAACATCATGAAAGACAAGATGGACAACTTTGATTAGGTTAAATTAAAAAGTTTTTGCACAAACAAAACCAACAGAAACAAGATTAAAAGGGAAGTACAAAGCTGAGAAAAATATTTACAGCCAGCGTTTCTGATAAATCATTTCTAAAATATATAAAAAACTGTCATATTTATAAGAATACAAGCCATTCCTCAATTGATAAATGGTCAAAGAATATCAACAGACAATTTTCAGATGAAGAAATTAAAGCCATCTATAGTTATATGAAAAAATGTTCTAAATCACTACTGATTAGAGAAATGCAAATTAAAATAATTCTGAGGTACCACTCACACCTCTCAGACTGACTAAAATGACAGGAAAAGATAATGATAAATGTTGGAGGGGATAAGAGAAAACTGGGAAACTAATGCATTGTTGGTGGAATTGTGAAATAAACCAACCATTCTGGAGGGCAATTTGGAACTGTGCCCAAAGGCCTATAAAACTGCATATCCTTTAACCCAGCAGTGTCACCACTGGGTCTGTATCCCAAGGAAATATAAAAGAAGGGAAAAGGATTCACATGTACAAAATGTTTGTAATGGCTCTTTTTGTGGTAGCAAAGAATTGGAAAAGGAGCAAATGCCCATCAATTGGGGAATGGCTGAACAATGGCACATGAAGGGAATAAAATATTCTTCTTCTATAAAAAATGATGAACAGGCTGATTTTAGAAAGGCCAGGAAAGATTTATATGAGCTGATGCTGAGCGAAACAAGCAGAACCAGGAATACATTGTACACAATAACAGCAAGAATATGCGATGATCAACTATGAAAGACTTGGTTCTTCTCAGCGGTTCAGTGATTCAAAGAAATCCCAATACTTTGGATAAAAAAACACCATCGGTGTCCAGAAAAAGAATTAAGGAGACTGAATGTAAATCAATACATGCTATGTTCACTTTTTTTCTGTTTGGTTTTTTTTAAATCTCTCCCATGGTTTTTCTCTTTTGCTCTAATTTTTCTTTCTCAACATGATTCATAAAGTAAGGCATATTAAAAACAAATAAATTTACTAGAAAAAGTAAGAAAAATTTAAAAAGACTGAGATAACCAGCTTTGGCTTTTTCACAAATTTGCGATATGAATTGGTGGCCAGTGTGTCTGGGGATTTCAAGAGTGCTGAAGAAACAGAAGGCCCTTGCAAGAGTGAAGGGAACATCACTGTAGTGCTCTGGCTGAATAATGATGATCCAAGAATAATCAGAGAGGAGGCTACATATAAAGTAAGATGATGCTCATTAATGGGATACATGTAATATATACTTTTGTATGTAATCCTGTGGTCTGTATCATGTTCCTGCATTTGACCTCTGGGTTTGGCCTACAATGTATGATATGCTACGTATGTATGTGTATATAGTTACCTATGACCATTCTGAATAAAAATGATGAATGTTTATAATATTAATATTTATGGATATACTTGGCTGTCCCTTGTGATTATTACTGGGACTCCAGATTTTTCCTAGGGGAGGGAATTGAGTTCAAGAAGGAAGTCTCCTGAAACTTGGGACAGACGAACCCTAAGGTGTCTCAGTGATCAATTGGTTCTGCCATGGAACATCCCTAAATTTAGAGGGAGTCTACCTAAAAAGCTTTTCATAAGGTATCTACAAATCTCCATTCCATTATGGCAAGGAGATAGAGTTCAGAGTTAAAGAAAAGTATTCAGATAAGGAAGTGACAGTGCAGGGGAAAAAGTGGTTAACATCTTATTGAATTTTTCTTCTTCCTTAGTTATTCTATTTCATTAAAGCCCTTTACTTTGGATTTCTGGTCATACGGTTTTATGTGACAAAAGAAACATTGGTGGGGACTCTATCACCCTGCCACTTTTTCCTTCACCCGTTTGTCTCCTGGTGAAATGGCTTTAGCCCTTACACCAAGGGTAACCTTTCTACTTGTTAAAAAGACCCCATTCCATTCATTCTCCTTCAATAGATTGTCCCTTCTGTCATTCCCACTCTTTGATTTATTCAGAATCTCTCTTTGTCTATTAGCTCATTCCCTACTGCCCACAAATATGCTCATGTATTCCTCCGCTGGAAAGAAAAAAAAAGTTCCTTCTTTATCCTTCTATTTCTGCTATTGTCCTAGAACTCTTTTGTCCTAATAGCTGAATTCGTCTACAATAGATGGCTCGGGCTTAAAACTTAGATATTATCCTTAACTCAGCACTATCTGTCATGGCCCCCATCCAAGTGGTTGCCAAGGCCTTTTGATCTCACCTTTGCAACCTCTCTCCAACACTCATCTTTTTCTCCTCTGACACGGACGCCTCATGCCTAGACTATTGTAATAGTCACTTGCTGAGTGGGCCGGCTTCAGTTCCCTCCCCATTTCATCCAGTTACTAAAGTGATTTTCCTAAAGCACACGTCCGACCACTTCAATCCTGTTATGATAGCGGTTATTACTGTGCCAACAAGTTCATTATTACGGGCACCTACAGGTGCTAATGCTGCATCCTGGATGTTGGGTGTTCACTCTCTCAGAGTGAAATATACAGATTATCGCTTTCTCTCCTATTATAGACAAAACTTATATCTGCAATCATTACAGGTTCAACTATTTTGACTGAAACGATGAATTCACTTGCACAACAGGTCAGAGGAATAAGAAGAAATCGATCCAACTTCTTGCTTGAAGAGCAAATTGGATTAAGTGGATCAGCCATTGGACAGATGGGAGAACAGTTTGGATTTTGAGTTGGTTTGGACAGTACCTCACCCGCAAGTCCTGCAAGTGTCTCTCTTTGATACATTATCACTATCTTTCTTTTCACAATGCTCACTTCTTACTTCCACCATTAGCATTTTTCTTCTCTTCCTCTTTCTTCTAGATTATCTAAAAGAATATTTCCTTATGTATTTCTAAATTTCAGGGCTATTTAACATTGAATCCCGCCCAACACTTACTACGGGTTCTCCCTTACATTGAAATTATACTTGTCTTTTTCAGACTTGAACCCTGATGGTGACTACACAGTGAGACACAATTCCTTCACATAGATATTGCTAGATTTGGAGTCGGCAGATTAAAATATTGCTTCTTCTACCTGTGACTTTGGGTTTCTTGGAACTTCTCAGGGTTTTACTTTCCCCTTCTGTAAAATGAAGAGATTGGCCTAGATGGTCTCTTGTGTCCCTTCTGTCTCTTAGGCAAGGTCATACCGAAGGCAACTCCAACAGGATTGCAAAACCCAATTGTTGATTTTCATCAACACTTCCGCAATTATCAAATGCTACAAATCAGGGTTGGATTTATTGTTTATACTTAAGAAAGTGATGGGGAAAATGAGAATAATGAAGATTAAAAAGTGTATCATGACTGTATTTTGGATGCCAATTGCTAAACACTTACTAACATACTTGTATTCTTGGGACAGTTTATTCAACCTTAGGACAGTTCCACCTATTAGAAAGTCTTTCTTGATATAAGGCAAAATCTAATTAAAAGCTTTTTTACCCATCATTCTGAATTCTAACCCTAGATGACAGTCATAATAAATTGCATTCCTCTTTCATAAGATCCCTTTGACCATTTGAAGAAAGCTACGTCTCCTTATATTTCTTCTTATTCAATTTAGAGATGCCAAATAAGAAAGGATAATTAACATATTTAATGTGCATTCAAAGATCTTTACCTGCAAGGGATCTCACAGGTCATCTAGTTCAAATTATTATACAGAGGAGGAAACTAAAACCCAGGAAGGGAAAGTGCATCTCAATGGATGCCAAACTAGGATCAGAGAGAGAGAGAGAGAGAGAGAGAGAAAGATCTTGACAGGGTAGAACCTGGAACAGGAATAGGGACTGGACCTCAGATTTTATTGATAGAAGGAATTCTGATGTAATGAAATTCTATCAATGCAGGTTAGAGTTGCCTACAGCACCGAGAGACTCAGATCCAAGGGCAGGGGTGAATTTAATAAAATGGAATTTATTAGGAATTACTGTGAAATACTATACCTCTACTTCAAGAAATGAATTTCATAAGTTCAAGATGAGAGAGAAATGATTATAGTTCATATGCAAATATAATGAAAGTGTTAGCAACGGGGTAGCTAGATGGCACAGTGGATAGAGCACCAGTCCTGACGTCAGGAGGACCCGAGTTCAAATCCGGCCTCAGACACTTAATACATCCTAGCTGTGTGACTCTGGGTAAGTCACTTAACCCCAATTGCCTCAGCAAAAAAAAAGAAAGAAAAGAAAAGAAAAGAAAAAAAGTGTTAAGTAACCTCAGTAAGCACCAACGGGGATATTGCAGTTGTAAAAATTAATGCCATTTAAAGTTGCCTAAAGAGAGGCATAGTATCCAAGAATGGGGAAGAGATAGTCCCCCTGAAGTATGTCCCAGTCATATCACACTGGGAGTACTACATTAAGTTCTGGGTAGTACATCTAGAAGGACACTGACAAGCTAGAAGATGACCAAGATGGAAAAGGCCCTAAGTAGCATTCTATATGAATCTCAGTTAAAGAAACTGGGAATATTTTGCTGAGAAAAGGCTCAAAAGGGATATAATAGAAGTCTTCAAGTATTCTGTTTTGTTTAGAAAAAAAGATGTCCTTGGATAGGATGTGATAGCTGTCACGTAGAAAAGGGATCAGCCCGGTTCTACTTGGCTCAAGAAAAAAAAGAAACCAAGTAGGATCACTGGGATGGAATTGAAGGGAGACAGCGTTATGCTACCTGCAAGTGAAAAAACCTTAACTAGGCTGTTCCAAAGTGGAATAGACTGTCACAAGAGACTTTTCCCTACTAAATATATTCAAATAAACTCTGAATATCCGGTTCAGTAGTGAAGGGAATTCTTGTCTAGAAACTATTTTGATTTGATTGTCCTTACAATCTAGCGTTCCTTTCCATTTGGGGATTTTGTGATTCTGTCTTTGGCATCCTCAGGCTTCTCACTATCATGTGGTTTCTCCCTCCTCCCTTCCCAGAAATCTCCCCATCTCTGCTATTATTTAGCCATCCATAATGTGCCTCCACTTTCTCTCCTCTTAGTGTCTTCTTAATCTTTATTTTATTATTTTTTTATTCCAATTTTATTATTCCAATAAACTTCTCTCTACAAAGTTGCTAATAATCTCTTAGTTACCAAAAACTACTGGGCTTTTCTCTATCCTCCTCCTGTTTAACTTCTCTGCCACCTCTGACAATGCTCATCACCTTCTTCTATACTCTCTTCTTTCTTGATTTTAGGGACATCTCTCTCTCTCTGTCTCTCTGTTTCTTTCTCTGTATCTCTCTTTATCTCTCTGTGTCTCTGTTTCTCTCTGTCTCTCTGTCTGTCTCTTTCTGCTCCCTCTTCCTACTTATCTGACTATCCATTCTCCGACGTTTTTGCTGGATTCTCTTCCAGGTCATGACCTCTTATTATTGATATCCATTAGGGATCTTTTTCATCCCTTTTTCCTCTGCATTATTTTACTTGGAGATCTTAGCCACTCCCATGGATTTAATTGCTGATGATTCTTTTATTTTCTTTTATAAATGTATTTTTAACACACATTGCTTTATGAATCATGTTGGGAAAGAAAAATCAGAACAAAAGGAAAAAAAAAACATGAGAAAGATAAAAAACAGGAAAAAGTGAACCTAGCGTGCGTGGATTTAAATTCAGTCTCCTTAGTTCCTTTTCTGGATGCAGATGGCACTTTCTGTCCCAAGTCTATTGGGATTGCTTTGGATCCCTGAACCAATGAGAAGAACCAAGTCTTTCATAGTTGAGCATTGCACAATCTTGCTGTTACTGTGTACAATGTATTCCTGGTTCTGCTTGTTTTACTTAGCATCAGTTTATGGAAATCTTTCCAGACCTTTCTATAATCAATTTGTTCGTCATTTTATATAGAACAATAATATTCCATTACCTTCATGCACAACAGTTTGTTCAGCCATTCCCCAAATGATGGGCATCCATTTCTTTTTCAATTTTTCGCTACCACAAAAAGAGCTGCCATAAACATTTTTGCACATGTGGGTCCCTTTCCCTCCTTTAAGATTTCTTTGGGATATAAGCCCAGTAGAAACAGTGCTGGGTCATAATTTGATAACTTTTTGAGCATAGTTCCAAATTGCTCTCCAGAATGGCTGGATCTGTTCACAACTCCACCAACAATGCATCAGTGTCCCACTTTCCCCATATCCCTTCCAATATTTATCATTATCCTTTCCCTGTCAGCTTGGCCAATCTGAGAGGTGTGAGGTGCTGATGATCCCTAAACCTACTGCCCCAATCTCGCTGCTAACTTCTAATCTTGCATCTCCAACCGCCTTTCAGATATCTTTAGCTAGATATCCACTAGATATAGTAAAGTTAATATGTCCAAAACAGAATTCATTCTCTCTCTCCCTCAACGTTCCTTCTAGTCACCCACATTTCCTATTGCTGACAAGGGCAACATCATCCTCTCAGTCCTCCAATCTCTCAACCTAAGAGTCATTCTGGATTCTTCACTGTTTCTCATCCCCCCAAATCTAATCTTTTGTCAAGGTCTACTGATTTCATTTTTGTAAAATCTCTCACATCTGACATTGCCATGATGCTGATACAGGCCTTCCTCAACCTCACACTTAGATTACTTCAATGCTTGCCTAGAGTCATTCCCTACTCCAATCCACTCTCAATTCAGCCACCATTGTGATATTCTTAAAGCACAGACCCAATATATCAGTCCCCTACTCAATAAGCTCCAATGACTCCTTATAGCTTCTAACATCAAATAGAAAATCCTCAGTTTGGCATCTATAGAACTGTATACCCTCATTTTTCCCTCCCTCCCTCCCTCCCTTCCTCCTTCCCTCCCTTCCTCCCTTCCTCTCTCTCTTTCTTTCAACAATGGGGTTAAGTGACTTGCCCAGGGTCACACAGCCAGGAAGTGTTAAGTATCTAAGGTCAATTTGAACTCAGGGCCTCCTGATTTCAGGGCTGGTGCTCTATCCACTGCACCATCTAGCTATCCCAACCCCTCATTTTCCACGGCAGTCCCCGATGTCCTGAGAAGTCTTCCTTCACAACTCTGCCTCATGTCTTTTCTGGATTCCATTAAGGCCCAAACATCTCATGTTTTACAGGAAGCCTTTTTTAACTTCTCTTAATTCTAGGGCCTTCCCTCTATTAATTATTTATATGTTTTTGCATTTTGTCTCTCCCATATTATATCATAAGCTCCCTGAGGATAAAGATTGATTTTTTTGGGGGGAGGCTTCTTTTTGTATCTCCAGTACTTAACACAACACTTGGCACATAGTAGGTCCTAAATAAATGTTGATTGATTGTTTCTTAGTCATTATTACCAAGCCACTGGCAAGACAGGTGATCTTAGGTCAACCTTTAATCCCTCTGAGAGGAAAAGTTTTTTCCTTGGAAAAAGGATACCAAGGATCAGGAAGACAATGTAGTTTTGACTCTATCCATTCTTTCTTCTTAGTCTAATTTCTCTGCTCTTTGTTTGGCCAAATGGCTATAGAGCAACAGGGCTTCTTAAACTTTTTTCCACTTGTGACTTCCACTTTTCGCATGAGAAACTTTTACATCACCCTGGGTATATAGGTATATAAAATACATATCTAAATCAAACATTTCTGATAACAACTCAACATTTCGGGACCCCAACATTCACTTCTGTGACCTGCAGTTAAGAAACTTTGCTATAGAGTACTCAGCAAAGTAAAATACTGTCCATTGTTTTTGTTATGCACAAAGATGGCTGCAATCTTGGTCTATAAATTCAATCGCCTTAAATTTGCAAACAATTCTCTCCAAAGATTTTCTGTATCCCATAATGGTAGCTCTGGGTAAAGAGACCAAGTATATCAACTTTAATCATGATGATGATGATGATATCAATATGTGGTAAGTTCTACCCTGTTTTCATCTGAATATTAATTTTTTTATAAATATACATTACTCCTGTTTTGCTCATATCACCAGTTATCTCTCTTTTCCACCCTAGATCTGTCCTGGAGGATTTAACACTTTCAACTTTGAAACTCTCTCGTCTTCTCCTCTTCCTCATCAATTCTCCCCACATGACGTGGCCCCCATAACTAGACCCGGTGTCGGTTATGCTACATTTTACACTTTGACCATCTTCTCCCCGGCCATTTTGCTATTGTTCCCATAACTTTTGTCTTCCCCCATTACAGTCGTAATCAAATGAATTCTGTAATTGCTGCTTTGACCTATTCCTCTGTGACTATTCATTCTCCCAGCAAATCACCATCCCCAAATCCTCACTGGTCACCACTATATATGTTGTCTTCCTTTAACAGAATATAAGCTCAATGAGGGCAAAGACTGTCTTTTCTATTTCTATCCCCAGTGCTTGACATAGAATAAGCATTAAAAACCCTCCCTCCATCCATCCATCCATCCATCCACAAAGCCTCTGTTGCCATTTAAAATAGCTAGTTACCCTTATGTAATGATGTACCACACCCAGACACTGAAAGATTTATGGTAATAGACTAATGAAACTTCTAATGAGCTGGGGTCCAAGCAAGCCAATAAAAGCAATCCCAGTGCCTGGCAGACTCAATGGCTAAGTCAACTTCCTGGGCACTGGCAATGAATAATTTACATGCCAAACTCCGGGGGCTTTTCCCAGAGGGCACAGGGCTCTGGGTCTGCTTTGCCCCCTTTTTACACTCCAAGGGTAATAAGTGGACAGGGCTATTATTAAGGTTTTTTTAGGGGCTTTTCCCTCCAGAACCCATTTTTTTTCTACTAGCATTTGAGTTTTGAGTAACTACAGCAACTTTTGGAAGGCAAGGATGATTTCCCCTCTGTGCCGTTTGACATGGGGCCATGCTCTGGAGACAAGAATGTTTATTCAGCACAAATATTCCCAGACATAAAGTGACTTCTTCAGACGTGGAAAGAAAATAAATTTGGGGAAAGAGAAACCTTAAACACAAGTGAATATAAGACTTTCTTTCCTCCTTTTCCTCATGGTGTTTTTTATCTTCTGATATTTTCCTCTCCAACAGGGAAGCTGAGCTCTCTCTGATATACTAGCACTGGGGTCAAATGTCAAAGAATTACAAAATATTTTTTGTTTAATTGGATGTGTTATTCCATCTGTGTAGTGAACTTTCTTTCCTAATATAGATCAGTGGCTTCTCTGCAACCTTCAGTTTAAGAGAGCTGTCGAGGGTATTCAGAAATGAAGTGACTTGTCCAAGATCACACAGCCAGAATGTGTCAGAAATAAGACTTGATCTCAGAGCTTCCTAGCTCTTTATCTCCTATTTACACTGCTATGAGCAAAGCAAACCTTGATTTGGTGACATCTTCATTAGGTTTCCATGTGGAAATGAAAGCATGGTTCACAATAGAGGAATTATGTTTATATTTAATCATTTTTGGTGAAGGAAGTCAGTCGGAAAACTAAAATGACAAATTCAAAGGGAAGAGAAGGGAATAATCATTTATATAGTGCCTCCTAAGTGACTGCCACTGCTAACATTTTACAAAGATCTTATTTCATCCTCACAACAACCCTATGAGGCAGGCACTGTTATTATGCCCATAACTGAATCAAACAGAGATTGTGACTTGCCCAGGGTACATTTTAACTCAAGTCATTCTAACTCCAGATGCAGAACTGTTAACTTCAGCATCATCTAAGCTTTTTAAAAATAGTATTTTTTGCTGAAGCTTTGTGGAAGCTCACGAATGACAAGAGTCTCAGAGATTGGGAAACTATCAAAGGGTTGCATTTTGGATATTTAGTTAAACAAGGGGATGGAAGTGATATGTTGTGAATTGCTCGTTAGATATTAAAATGACTTCTACACACCACAGACCCAACATGCCTAAAATGGAACCCATTATCTTTCTCCACAAACCTATCCCACTTCTGAACTTTCCTATTACTGTGTTTGGTATTGCTTTCCTGCCTGTTACTCAGGTTTACAATTTTATACTCATTTTTGACTTCTCATTTAATATGGTTACACAATGTAGATATATTCATGAATAGACATGTATATTTGTGTGTATGTGTGTGTGCGCGCATCTTTATGGGAGAGAGGGGGGTGGGAAAAGTGACTTTACAGAGCCAAATGATGTTGTTTCCATCCTCAACAATATCCCTTACTTATGGCCCCCATCTTCCCTCACAAGGCAACAACTCAAGCTCAGGCCCCTCCATAGTGTCTCAATTAGACTTCTAATTGCCTCGTGATTGGTTTTATTGCCTCAAATTTCACTTCTTTCCATTCCATCCACTACCTAACTACCAAAATGATATTCCTACAGCACAGGGCTGATCACATCACTCTCCTGTTCAATACACTGAATGAAAGAGTTGAAATCTAAAAGGATTTTCGGGGCCTATGGCAGTGGACTATATCTAACTGAATGAAATGTGATCAAGAATAAAATAGAGCTTATTCTCAAGTACATAAATCACTGCACACATGCAAGATTGGGGGGGGTATAGTTAGAGAGTTCTGAAAGAGAACTGGGTGGTTTAATGGAATTCAAGCTTAATAAAAGATAGCAGTTGATACAGTGTCCAAAAAATCTAATACAATCTTGGACTGCAGAGAGTGATGAAACTAAAGTACAATAAGACAGACATGTCCCTATTCTTTGGAAATTCTCAAAAGCAAAGACTGGATAGACATGTTCCAGAGCAGATTCCTTTTGTGCCGGGGATGAACTAGATTAGAGCCTTCAAACTCATGGCCTATAAGACTCTTGAGTACAATCCTAAGAAGATTCAAATTTAATTGGGGAATATTTAACAAAATAATACAGTAATAGAGGATGTTAATGTATGGTTTCTTACGTATAGTTTAGGGGCCTTCAATTCAATTTGAGTTTGATACCACAGTATGAAACGACCAACTCTTTCCAACTCTCAAAATGTCTGATTCAGTACGTTGATATTTCCATTGTGGAATATTCCATTTCTGGTCTCAGTACAATATACTTTTTTCCCCTCAATCCTGCCTCTCAGATTTCTTAATTTACTTTAATGTCCAGCTCAAACTCCATCTTATTCAGGATGCTTTTTGGATTCTCTAGCTGCAGTGAGTAATTTTTCACTGCAAATTACCTTGTACTTATTTTGAGTATATTTATAATCATCTATAGTAGAATGTGGGGCAGCTAGGTGGAACAGTGGATAGAGTCAGGAAGACCTAAATTCAAATACAGCCTCAGACGGTGACTAGCTGTGTGAACCTGAACAAGTCACTTAACACTGTGTACCTCAGTTTTCTCATCTGTAAAATGAGCCAGAGAAGGAAATGGCAAAATCACTAAAATCTTTACCAAAAAAACAAAACAAACAAAAAAAAATGAAAAAAAAAAGTTCACAAAGAGTAGGACACAACTGAAATGATCAGTTTCCTCATGTGACCTTGGAAAAGTTACTTTTCAATGGGTTTCCTGTTCTTTAAAACGAGACTGGTTGGTCAGATGAGTTCCAAAGTTCCTTCCAGCCAGCCACGGTAGAATGTAAGCTCCTAGATAGGAACTCTTTCATTACTATTTTCTTATCTACCTCACCTGACACAGTGCTTGGCACTGTACCTAATCAATGTTTAATGACTGATCTTTGATATTTGGAACCCAACTTCCATGAGCTGAGTAAAACCTCTGCTTTCATCTTATGGTTACATCTTTTCAACAGATTAAGCTTTATACTTCTGACTGCATCGATGATGCTTGGAGCTGAAAGGCAAAGATATCTTTGGTTGGCACTATCCCATGCCAAGGGATTTGAGTGTCATATGGAATAACAAGAGAAACCCACTTTTATTAAGGCTTTTTAAAAATTTTTTATTAAAGCTTTTTAATTTTCAAAACACATGCATGGATAATTTTTCAACATTGACCCTTACAAAACCTTGTATTCCAAATGTTCCCCTCCTTCCCCTCATCCCCTTCCCTAGATGGCAAGTTATCCAATATATGTTAAACATGTTAAAATATATGTTAAATTTAATACATGTAATACATTTATACAACTATCATGCTGCACAAGAAAAAATCAGATCAAAAAGGAAAAAAAAAGAGAAAGAAAACAAAATGTGATATACTTTAACATATTTAACATGTATGGGACTACCTGTCATTTGAGGAAGGGGGTGGGGGGAAGGAAGGGGAAAGTTAGAACAGAAGTTTTTGAAAGGGTCAGTGCTGAAAAATTACCCACATATATGTCTTGTAAGTGAAAAAAGCTATAATAATAATAAGGAAAACAAAATGTGAGCAAACAAAACCAAAATGAGTGAAAATGTTATGTTGTCATCCACAAGGACTTCAACTTTTAAAAAATGAATCTGGGCAAACCAATGTTCATAGGTTTACGCAAAACTCACATCCATCTTTTGCACATTTTGGCAAAAGTCTATCATCTAATCATTAATGTCCAGAAATATCTAAGTCATCTTCATGGAAACACTTCTGTTCTCAGCCTAATAGTTTGTTTACTTATGACTAGCATCCTGCTTGAATTTCTTAGTCCGTGGAAAACTGAGTAGACTGAAACACAGTATTACATTTCCGGGCTTAGCCAGTATAGCTTTGATGTGCTAATAGCCTTGAATGAAGCCATGTGTTAAATAAATAAGCAAACCATCAGGTTAAGATCACAAATGTCAAAACAGTTACACTGGACTAATTCACTGAACTGCTGATGGACATTAGCCAGTTGGTGGGCATTAGCCATAGCACATGCAGAGCTTTCAATGCAACGACTCTGTCAGGAAATTGGAACCCTGTGAAGTATGGAGACTGGAAGGAGAAAGACTAGCTCCAGTGTTGGAAAGTCCCCTCTATATCTCGCATTGCTGTGGAAGCAGCTGGGAAGGGGTGTGACTGATTACAATTCCACAAGGTTATTTAGAGATGTTGGGAAGTAGATGATTGAGATGAGCCTTCTTATAAACAGTATTAGAGCATGGGAGGAGAATTAGTGGTTGTGCTAAGCTACATGCTACTTAGCGTGAGAAAAGCCTGTAAATTCTGTGAGGGAGCAGGAGGTTGGAGAGGCATGTGTCTGTGTGTCATGGCAGAGGGGGAGACTGGGGAAATTAATACATGTTGGCACGGTGAGGGGTTTATGGCTTATTTGCTCTAGTGTCCCGATATTGCTATAGGAACAAGTGATGACGATGGCCCGGGAGGGCAGATCTGATTTAGTTACCATTTATTTGAGCTTATTCCCAACTTCCATCCAGAAAGAGAATGCCTAGTGGAGATATCCTGTTCTCCCTTATAATACTGGGCATGTTTATGGAGAAAATCCAGACAGAAGTCTCAGCGTTTAATGGAAGCTGTCTTCCATTCTGGCTTGGGCCGAAACAAGTGTCCAAAGCAAATGGTTAATTGGCCCCGCCTACGGAGACAAATGGTTTGGTCAAAAGGAATTCCAATGGGTTTCTTTGTTATTTGTTGGGGAAAAGGCTAAATTTCAGTTAGAAGTTAGTGAAAATAAAGGTGTCGTTTTTTTCCTAATCCAAGTTCAAAGACTCCCTGAAATCTGTCCTTGGTCTATGGATCCCAGCGTAAGAATCTCTCTGTCAGTGGTTTGGAATCCTGGGACGTTTGTCTAAGGCAATACATCCAGTATGTGTCAGAGACATACCTCGAACCCTGGTTCTCCTGCCTTCCAGGACAATTCTCTAATCCACTATACCAAGTTGCTTCTAATAATAGAAATAGTTGACATTAATATGGGGCTAGAAGATTTGTGCAACACTTTCTATACAGAATCTTATTTGAACCTCAGAACAACCCCGTGAAATAGAAACTACAGGTACTAGTGTCCAAATTTTATAGATGAAGTTTAAGCAAAAACAGGTGATTTGGCCCAAAGCACTCAGCTAGTTAAATGTCTAAGGTAGTATTTGAATTCCCGTCTTCCAAAAGTCCAGGAATTGCTATGAAATCTCCCGGACTCCCGAACTAGACCAAAGATTTCATGCTGCTTCTCTCCCCACATCACTTATGATCATTACCAAGCCCCAGAAGTTCATGAACATTCTTAGGGCACAGCCAGGAAGAGAACACTTGTATTTACGGATAATTAGTCATCCCTGATATAGTCGGTGACTCACATACTTCACAGATGCACCTAGTGTGAATTGATAACTTTCAACCAGTGTCTTCTAGTTGTCCAATTAATCTCTTCCCCTGTTCTTATTTTCTGCCCTTCTAAATAAAGGCCATGTGGTGCAGGGGGAAGCTCACTGGCTCTGGAGTCAGTTGCCACTTAACTACCTTCCGACGAGTGTCTAACCTCCCAAGGCCTTATTTTCCAATCTCTAAAATGAAAAGGTAATTTTCTAGTGAAAATGGCAATACTGACTTGATTATGTTGTTTTGAACTTTTGGAAAAGGGAGACGTGGAGGCTTCATGTGCATAGTGATGAGACTGCCAGGAATAAATTCTAATGAAGCCAGAGGAATTGCCTTGTTTTTTAAGTAGCACTTAGTTAAGTACTTGGCGTATAGTAACTGGCTAATCAATGCTGTTTCATTCATTAAAATATAAAATAGAATTTAGGATTGGGAGTAGATGGCCCCTGAGCTTCCTTCTAGCTTAAGCTCTAAATTCTTAAGAGAAGACAGACTCTATGCTAATAAGAACTGGATTGAAATTATATTTCTGATATTATTTTCCTTTCAGATCGCTTTCCATCCCTGGGTCTCAGTTTCTTTGTATGGAAAATGAGGGATTTGAAGCGGATGGCTTCTGAAGTCCCTTTCACATCGATGTAAAATCTTAGGTTTTGACCATAAGCAAGTCACTGAATCTCCCTAAGTGTCATGTCCCCTACTTGTAATAGCAGCGTGTTAGAGCAAACCGTCCCTGACATTCATTTTAGTACCGGAGCTAGGATACCGTTACTGTGAAATCATAGCATGGCAGGCCAATCTACCTCGGTTCTCTTGGTCAAAGGCTGATAATCCACAAAATTCAAATATTCCCAAATTTCTTCTGTACAACTACCATCTGAGAGGTGACTAGAACAAGGCCATTTACTAACCATTTCTTTAGGTGAGTCTTGGGTTTCTCTCATTCAGTATGAACAATTTTCCTAGAAGAAAGAATCTTATGAAGGGAGAGTCACTGAAAAAAAACATTGCGTACGTTGATACTTGATTCTGTTCGACCCCTCGCTCAAAGCAATCATTCTTGCTGCATTTCTTCCTTTGATCATTCTTTGGGTTGTGGAGAGAGATCTAAATCTAGATTCTCCAAGTCTATAATTGAAGTAAAACATTCGGGACTTGTTTGAAGATTTCTTTCACTTATTGGATTCTATCATCTCATAATATTCTAAAAAGGAGTCATAAAGTGGTGAAGTACACAAGTGCTGAATACTTCTTGCTATATTACGTCAGTGCCTTGAACATTGGGAGTTGGTCCCAATACCCAGTGATGCTCCAGAAATGTATGCTGGGTCTGGACACACCAGGCCAAACTGTCCACTTTTTAGGAGATATGCACAACTTTCCTAGATAATTCTAAGCGCCCCCTGGTATAGCCCTAATATTCCTTCCTTTTTTTTATTTTTTAAAATAATGTTTTACTTTTTCAAAAACATGGAAAGATAGTTTTCAACATTCACCTTTGTAAAACCTTGTGTTCCAAGTTTTCCCCCCAAGACATCAAGGTTAAACATGTGCAGTTCTTCTAAACCCATTCCATATTCATAATACTGTGCAAGAAAAATAAGATCAAAGAGGAAAAAACCTAAGGGAAAAAAACAAGCAAACGAACAACAATGACATAAAATGTGAAAATATTATGCTTTGATACTATGAAAATATATCATAGATATTAATCCACATTGAGTCTCCATAGTTCTCTCTTTGGATGTGGATGGCACTTTCAATCCCAAGTCGATTGAAATTGCCTTGAATTACCACATTGCTGAAAAGAGTTAACTCTATTATAGTTGATTATCCCATAATCTTGTATCTGTGTACAATGTTCTCCTGGTTCTGCTCACTTCACTCAGCATCAGTTCATGTAGATCTTTCCAGGCTTTTCTGAAACCAGCTTGCTGATTATTTCTTAAAAAACGATAATATTCCATTATATTCATATATCAAGCATATTTCTTCTTGAGTCCACAGATAAATGCCTGTATGCTACATGTGTCCTCCTTAAAAGGCATGGAACAGAACTGCCAGTTGGGATCTAATGTTCAGCACAGCACAACAGCTGACATCTTCGATCCAGATGTCAGGTGATGTTCTCACTGCATCCTGAGCTTCTGCCAAAAGACTTTCCTACAATCCTGCTTCTCAGCTCGGCCTCCAATCACTCCTATCACTCAAAAATGCTGCAAACGTTCTTATGTATTCTCTGGCCAGCAGGAGGGGTTTGCAAAATGATTCCCAAACAATCCTATTCACAATTGTTTTTTTCAGAAGTGCTTCAATATGCACTTCATGCTTCATGCAGCTTATGTAACACCCTTAATTTCTGTTTTCCTTTGCCTGTACCTTACATTGCCCCCCACCAAGTATTCTTGGAGTTGCATAAAGTCCTTACCATTCCATTATCATAGTTATTATATAGTATTCTTCCACTCCTTCCCAACCAAAAGCCTTATTCATGTATTATTTCTCCTGAAGGGGAGAAGAGAGTCAATCCTTCAATAGCTGTATAGTTGGTGACTACTAAAATAGTTAACGTACAATGACGGGTCAACAATGTTATTTCAACACCACCACCAGAAAAAAAAAATCAATACAACTTTGACATACAATGGTCAGAACAAATCAAACAATCTAGTTGGAAAGATTTTCAGTGGAAAACTTGGCTTTTAAACCACAGGCTAGTAATTGATGTAGGAATAATAATAATTAAAATTTGAATAAAGCCTTGCATGACATGATATTCAAACAGATATTTTATGTGTTTCTATATCCAGACGTACAGCTGTGCACACCTCCACACATGTCACATTGAGTGACAATATAAGTATATTCAGACATTTCAGTCATGTCCGAGTCATTGTGACTCCATTTGGGCTTTGTGTGACAATGATACTGGAGTGATTTGCCAATTCCTTCTCCAGGCCATATGAGGAAATTGAGCCAAACAGGGTGAAGTGACTTACCCAGTATCACAAAACTCCTAAGTGTTTGAGGATGGATTTGAACTCAGGAAGATGAATATTGCTAACTTCAGGCCTAGCTGTCCCTATCTGAGTATATGCATGCATGTATAATCATATGTAAATCCACCTCCCTGAATGAATCTCCACAATGGATTTACTTTACTGATTCCTACAAATTTCTGGAACCTGTTTAAGTATATCATCTATTAAAAAAACCATTGCTCATAGGCCTCCATTTACCGAATTAATCTCTTTAATTTCCATCAAATAGAACACACGACATCAAGGAATAAAAGATATTTACTTAAACTAGCACCCAAGACATTCTGTTATGGTAAAATAGGAGCCTTCTACAAGAAGTTGTGAGTTTATTCTGGAAATCTATATGATCAGTGAAAGGAGTATTGGATCCAGAGGGTTTCCATACCTCCCATTGAACTCTTACGTCGTCTTAAACAGTAGAATGTGGATGAGGGGTGGAGTGGGTCCCAGAGCCATTCACAGAAGGTGATAGAGAGTCCTTCTGTACTATAGATCCCCCTAAAGACCTCCCAGTTCCTCCTCACAGAAGTTCTCTTGAGCTGTTCTGCATGGCTGGCCTATGTCTGGTTTCCTGTGACTCTCATCCGTGGCCTGTTCCAAATGCCCATGTATCTGTCATCACAGCCCTGGAGTCTGCCCACCTTTCCTTCCTACCACTGCCACCACTACTCCCATCTCACGAACGAACACCTTGCACCATCCTGCTGTGATTTCAAAACACATTTTCATGAGGTCCTGTTTTTATAAAACCACTGAAGATACATGAACATCACCAAGCTTCAGGGCTGTTGTACAGGCTTCTAAGGAATACAGTTTCCAAGAAAACAGAAAACTTTCTTTTCAATTTTCTATCACACAGAAGCTAGCCCTAATCAACTGCGGGCAATTCACACAAGGCCCTCACACAAGTTTTAAGCATATTATTCTAACACTAACTGTCTGAGACAGACCTCAAAAAGCACCTTAATATGCCCCCTGCCTCACAAGAACTATTGCAAGTAGATCTTCCTGTGAGGAGAGGAGGAATGACCCCTGGTCATTGTCTGGACAGTGCTTTTCAAAGCTACGCTACTTGGAAATTGCACTGTTAGAGGGTAGCGAGGGCAAACGGCAAGAACAACAGCAGAAGTAAAGATCTGCCTAAAGCAGGGTTCTTTACCTGGACAGATTTCAGGGGATTTATAAACACAGATAGGAAAAAGACATCTCTATTTTCACTGAACCTTATACTGAAATTTAGCATTTTTCCCCAATTATTTAAAAACCCTCTTCCAAGAAAGGGTCCAAAGGTTTTGCCAAGTGGACTGTCAGAAAGGCTCATGACAACAGAGCCCCTGAAGACAAAAATCAGGGAGGACAAGTAATTCATAATTTGTTTCAAGCAAAGAAATCTGGATACAGACAAGGGCAGGATAAGTCTTCCAAGAGGTCTAGATGGGACAGTGGAAAGAATATGGCTCTAGTAAGGAGGTCCATTCAAATGTAAAATAATACAAATAATACACTTGGTGCCTCTGATCCCTACTTTATATGTGGCCCTCTTTTCTCCTCTGTAAAATAAAGGGTTGGACTAGATGGTCTCTGAGTGCTCTCCTGCTCTGGATCTATACTCCTATGTATGCCCTTGAACAAGTCCCTTTCCTGCCCTGGACCTCAGTTTTCCGCTTTGTAGAATAAAAGCTTTGGACTAGATGGCCTCTGAAGGTACTTCCAGCTCTAGAACTCTAATGTTAAGTGGAACCTTGGGCAAGTCCTTCCCCTCTCTGGATCTCACTTTCCCTAACTGTAAAATGAAGGGATCAAATTACCTGACCTGTATAGTCCCTTCTAGTTCCAGACCCAGAATACTATATGTGACCTGATTCCAGTCACTTTCTCTCCCTGAGTCTCAGTTTCCTCATCTGTAAAGCAGAGGAAAGGAGAAGCAATGAACACATAATTTTATCCCTCTACAATCATATATATATATATATATATATATATATATATATATATATACACACACACGTAAATATATGTTTGTCTGTATTCATATAATCTCAGTTGAGCTTCACAATAACCCTGTATCTCTGATTTAAAAAATGAATCAATTTACCACATATCAACACAAGTACCTATTAACTGGACCAAGGGTAAAACATTATATCTTTGAGAACAGAGAGGATACTTGAAGGTCTACCATCTTTCAAGGAGAATTTGCAAAATGCATTGGAGAATGATTTTGTCTTTCAGTCTTCCTAATTTTTTTCTTCTGTTTCATCTTATAAGAAAGGAAAGAAAGAGTGACGGATGAAACAGGCGCTGATCATCCATCTCGAAGGGACAGTTGGAGCTTTTGCATGCAAAGGAGACTTATCATTCCTGTCAACCTTAAGCTGGAGCCCCAAAGACTAAGGTCCTCATCCAATTAATATTCCAACCCCAATCAGACTACTCATGCACACTGTTCTCCCACCCAGGGATCTAATCCCAGGACCAAGATTTATTAGCTATACCAGAGAAAAGCTTAAAAGGCTGCAGTCTCCACCCAACTCAAGCCAATCTATTATTCATTTATGTTAAAAGCATGCATTTTCAGAAAATATTTGGAAGGAATTATTCTTGACAATGAAAAGCAACTGAATAGAAGTCCTAAATTATTTAAGAGGGGGCACTCTGAAATGGCATTATCACTCAGGGAGCCCAGAGTTATAAAAGTCCAAGATCTGCCGGGATGGGGCTGTGGACTGGGGAGACCAGGCAGTCTGATTCCCAAGCTCACTCAAGTTGGGAAGCATGTGGGAGGCTCTTAGTCAAGATTCAAAAATCATCCAGTACCTGAAACTCAGAGTTTCATTTCTAATTCACAAGAAAAATGATCTCTTCATAGTGTTGTTGAAGCATATAGGGTCTGATTCCTACCTAAGGAGAAAAGAAAAGTATCCCTTGATAGTGTGGCTGAAACTCGGGGATTCTAATACCAATTAAGGAGAAAAATATTGCGTAGTGACAATTGGGCCAAAACTTGGAATATCTGTTTCATGATTGGACTAAAATGTGGGGAACCGGATGCCCTATTGGAAAATTATCTTGATGAAGTGAGTCTCATAAAAAATATGCTTTGATCATGTGGCTAAACTGGGAAGTGTATTTCTAATTCACTGAAAAATGATTGTCCCTTGATAGTATGGTTGAAACACGGGGAGTCTGATTACTGATTCAAGGGACAAAAAAATATCCCTGACCATTCAATTGAAACTTGGGGAGTCTGATTTATAATTAAGGTTCTGATCATTGGGCTGGAGCCATGCCTCGGGCTTTCGGGGCTACCATCTCTATCTTTTGTAAATCCTCGGGGTATGGCCATTCAGATGGTCCAAGAAGATATATGGGTGGCAACAAGAATGACAGAGAGAAGATGAGGCACTGAAAATTACTGGAGACTTTTTTTTCCTCATAAGGAAAGAAAAGAGCAAAAACAGGCTTATTGACAGCTAATAAGGAGCCAAAAGCAACGTTAAAATGGTTGGGAAACCAAAATTAGTTGCTGAAAAGCTCATTGTCCTTGAACAAAAGGAGAAAGCCTCCTTTGCTCTAGGCGTGCAGGTCAATTTTCTCACTCTGAAATGTTTCTAGCCTTCCCCTGCTGGGACAGAACTCTACCAGGTGGGAGAAATGTGAATTCCTCATTCCTTAAACTTGCACATCTATCTCTGGGAGGTCTCCTCTGTTCTGCTCTGGGTCCACTCTATTCTTCTTCTGGCTGGACCACCTCAAGCAGAAATTTGGGATAGGCTAGATGAGAGGAGAGGGAACAGAGAGGTGTCTTATGTGTCAAAGATGAAATCCTTCCTACAGTGAGTCATTTGGGTAGACTTCGTTTCTTTCAAGATTTCCACCTGACACGAAGGACCACCTGGAGAGAAGCAGTAAGGTGGAAATTTTCAACAATAGTTTACAATTAATAATCCGTCTTAAAAATAGCAGCCAGATCTCCTGCTCCATAATTAATCACTTTCATAACTGGATAATTATCATAAATTGAGCATTTTTCCACTCATTCAAAAGTATTCGTTAAAGTAAGTTCATTTTGCTTGCCGGGGGAAAATTGCCTTTTGAGAATCTAGTTGGATGAGGGGAAAAAAACCCCAAAGGAAACCTCAGATGTTTCTTAAGACTGAACCCTAAAGAAGGAAAAATGCTATACTGTTTTCTGGATTGGGATGGGAATGAGCACTTCTGAAACTGAGGATGTAGTGTGACATAATAAAGGGAACAACATAACTAAAAGCAAGGGATTCTGGGTTTTCATCTTTAGTAGTGCTATTAATTAATTCTATGACCTTAGCCAAGGTACTACCCAGCTTGAAGGCTTAGTTTCCACATTTGAAAAATAAGAGGAAGGGGCAAAATGAAGGTTATCTAACTCGGGAGAGGGCACAGAAGGAGGTCCGGGAATAGCTTTGGGTGGTCCTGAACTTTAAAGCCATGTTCTATGCAGGCTAAATGGGAAATACATTTTTAGGTTTATTAACCTTTGATTTCCTTTGTAATCCTCCAGATTTTATTTTCTGCACTTAAAAATATGATTTTAAGAAAGGGTCCTTAAGGTTTCATCAGATTGGCAAAGGAGTCTAGGACACAAAAGATTAAATGATTCTAGGAGTTCTATGAATCAAGATTTTAGAATTCCTCTCACTTTGAAGCCAGAGATTTGGGTTCAAATTCCCATTCTGTCACAAGTCATTTAACCTATGTAGATCCTGCTTTCCATATCTGTAAAGTGACGCGGTTAGACTATATGGCCATGAAGCTACCTTGGAGTTCTAAATCTACCATACTATTATTAGCTAGCTCCTATTTTGAGGCACCTAGGAAAGCACCATGCTACTCATTAAGGCTGAGCCTTTCTGTGCTTCCATATCCAAGCCCCTAAATGTAGCTCAGCTTTACAGCTCTGTCCTAGGTCCTTTTCTCCTCCCCATCTATACTTTCTTGCTTGGTGATCTCATCATCTCAGCCGGTGATCATCTCTAGGCTGATGAATTCCAGATCTATATATTGAGTCACCTCTCCTGAGCTTCAGTCACTCATTTGCAACTGCCTTTTGAACACCTCCAAATCAATGGCTTAAAGCATCTCAAACTCAACACACCCCAAACCAGAATTCATTATCTTTTTCTTCCCTGTCCCCCCATCCTTTCTTCCCTCTTGAAAACTTTGTTATTTCTGTCAGGAGCATCGCTGTCCTTCTGGTGTGCAACCTTGGAGCTACCTGCAGTTTCAGTTAATCCCCATAGCCAATAGTTTGCCAAATATAATTGTAACTTCTGCGCATCTATCAAATATGTCTCCTCCTGTCCAGTCATATGACCACAATCAAACTGAGAACTGTTAAGACCTTAACATAAAAGGTCAAGGTCTCCCAATGTTTCCAGGGCCATCTCCAGTCGTCCCGATTGGTTTCCTGGCCACTGGACCCAGCTGATTCTGGAGGAGAAAGTGAGGCAGGGGACCTTGCTCAGCCCTCCCTCACTGAAATTCAAATCACTTGCATATCATGGAATCCCCTCCCTGAAGTCATGGTCATCTTCAGGAATGAAGACTGAACAACAACAACTCACTGACTGACTGAACCACCTCGCAGGACAGTTGTGAAGTTCAAATGAGAAAATATGTGTAACGTTTTTTGAAAACCTTAAGTGTTAAATAAATACTTGCTATTATTATACAATAATAGCTAGAAAAAATCAGTTATTCAATCAAAAAATAAGCGCTTACTGTGTGCATGGGCAACTTTGAGAAGAAAGCTAAACATTTTCTGCCCTTTTCCCTTAGTAAATTACCATCAGAAATCAGAATGTTTAATTTTTTCTCTCGGACAGCAAGTCAGTTGGCAACCCAATGTATTTATATTAAAGGGCGTGGTTTTCCCCAAGGACTTCAATTTTGACTAGTTCTCTTCCTGCTTGAAGAAGCAATACATCAAAGAGAGATGAAGACTGTGTAGAAGATATTGGTGATATTCTGAGCTACTGGGACAACCTTGCAGAAGAGACCCAATCACTTAATATAACCAGGACAACTCACTGACAGATGACACCAAACAGCAATGGAGGCCAATGGTGTCACGGATAGAATGCTAGATGTGAAACAGGAAGGCTTCTACCGTTTCCTCCCTACAGCTGTGATCTTCCTCTATGTTTGGCATAATTGCACATGTATAACCTACAACAAATTGCTCATCGTTTCAGGGAGGAGGGAGAGAAGGGAGAAAGGGAAAGAACTTAAAACTTCAAAATTTAAAAATAAAATACTAAAAATGTTTTTAACATCCAACAGGGAAACAATTATATAATCCATATCTATCTATCCATCCATCCATTTATTTATATATGTACATCTCACTTTCTGATTTCCTTGGCTTTCTTCAAAACTCAGTTCAAAACTCTTTTTTTGTTTGTTTGTTTGTTTTTTTTGCAAGAGGACTTTTCTGGTCATTTCTACTGCTAATACCTTTCCTCTGGGAATATTTCCCATTTAGCCTGCATAGAACATGGCTTTAAAAAAATAGTGCCTTCTCCATTAGAATGTAAGCTCCTTGAAGGTATGGACCATGTTTTCCCCTAACTCCATTGCTTAGCACAGTACCTCTCATTCACAGAAGGGCTTGAGAAATGCTTGTTGAGCATGATAAATATCCATACCCATACATATGTATGGATATGTATGATATTTATTATAAAAGAATGTCCATATCCTGAGAAAGGACTGATGGAGCCTGAACACAGATCAAAACATACAATTTTTCACATTCTTTTTTGTGCCTTTTTGTTTTTTACTTTTATTGTTTTTTCTTTCACAACATGACCTACGTGAAAATATGTCTACATGATTGCACATATGTAACTTATATCAAATTGCTTGCTGTCTTGAGGAGGGGGAAAGGGAAGAAAAAAATTGGATCTCAAAATTGTATAAAAATGTAATGTTGGAAATTATCTTTAAATGTAAATGAAAAAAAGTAAAATTCTAGTTATGTAAAATAATAAATGTTTGTCAACCAATTGACCTGAATTCAAATCTCACCTGAGATACTTTCGATGTGACCTTGTTCAATCATTTTACCTCTCTGGGACTCAGTTTCCTCATCTGAGAAATAAAGAAGTTAGGCCAGATGGCCTCCCCTACGGTCCCTTCTAACTCTAGATCTAAAACAATCCACTTTCTTCTATTTGTGGACTTGCAAAATTATGTTGGAAAGGCGACTAAGAAGGTGAGAGAGAATATTGTGCTGCTTTCCTGACTGCCTAGCCCTTAGTCCTTGATATGATGCATTGCTAGCTACAAAGTGAATTCACAGGTTTGGCTCTGAGCACACTCTCCTTACCTTAACTTTTTTCCAAATATTAAAAAAACTGAACCAATTTTTCCTTAAAAGTCCTAAACTGATAACAGTGAAGAGCAAGAAGATATTTTCCCTCTTCTCCACAATGGCAAAATGTAATTAAAACCCTCAGCTACTTCAGCAGGCTTAAGTAATAAATAAGGTCAAATAAAATGTCGTTTCCATATAAATTCGAAACATTCCTCATTTTAACTAAACTGACATGAGAAATGCAAATCTCTGCCTTCAGCAAGTTTCCCCCTTGGAAAAACAATTCATCACCTTCAGATTACTTTGCAATTTCCCGAAATGGGCTCTGGTGGCGTTTTGAAAAATTAGGATGGGGTCTGGCAAGTGGTATAGAATAAAGACAATATTGCATGACCCCAAGTGAGAGATCCATCTCCATCCTGAAGGCCACTGGGTGTCCGACATCAGGAAACAAACCCAAGACCCAGTCCCTTTAATCACTCCCTCTCCCTTACCGCACCTAAGAGCCGTAAAGAATGAGCTCTTTGGTTAGCAAACGGTGATAAAAGGGGTTTATATTTGACATATTATGTAAATGGGGGTGGAAAAGGGGTGAGGGAACTATGGAAACCAAGATTAAAGTGGCAAGGGGATGCTTCCTTTTTCATTTTTCCTTACACAGTGACAGAGCAAAAGGATCTAACCAAGTATATTAGACTCTTTGACTGAACAGCTTCATATTGGAATACATACACACACTTACAGAGCTTCATCTTGCTGTTGCTTTCATGCTACATGGAATTTTCACACACCCCTTCTCAGTTCTCTTTGGATATTTTTTCTTAGTTCTATTAAACTATATTCTTTTAGTATTTCTTTCTTCTTTCATGAAGCATCTATTTTTTTTGCTGCTAAAAACTAAGACTTATCAATGCCTTTTGTTTTTCTATCAAAGACATTTCTGGATATAGCCAGAACTGAACCTTTTTTTTTTTTTTTTCAATAAGCAATAAAGCAGAAACAACAAACTAAATGAATTCTTCTGACGATCCACGAACATTCTTCCTCACGAGCTTTGGGGAACTCCAGTTGCATGGATCCGCCTTGAGAACTGAAATTATTCTTATTGTTCTCAGAGGCCATGGAAGCCCAAATGTAATTTATAGAATGGGAGGACATACGTTTTATTTTCTCTTCTCCGGGATCTGAATTTATCCCACTATTGTTACTTAATTTACTCATATTGTTGAAGATTCATGGCAGGCTAAATTGCTTTCCACCAAGGAATGGGAGTACCTCCAAATGCCAAAATATCCCAGGAGTCATAATGTCCCAGAAAACATATGGCTGCAGCAGACTTAATGGCTGGGAGAAGTTGGGATTGGCTCTAGGCCCCGTGGGGCCAATTAACAGAGAATCTTTAAATTGTTCGCATGTAAGAACACAAGAGATTCCCTATATGAAGCCCATATATTCTTAAAATGTAGAAATATATTAGATGTTTTATAAAAAGCAATGTGAAGTAGAACAAACATGAGATCTGAAGTTTGAAAATGATGATTCAAATTTTTGCTCAGCTACTCGATGTCTGCATGACCTTGAGTGATCACTTCTGAGTCCCATTTTACTCACCTGTCCAACAGGGCTAAAGTGATAGTAACATACAAATCTAGGAGTTCCAGTTTGTTTCTGAACCTTCTCTCACCCCCCCCCCCCACCACTTCTGGCACGCAAAACCACTTGGCAGAGAATTGCCCCTTTGATTGCTTGGAGACACACATGGCTACGGGGGGGCCATAAATGCTCTATCAATTATTGTTGGGATCCCAGGGAATCGTTCTCAGGGCAGACCTACAGAACTAGATTCCTCAAAGTTTGAGTGTGCCAGGCCTTCCTGGTGTGAGACAGGCACATGGAATATTATCCAGACTAGCCCATTGTTACTGATTGATTCCTGCCACATTGAATGAAGGTCTTCCCTTAAGAGGAAATCAGCAGAACGTGGAACGGAAGAGACGAGGAAATGATATGTTTCAAGGAGAATAAGTTGGTTCTTTCCATTTAGTGCCGAACTCTCCACCACGCACCATGTCTTAGTGGTGTGTGTGTGTGTGTGTGTGTGTGTGTGAGTGCGTGTGTGTGTATGTGAGTGTGTATGTGTGTCTGTGTGTGTGTGTGTATGGTGGGAATCAGACTGAGGGATGGGAAGGCCTTGCTCTCAGACAGTCGTGATGTCTGCCAGACTTGACCCCCTGGGAATTTGTCCAGATGTGCAGTGTTTCAATGTTCGAAAGTTTATGAGATTAATCCCTACCGTAAAGACTTTTCCATTTGGGTCTGGTCATGCTGGTGATGGGGGAAAGAGAGAAGTAAATAGAGTGGAATTTGAGCAACAGCTGCCTCTGCTGAAAGCAAGCACAGCTTGCCCCTATTTCCATGAAAATGTGTGCTCTTAAAACTGATGTATGCGGCGACAGGGACAGCCTCATGCTTGGTGGAACTGGGATTGCCTGCGAAGTACATTTACGAGGTAACCGGCAGCCTAAAAACAAGAGGCAGGATGGGGGTAGTATGACAAACACCTGCCTGGAAACGGGAAGAGCTGGGATTCTAACTCACTGGATGCTTTTGGCCAAGTCACTTAAGCTTGTCGGACCTCAGATTCTGTCTTTGAAGATGTCTAAAGACGCAAATTTTCAATCCATCAACAAAAATGTATCCAATGCCTGCTATCGTATCATACGTTACATTATGTTGGGGATTAGGGAAAGAGAGACAGAAAGGAGGCAGCCCTTGCACTCAGGGATCTTATATTCTATTGGGGGTGACAATATATACCCATATAGGTATATACAAAATATACTAGGGATCAAAGTAGTGACCTGGAAGGGGAAGACTCCATTTCAAATATGGCCATATTTATGACCTCTATGATCCTAGGCGAGTCACTGAGCCTCTGTCTGCCTCAGTTTCCTCAACTGTAAAATGGGGAATAGTGCCAAGCTCCCAGAGATGTGAGTTTCCAATGAGATAATATTGGTAAAGCACTTAACAAAATGACTGGCAGACAGCAGTACTATATAATTGTTCCTTTCCCTTTCTCATATAAAAAGAAAATATAAATTATGAAGTTTTTTTTTGGGGGGGGGAGTTACTAGCAGCTGATGGGGGTAGTCAAGAAAGGCTATAAATAGAAATTAGAATGTGAGTCAAGCAGTGAAGTAGGGGGTTCTAACAGGCAGAGGTGAGGAGGGAACGCATTCTAGGCACGGGGGCACAGCTTGTGCAAAGGACAGAGGTGGGGGATCTAATGCCTTTTGGACACATCAGCGAGACATTCAGTTTAAGGGAGTAATATGAATTCTGATTAGAAAGGTAAGTTGGGACCAAGTTTTAATGGGCTATTCCAGAGTTAGGGCAAGCAGTCATTTCAGTCCTGTCTGACTCCTCATGACCCCATTTGGGGTTTTTTCTTTGGCTCTGACATTTCCCTTTCTATCTCATTTTACGGATGAGGAAACTGAGGCAAACACGGTTAAATGATCTGCCAAGGTCGCCCAGCTAGGAAGTGTCTGAGGCTGGATTAGAACTCAGGTCTTCAAGACTCCAGGCCTGCAGTGCCACCTAGCTGCCAGGAGGAGGATACATATCCACCTGATATGGAGGGCGCATGATTCACTTTAGATACTTTTGATTCTATCCTGGATTTGGAATCAGGAATTACCTGGGTTTGAATCTTTCTCTGATACTTACTAGCTGGGGAATCATGAACCAATCACTATAATCTTTCCTTCCCTCAGTTTTCTCTATGAAGGAGATGATAATATTTATCTTACATCGTTGCTTTAAGGCTCAAATGAAACATATGTATGTATGTACATGCATACAGATATAAAGCCCTTTTCAATTTTTTAAGCAATAGGTAGATATCAGTTATTACTATAGGATGATGCTGTCTCCCCACTAGCCTTCTGGTTCTATTATTAAAGATTCATTCTTTATAATTAAGACATTATTTCCTGTTAAAATTCAACTCTTTTCACCTAACAACAATATATTAAGCCAGTCTCAACCATTAGTACTTTAGTATGAATTATACTTAGACGTCTGTTTTCCCTCTGAGGCTTTCTCCTTTTTCTCCCTTCCCCTTTGCCTGCCCTCTCTTGCCAGACCAGTTCCTTTCCAAACTGCCCTGCCCTGAGCGTATTCTCACAGGTACCTGATGCTGACCAAATCTCAGAGGGAAAACAGCCTTCTAAGTCTAATTCACACTAAGGTCCTAATGACTGAGACTGGCTTAGTATGTTGTTGCTAGGTGAAAAGAGTTGAAACAGGGACTTGAAGAAGGACGGATTTGGAGGTAGTAGCCAGCCCAAAGCGGGTGTTAATCATTTGACAGGAGATGAGGGAATTCTTGAAAATAGAAGGAGAATATCAATACTTCCAAAACAAGCATAAATTCGTACAATGACTATAATGTGAGATTCTATCAAGTTTTACATATGAATAGAATTCATAAAAACAAATACAGACATTTCCTTTGGGATCACTTTTTAGTAATTTGTTTTTCTTCTGGAATGGAAATCCCTATCTTAGAGTTGGAGCTAAAATTTTTCAGCTGGGAGAACCTTTTTTTTAATAACCCAAATATTCCAGCCATATTTCACTTTAGTTCCCACAGAAAGAACTGCTAAATAAATAAATAAATGAATATATATATATATATATATATATATATATATACACACACACACATATGTGTGTGTATGTATACACACACACATATATATGTATATAAGTGAATTTCCTGTTATTGCATTATCTCCTTTGCTCTCTTGGATAAGAGTTGTTATTGGAATCTTTGCTTTGCTTCTAAGACAGAATGAACATCATGTTGCATACTGGAAAGAAAAACCAAGTTGGATGAGTGACAACGTGGGGAGAAGAATGCTGACCTTAAGAGATGAACTAAATCATTTCTGTAAAAACTACATCTTAAAAACAAACATTCAAAATCCCAATGAATGGATGGGTAGACTTGGCGGGCAGACTAAATACAGGAAGAGAAAAAATAGAGATGGATTTCTTTTCTTATTGAAACAAATATTTTTAAACCATTGGTTTACCTACACAATAAAGTGGTAACTATCTGAGTATATAACGTACCTAAGGAGGGGCTTTAAGTGTTATTCTTGAACTTGTGTGTATATATACTTTTGTCTAATGTCTATACCCGAGAACAATTAGTCAATTCAATCCAATCACTGTGCTTCTGTTTGCGTTTAATTCTGAAGTATCTAGGGATAGTGACCTGTACATAGTCGGGGCTCGATACTGTTTGCCGGATTGAAATTCTAAAGGATGACATTGTCAGTTTGCAGTCTGCGTTCTAACTTGACTGAAAATGTTTCTTTAGTTAAAAAATATATTGAATAGAGATGTTAGGATGTGTAGGGAAGAGAAGCAGGGCAGGGAGAGAGAGGCAGAAAGAGACAGAAAAATAAAGAAAGGAAGGAGAGAGCAAGGGCAGAGGAAAAGAAAGAGAGGGAAAGTATTAGAGAAGAGAAGAGAAAAAAAGAAGAGAGAAGACAAGAGAAGGCAAGACAAGACTGAGGAAGGAAGGGGAGAGCTCACAAGCACAATAGGAAGAGACATGATATGGCCACAACATAGAAATGCCTCAAAAGGAAGATCTCAAGGTCAGAGAGAAATGCCAAGGGGGGCATGTTAGCAGCAGGTACCTCTCTGCCAAGGCAAACTATCGGGGCCACTCCCCCTGCTCCATGACTAATGAACATGAATTACTGAGAAGAGGCTGTTTGAGACAGGGCAGTTCAGAAATACACCAGGGTTAAAAACTTCACGGATCATAGCATCCAAGATTTAGAGCTAAAAGGGATCTTGCAGGTCTCATTGAACCTAACTTTCTCATTTTACTGAAGAACTGAGACCCAGAAAGGTGACAACGTGACTTGCCCAGGTCATGGAGACAATAAGTTTCCAAGGCTGGATTTAAACCAAAGTCTTCCTGAATTTGAGTCTAATATTTTATCCACTGACACTGATTATGCTCCATGCCCCAGGAGAGGAGCTCAGAGGTTCTAAGCCTTGAGTTCACAAGGCTTCATCTAAAGACGACTCCTACAAGATCTACCAGAAGAAGGAAGAACAATGAGCGTAAAACAACCCCAGTTATGCATTTGATGGAACAGAAATTTAAAGGCATCAGAGTACCATTGTGGAAATACCACCACTTGGGAGGGGAAGTTATGGCACCTGGCTTCAAATCCTCCTTCTATTACTGAGCTCAATGACCTTGGGAAAGTCATTGAAGTTTTTGGGAACTCAGGTATTCTCTCTCTCCATATATACAGATAGCACACACATATGTATGCATATATATATATATATATATATATATATATATATATGTATGTAAAATAAGGTGCTTTAACTCGATGGACTCGAGATCTTTCTCAGATCTAAAATCCAGGGTTTATGAAGTATAGCTTACATATAATATTAGAAATGAGCTCAACAATATGGAACTATGTCCAAATGGCTATCAAACTGTGCACATCCTTTTATCCAGCAGTGCTACCAGTGGGTCTATATCCCAAAGAGATCTTAAAGGAGGGAAAGGGACCTGTATGTGCAAGAATGTTTGTGGCAGCCCTCTTTGTAGAGGCCAGAAACTGGAAACTGAGTGGATGCCCATCAACTGGAGAATGGCTGAACATGTTATGGAATATGAATGTTATGGGATATTGTTGTTCTATAAGAAATGACCTGCAGGATGATTTCAGAAAGATCTGGGGAGACTCTCATGCTGAGTGAAGTGAGCAGAACCAAAAGAACATTGTACATACAAACAACAAGATTATGTGATGATCAGCTGTGATGGATGTGGCTCTTTTCTGGCCAATTCCAATAGACTTGTGGTGGAGAGAGCCTTCTGCATCCAGAAAGAGGAATATGGGGACTGAATATGGATCACAACATAGTATTTTCACCTATTTTGTTGTTTGCTTGATTTTTGTTTTCTATCTCATTTTTTCCCTTAAAAAGTTATTAAAAAAAGGAAATTAACTCTACTCACATAACTTCTTCTCCTTCTCCTAGTACCCCTCAACCTCTTGCAGTCTTGCTCCTGTCCCCACCAATTGACTGAAACTGCCCTTTCCCAAGTCACCAGCTATATCTTAATCGTCCCATTGGACATCCTGTTCTTAATGCTCGGCTCTTCTTGGTCTATCTGAAACACTTAGCACCTGTTGACCAGTCTTTCCATAATACTCTTTGCTTTTGGGGTTTCGACTACTTTTCTTCCTGGTTCTTCCCCTATATGCCCGACAACTCCTTTTCCGATCCTGGCATATATCTGTTTGCATGTTGCCTCCCCCATTAAATTGTAAGCTCCTAGAGGGCAGGGACTGTCTTTTGCTTTGTTTCATACCCACAGTGCTTAGCTTTCTATCAAGAATGAATAACTACTGAATCGGATTATCACCCATATCTGAACTGTGAGTGTGTCCTAAGGCTGTGTCCTTTTTATGACATCATCAGCTCTCATGGAATTAACTATCATCTCTCTGCAGATGATTCCCAGATCTCTCTACTTAGCCCTAGTCCCCTCCCCCCACCCAGCTCCATTCCTTCATCACCAGACATCTACTTCAGAAGCCTTCTCAAAAGGGGATCATAGCATCAGAGATGTAGATGTAGAAGTTTCCTGGTCTAATCCACTCATTTCCCTGATGAGTAAACTGAAACCCAAAGAAATGAAATGACTCTCCCAAGATCAATGAAAGAGATGAGGCTGGAACTCACATTCTAGGATTCTGGGGCAGTTTAGGTATAGTTGTGGGGGATAGAGTTCTGGACTTGGGGTCACAAAGACTATTCTTTCTGATTTCAGATTTGGACTCAGACCTATGTTATCCTGGACAAGTCACTTAATCCTATTTGCCTCGGTTTCCTCATCTGTAAAATGTGCTACAGAAGGAAAAGTCAAATCATTCAGGTGTCTTTGCTAAGAAAATACAGAAATGGGGTCACAAAGAGTTAACCGTGAATGAAAAAACACACGCTGATCACAAGATTGGTCCTGCCAAGGTCACGGAAGGGTTAGGTGGAAAGGGGAAAGGACAAGTAGCTACACAGAACAGATTCTATTATGAATGGTTTATTGCTTTTATTGATTCTATGCCCAGAATATTCAAAAGGAAATAGCTGTGACTGGCCAGCAGTTATACTTTGGAGTCCCCTCCCTTTTCCACAATCACCTTGCTAGAGTTCTACACTGTTCTCTGAACGTCCCCCCTTTCCTTTCCCAGGAGCCTCAGGGCTGGGGTTCCTCATAGTAGGGTCCTTCCTGCAATATTTCAAGGCCTTAACTCCAAAAGCCCATACCCAAACCCACAGCTGCCAAGAGAGGCACTGGAGCCACCCATGGCTGTGGGGGAGGGAGGGTTAAGGAAGAGATAGGAGGAAAAAAAGCAATGGGTTGCTCTAGCTAGGGCACTGGATCTGGGTCTAGAAGACCTAATTTCAAATTCATTTTCAGGCAGACACTCTTACTGCCTATGTGACCTTGGGTGAGTCACTTATTGAGTATCTGCCTAAATTTTTTCAAATATAAAACAGGAGGAATAGTACCTACCACCCAGAGTTGTTGTGATGATCAAATGAGATAATAGCTATAAAGGGCTAGCACAGTGTTTGACACTTAGTAGGCACTTAAATATTTTAAGTTAACTTAAAATGTTTTCCATTTTCCTTTCCATGGAATTGGAGTGACTTGTCTGAGGTCACAGATTTAAAGCTGGATTTGAAAGGCTAAGCCCCTTCCATTTTCAGAGGAGGAAGCTAAGTTCCAGAGAGGAAAAATGATTTGCTTAAGTGCTGGAGGCAGAACTCGAACCCAGATCATTGGGCTCCAAATTCTGAGCCCTTTCCCACTGTAGCATGAGCTTTTTCTTCCTCCCCAATGGTGCTGAGGCACCAAACTACACCCCATACTACTGATGGATCATCTTGTTAGCCTGGTCAAGCCATAACAAGTCTGTTTTATGGGTTACAAAAATACCTTCAAAATTCCAATAAATGCTCACAGCAGAACCGAGCGTATTAAGCCCTAAAACCCCAAACCCAAATCATCCTGACACCCATTCTTCATTCTAACAGGGGAAGGGCAATGGGGACATATTTGGCCCCTGTAGGACCGAATCTGGGCAATTCTTCAATCGAAAGTTGGGGACCTTTGGCACCCTCAGATTTCCACTCATATCCAGAAGGATCTATCTTATAGACATTTAATGCCCCTCCTTTAAAATCTCCCTGATTGAAATGCAAAGAGAAAAACAGCTTGAGCTCTCTGTGGAGCCATCAAGACAGAGTCCAGTAAACAGAGAAAAGAGGCCCCAGACACAGTCACCCACCCAGCTCTTCTCAGCATAGTTCTTTTACTGCTGTTGCTTCCCTGGGGACATGACGGCTTGACTGAAGTTTTGCCGCTTGGAAATTGTTCGTTGTTGAAAAGTTTTCTGGCTTGTGCCTTTAGCTCCATGATTCCATTACTACAGATGGCGATTGCATTAGCTTTGGGACTTTGTTGTTGCTGTTTAGTCTTTTCACTCAGGTCCGATTCACTGTGACCCCATTTGGAATTTTCTTGACAAAAATACTGGAGCGGTTTGGGTTTGCTCTGTCCTTATCTTACTCATTTTGTAAAAGAGGAACTGAGGCAAACAGTGTGAAGATGCTTTCTTAGAGTTCCACAGCTGGGCTGGATTTGAACTCTGGTCTTTATGACTTCAGCCTGTCCTCTCTATCACCTCCCAGCTCTTAGCTTGGAGGCAGCTAGATTGTGATAGCTGATATGGTTATTATATTTTAAGATTTTGAAAGTACTTTATGTGTGATTAAGAGAGGATTTAGCATAGTCTGGTAGACTAGTTCTGGATTTCCAGGCAGAGGATTCAGGCTTGAATTCTAATGCAATTTATTATTGCCAATTTGAGTTTGGACAATCTGCTTTCTTATTCTAAGCCTCAATATTCTCATCTAGAAAAACGAAGGCCCATATGGCGGATTCTGAGCTCTCACTAAGTTCTAGATTTAGGATCCTATGTGTGACCTTGGGTAAATCAATTTCTCTCTGTGGGCCCCAGGTTCCCACTCTGTAAAATAAAGGGGTGGGCCTAGACTCTGAGGTCCCTTTCAGCTCTAGAACTAGGATCCTATCAGAATCACCCTGAAATAGTTCCTACAGGTCTAATCAGTCCCAGAGTATAGATAATAATATTGAGACTTGAAGAGTTTACATTATACTATTTCTTCATCATGTCCTCTTTTTCTGCTTTTATCATGTGCTAAAGGTGACAGTGTGTTCCTGAATGTCCTGAAAATGGAGTGTGATCATGATCAGGTCTTATCCTGAAGGAAAACCTGATTCCAAGAAAAATGGTGAGCTTACTATCCAAGGACCAAACTAGTTATATACACAGTGGTTTACCGCCAATAGATGGGACTACTAAGCTGATGACTTTTTTAATTATGGCAACGCATAAAATGAAGGAAAAAAAGAAAAAACCAACATGGATATCAGTCTTTCTTTGTCTCCCCATTACCCTCTTCTGCATTCAACATGATGGTGTCATGATGATAGAAATAGGGGCAAAGAATGGTAGGGCTGAAACTTAGTAACGTGGAAGTCCACTCGAAATTGACTATGTGCAGTCAGACCATCAGACCTTAGGGCAATGGTCAAATATCACTGTCAAATTAGAAGAAAAGGCAAAGATTAAGAGACACCTTGAAACTTTCACAAATTAAATCTGACCTATTCAAATGAGTCCACAAAATCACAAAGTGGGAAATAGAAAAAAGCAAAGATATTGACCTTGACTATCACCATTCCCTGCAGATGTTGAATTGATAAAAATGAGTTCCCTAGTGAGGAAGCTGAAATAATTCAGAATCTTAGCCAGAAAACACATGATCTCTAGGACAAATAGAGAGAAATGGCATTTTGAGCATGCTAACACATTTTAACAATCAGCTCTCTAAAAAAATGAACCCATGAAAGTTTTTAAGTTTAGTTTGCATTACAAATGTTTTCTCCAACACTTAGATTTAGAAATTAAAAAAAACCCAATAAATCAAGTCTTGATTCATAGCTTTGCCGATTTCTAAGATGTAAGTGTTCACACTGAAAATTTAACAATTCATTCAAGAGCTGATGGAACTATCTGCAACACACTCTTGAAAGGCAGCCAACGACAACATTGCCTTAGAATACAAACTAATTTGTAACACATTCTGGAAGAGGAGGAAGAAGGAAGATTTGAACACCATCACCTGATAACAATCATTCTTAGCATTTATATAACAGTTTATGGTTTACAAAATGTTATATCATTAGATACTCACAACAACAAATAGCGATCCAGTTGCTGTTATTAACTCCATTTTTAAAGAGAAGGAAGCTGAGACTGAGAAATAGTAAATGATTTGCTCAAGGGCAGTGGTTCTCAAACTTTTGTTTTCAGTATCTTTATCCTATTAAATTATTGAGGATCTCTCCAAAGCGTTTTTGTTTATCTGGGTTATATTTATAGACATTTACCATATTGGAAATAAAAACTATTTTTGAATTTGTAGACCCTCTAAAAGGGTTTCAGAGATCCCCAGGATTCTCTAGACCTTACTTTGAGAACCACTGCTCAAGGCTATATAGTTAGTGTCTGTAAGAAAGTTTGAACTCAAGTCTTCATGAATCTAAGACTAACAATTTAGCCACTGTTACCACCTAGGTATCCCATAAAACAACCTGACTGATTTAATTAATGTATCTATAAACATTTATTAAGTATTTACTTCATGCCATGCAATATGCTCAATGCTAGGGATACAAAAAGCTGCAAAAGATAATTTCTGTCCAACCTGTGCAGGAGGAAGGAATTTGTGACCAAAGAAGAACTAGAGATAATTATTGATCACAAAATAGACAATTTTGATTCTATTAAGTTAAAAAGGTTTTGTACAAACAAAACTAAAGCAGACAAAATTAGAAGGGAAGCAATAAACTGGGAAAACATTTTTACAGTCAAAGGTTCTGATAAAGGCCTCATTTCCAAAATATATAGAGAATTGACTCAAATTTATAAGAAAACAAGCCATTCTCCAATTGATAAATGGTCAAAGGATATGAACAGACAATTCTCAGATGAAGAAATTGAAACTATTTCTAGCCATATGAAAAGATGCTCCAAGTCATTATTAATCAGAGAAATGCAAATTAAGACAACTCTGAGATACCACTACACACATGTCAGATTGGCTAAGATGACAGGAAAAGAAAATGCTTAATGTTGGAGGGGATGTGGGAAAACTGGGACACTGATGCATTGTTGGTAGAATTGTGAATGGATCCAAACGTTCTGGAGAGCAGTTTGGAACTATGCTCAAAAAGCTATCAAACTGTGCATACCCTTTGATCCATCAGTGTGTCTACTGGGCTTTTACCCCAAAGAGATACTAAAGAAGGGAAAGGGAACTGTATGTGCACGAATGTTTGTGGCAGCCCTCTTTGTAGTGGCCAGAAACTGGAAACTGAATGGATGCCCATCAATTGGAGAATGGCTGAATAAGAGATAGTATATGAATATTATGGAATATTATTGTTCTATAAGAAAGGACCAGCAGGATGAATACAGAGAGTCCTGGAGTGACTTACAGGAACTGATGCTGAGTGAAGTGAGCAGAACCAGGAGGTCATTATATACTTCAACAACAATACTACATGAGGATCAATTCTGATGGACGTGGCCCTCTTCAACAATGAGAGGATCCAAACCAGTTCCAATTGTTCAGTAATGAAGAGAATCAACTACACCCAGAGAGAGAACTATGGGAAATGACTGTGGACCACAACATAGCATTTCCACTCTTTCTGTTATCATTTGCTTGCATTTTTGTTTTCCTTCTCTGTTTTTTTTTAAATCTTCTTTCTAGATCCGATTTTTCTTGTGCAGCAAGAGAACTGTATAAATATGTACACATATATTGTATTTAACATATCCTTTAACATGTTTAACATGTATGGGACTGCCTGCCATCAAGGGGAGGGAAAAGTTGGAACAGAAGGTTTTGCAATTGTCAGTACTGTAAAATTACCTATGCATATGTCTTGTAAATAAAAAGCTATAATAAAAAAGACAATTGCTGTCCACAAGAAACTTATAATCTAATGGCGGAGATGACATGCAAACAAGTATATACCAAGCAACTATATACAGAATTAATAGAAAATAATTAACAGAGGGAAGACAAGGGGCTTGGCAAGGCTTTTCAGGAGAAGATGGGATTTTGAGGGAATGTCAAGGAAGCCAGGGGCATCAATAGGAGGAGCTGGGGAGAGAATATATTTCAGGCATGAGAAACAGTGAGAAAGAAAATGCCTGGAGTTAAAAGATGGACAGGTAGCTAGGTTGCTCAGTGGACAGAGCACTGGACCTAGAATCCAACCTCAGACACTCAATAGCTGTATGATGCTGGGTAAGCCACTTAACATTTGTTTGCTTTAATCCACTGGAGAAGCAAATGGCAAACCACTCCAGTTCACTCCATGAACAGTATAGTCTGTGGGGTCAGAAAGAGTTGGTGATGACTGAATGACCAAATAACAAAGAGAGAGGGACTGTTTTGTTTGGGAAAAGGTCTATGTGACTGGATGGAAGAATACATGGCAGGGTGAGTAAAGTAGAAGAATAAAGAAAAGATAGGTGAGGGCTAGAACATGAAGAGCTCTGAATACCCGAAACATCATTTTGTATTTGATCCGGGATGTCATAGGGAGTCATTGCAATTTATTGGGCAGAGGGAGAGGTGGAGTAACATGATCAGACTTACACTTTGGGACAGAGTATTAGCCCTGGAGTCAAGAAGACCGTAGTTCAATTATGGCCCCAGAAACTTTGTGTTTATGTGAACTTAAGCAGCCTACCTTGGTTTCCTTGAATGTAAAATGGGGACAAATAAAACTTAACAATCTTTTGTGAGGATCAAATGAGATAATATTTCTAATGTGCTCAACAAAGAGCCTCGCACATAGTAGGTACATATTAATAATAATTAAGAAATGCTTACTAACGATGGCTTATAAAAACAACAGAGTAGTGGAAATGGGGGAAAATACACTGAAGGAAGCTTGGGAAAAGAATCAAATGAACCACATCAATTCAAGAGTGTTTATAGGATTAATTAGTAAGTAGAAAACAGACAAATGATAATATGTTGATATATTTTCATCACCAATGATAGGAAACCACCACATTTCGACCCTAAGATTTGAGGGTCTGATAAGTTAAATGCAAAAGCAGAAACAGCATTTAGAAAGATGAAGTTGGGAAAAGAGGGCAGACCTGAACAAGAACACATCACAGAAATCAATGAGGGGTCAGCTCAGTCTGGAAAGCTCTGCAGGATAACTTCATAAAATACTTTCGAGGATGGGAAGGTACCAAAAGAGTGTTCAATACCTTTCCAAACAATGGAAAAAGCATCCCAGACAATATTACTATCTTCCAAAAATGCTCAAGAAAATATCAATAACTATTTGCCTACTTTCCCTTGTGGTAAAATCTTTACATGGGTGAATTGTCTAGCAAAAGTATTCTAAATGAAAACATGAGAAGGGAAGAAGACAACTTTTCTCAGTGATTCATTATATCAGACTATATCTTTTTAGGCAGTCATGTTACTGAATTAAAAGTACAGACTAGAAGCGCCTCCTGCCCATCGTTGACACAAAAATTACAAAGGACAGAGCGCTTTAAAAGCTATCCACCAAGGAGTTCCTTGTACATATTTAGAATCTGAAGTTCTCTTGAGGAATTCAACCACAAAGATAAATAACTCCTCTCACAGACCCCCTGATTATTAATATTGAGCGAGGCATAAAATATGGAGATGCGTGTTCATCAAAATTGTCCGTCACTGTCACAAGAGTATCCTTCAGCAGATCTAAGTGAAAGAGGGATGGGCTGACAGTGTGGAGATCATATATTGGGTCTGTCTGCCTTAAATCTTTCCCTATTCCAATTCATCCTTCATTCAGCCACAAAAATGATTTCCTCATGTGCAAGTCTGATCATGTCAAGTGTAACCACAGTCCCGTCCCTACTCGATAAATTCCAATGGCTCCCTAGTGCCTCCCTAGTGCTCCGTTTGCCTGAAAGTCTTCATAGCCAAGCCCTATCCTGCTTTTTCAGTATTCTTACACTTCATTTCCCCTGCCATATACTCTTCAGTCCAATGACACTGGCTACCTAGCTGTTCCATGAATAAGCCATTCCATCTCTCAACTCCAGGCATTTTCTCTGCTGTCTCACATGCCTGCATGCCTTCCCCCCACTGCTCTACCTTACAATGCTACTTGGCCTCCTTTAAACCCCATAATTGACTGGAAGCCCTCTCCAACTTGTCTTAATTCTAGTGCATTTTTCTTAATTATTTCCTGTGTACAGCTTTTTTGTAAATACTTGCTTACATATGGTATCACTCATTAGATTGCAAACTCCTTGGGGAAAGGGACTGTCTTTTGATTTTTTTTGTATCCCCAGAGTTTAGCATAGTGCCTGGTTCAGAGTAGACTCTTAATAACTGTTTATTGATTGCCCATTAGTGTATTTTTGTGGATTGTGCTGATTGTACCAAGCTTCAGAACATAACAGTGATCCACAAGTCCAAAACAATTCAGTAAAGAATGGCCTAACAATCCATGAGCGAAAAGTCAAAAGGAAGAAAAATGCCTCCTGTTGAGTCAATGGCATATAACTGGAAGGCTGGTCTACCCACTAAGGTAATACACTGGAACTTGAACCAAGGAAAGAATGAGTTGGGCCCATAGGTAGAATAGCAAGAAATCAATCACCTCAAGCAGTACTTATTAAGGGCCAATTATATATACAAGGGGCACTGCTAAACTCTGGGAATAAAAACATAAATGACAGTCCTTTCCTTCAAAGAGTTAGACTGCATTTGGGAAATAATATGGTGTTTTTAACTATTCCAAGGTGCTCTCCAATACAAAGACTCACTTTTTTCCAATTAATTTACTATATGATTGAGAAATCAAGGTTAATTGGAGCAGAAGGGTTTGTAAGGGTCAATGTTGAAAAATTACCCATGCATATGCTTTGTAAATAAAAAGCTTTAATTAAAAAAAGAGAAATCAAGGTTGAAGTTAACATTTAGGGAAACACTGAAGCTGCTGATAGGGACAGGGAGCTGATCACGCATTTTCATTGATGACTTGCATGTAAGAATTTTGACCAGGAATGTCACTGAGGAAATGTATGATTGGTCAAGGTGAGCTGGTTATATGTTGAGAGATGGATAACAGATTAACATACCAAATGCTGCTCTGATATTAGAAAATATTTTTTAAAAAGGATATATATGAAAGCCTCCGGAAGCTCCGTAGACACTATGTGAACAAACTCTGGGATATGAACTACATGGGAGTGGTACCCTCACATGTAGGGGATCACAGAGTCACTCAAAGTGTGGCAACTCTCCTGCCTTGTACTGAGTTTGCAGTTCATGAAAAACGTAAAATCTTTTTTCAGATGGCATGTTTCTCAGCCCCAAGAGTAAGACTTTTCACAGATCCCTCTTAAATTTGACATTTGATTCAACCCAACATTCTGGTCTCTCTGGAACTAATTTGGATCCTGATATCCAAGGCACTTGGCTATCCTACCCAGCTTTATGCCATCTACAAATTTGAAAAGCCATACTTTTATTTAAGGTAGTGGTGATAATGTTAAGAAGGAGCAAGAAACCAAGAAAAACTCCTTGGGACTTTCCATAAAAGAACATCCAAGGTGACTCATGTATGATCACTCCTTGATCCAGTTTAAAATTCACACCACTGAATTATTCTCTAACCCACATCTTTTCCACAAGAATTGCTGGAGGGACTTTGTCACATGCATGACTAACATGTAGGTACATTAAATCAAAAGCATTTTCTTGATATATGCATATAGTAACACGTCTGAAAAAAGAGATGAGATTATTCTGCTTTAACTTATTCATATATATATGTTTTTATTGACAAAACATATGCATGGCTAATTTTTCAACATTGACCCTTGCAAAAACTTCTATTCCAACTTTTCCTCTGCTTCCCTCCATCCCCTCCCCTAGATGGCAGGTAGTCCCATACAGGTTAAACATGTTAAAGTATATTTTAACTTATTCTTGATGAAGCTCTGTTGGATTTTTGTGATTTCTAGTCCAGAAGTGTCAAATAAACAACCCAAGCAGCAAACAACAATCTCAGAGTGAAGTCTGAACCAGATGAGAATGCCATTGGGAAATAGTTAACAAGATAAATAAAAATACAATAGAACATCATAAATAAGTAGCTTTCTAACCCAAAATGGATTCCACAAGCATCCTTTGACCCTCTGTTCTATTTAACTATGATATGACTCTTTCTAGGCTTTTCCTATCTATCGTTGTCTCATCTACAACCAGCAATGGTCCTAACCTTTAGAGGATATTTTACGCAACATAATGAAAAATAATCTTTGCATTATTGTTATACCTTTTGCCAAGGCTCAGTATTAGAGATATGGACACCATTCTTATGGAATCATGCAACAGTGCTTTTGTATTCATCTGTTAACTGCCCTTGCTTTTATATAGATGTCTTTTAAAGTTTCATTGGGTCTTTGAGCTCCTTGTGCATCCACATCAGTTTCTCTGGACGATTCTCCTTTTCTTCCCTTTAAGATTTGATCCTCTTTGGGTGTTTAGAATTTCATTCTTGGGAGATTTCCTAGGCTAATACTCTGAGATATTAAGTACATGGAATATGACTTTTGCTATTTCTGAATGCTTTCACTTCCTGTTATCACCAAATCCCAGCCATATGTCAAACTAGGTCTAACAAATTTCATGATGGAACTATCGCTTCCTTCCATGTTGCGCCTCAAAGCATCCTGAGAAGCATCCTTGCTGGTGAGCACTAAGGTTCAGATATGGTTATTCCCCTTACTGCTTCTCCCAATTATTGAAGGATTAAATGATCACTAAGTCCAAGAAAAGTAAGAACTGTTAGAGAGAGACAGACAGACAATGAATGGATTAGTGATGACAGACCAGACTAAAGTCAAAAGTATGAACTGCTGAGACAGGGAGAGAGAGGGGAGGGAGAGAAAGAAAGAGGGAGGGAGGGAGAGAAAGAAGAGAGAAAGAGAGAATGGATTAGTGATGACAGGCAAGAAGACTAAAGTCAAAAGTATGAATTGCTGAGAGGGAGAAGGAGAGAAGAAGGGAGGGAGAGAGAGAATAGATTAGTGATGACAGGCAAGAAGATTAGAGTCAAAAGGAAAAAAAAAACAAGTAAGGTTAGGGCAAGAGGGAAGTAAGGAAGGGCAGATGAATACAGAGTTTAGGAGGAAGGGAAGAAGCAAAAGAGAGACAGAGGAACAGAAAAAGTGACAAAAGAGACAGACAGAAATGGAGAAAGAAAAGCAGAAAATAGAGACAAAGAGAGTGATAGAGAGATTGCAAATTGTGGAAGTCTCCCATATTCATCAATTTCCTTTTTCTGTCCCTGAAGTCAGTCTTTCTAATCCTTTGGCTGGTCTGACAATCTCTACTGCCTGATTTGGTTAGGAAGCTGGACAAGATGACCTTCTAGGTTCCTTCCAACCTTAAGGATCTATGAATCCTAACACCATTTATTCCAGTCTTTTTTAGAAGCAATCATTTTTTGAAAAGAACAATAACCTTAGCCTCCAAATAGGAGGAAGTCTCAGTGTGCTTCTAAAAATGGCCCAAATTGTAGGGGTTTCTTTTGTATCTGCACTTTTTTCCCCCAATCCTTTATTTTAACATACACATAAAACTGAGCTCATAGCCAAATGATGCAAACCTTGTTCACTGGTGTTATTTATCATAATAGGCAAGAGATTGTGCCAGGGAGAGATAGAACTCCTTTTTAAGTATCTTCTATAGCAGAAGATACAATTGAAAATATAAGCCTTAGGATTCACAATGAAAAGTCTTATGGAAGGGTTTTTTTTTTTTTAGGCCACACACTATATTTGGATTTATAATTATATACTGGGGGGGGACACTTTATACAGGCTAATCTAGAGATGATGTCTATAAGTGCATGATTACCAGGGGTGGGGAAGGGGGGAACGGAAGGATCTACCCATCTGATATTCAAAGTGGCTAATGGGTAAATCCCTGAATAGCTGTGAACCTTTCATTGAGCACATACATGGGAAAGGCCACAAAAATTGACTTGATAATGCATATATATATATATATATATATATATATATATATAGTCAATATACAGAGAGGTTTTTTCTCTCTTTTATAGATATCATGCTTACACACATACCTTAACATGTAGCAGATGTTATTTTGAATAGGCTAATCTGGGAAACAAGGATGTTTATGTAATCAAAGCACAGATGTTTCGGGGTGGGCTGGGGATGGGGGAAATTTGGAAGGGAATACAGGCCCACAACCAGAAGGAGACTGAGAGTAGAACAAAAGAAAACTTAGTGCATTCTGCCTTTTTTAAAAAACATCTCTACCTTTAGGACTTTGAAAGATAGGCAAGTACAGAAGAATGAAAATGGGAGTTAAGATCTCACATGCAGAAGTGAAGGAACCTATGAAGCCTTGTGACCTGACTGCCTAATTTTACAGAGGAGAAAACTGAAACCAGAGAAGGGAAGGGACTTTTCCAGAGTCAAACATCTAGGTTCTTAGATCTAAAACTGGAAGGGACCCCAGAGGCATCCTGGTTCGACTCTCTCACACACAGAAGGAGAAACTGAGGCCCAGAGAAGGGAATGAACTTGACTAAGGTCACATGTATGACGACAGATCTAGAGTTGAAAAGAAGGCAAAGCTACAAGTACAAAACCCTCATTTTCCAGAGGAGGAAGTAACTTTACAGAGATGTAGCAGCTTTTCCATGGTGATCCAACGAGTAAAAGTTAGAAGTAGAACTTAAACACAGGCTTTCCTGACTCTACTACCCTGCTACCTCTCAATTCTAAAAGACCTGGATTAGGGTTAGAAACCTAGTGCCTCCTAGCTGAGTGCCTCTGGAGGCCATTTCCTTCTGGCAAAGCTTTATTTTCCATTCCTGAAGGATTAGTGTTAATAATCTTTGTACAGAGAGCCTCCAAAGGATCTGTGAACGTGTTGACAATTGTACCAAGCCAAAGAAATGGAAACTGACTCCTGGTATTCTCTCATCCCCATATCTGAGGAAGATGAGATTGCAATTTTCCTTTTGTTCATTCTAGAAGCCCTCGGCTGGAAAGAGGCAGGAGTGAAAAACCTCAGAGGTTTAAGACCCACCGTGACAAAATCAGAATCCTAGAACCTCTGTGAAACGTTGGCTGGAAGAGAGCTCGAAGATCAGAGTACAGTAGAAATGGTGGTGGATTGGGAGCCAGGGGACCTGCTTTCAAATGCTGGTCCTCTCACTTACTATTTTGAGACTAGGTAAGTCCTTTGCCTTTGTTCTTACAGAAGAGGCAGTTTGTTCTTCTGTAAAATGAGGAGGTTGGACTAGACAAACTTTTGAGGTTCCTTCCAGTTCAAGATGCAGTTTCCTAAGACGCAATCAAAATAATACCTGAACAAGAAGAAGTTTTATAATAGAAGCTGTTATGTACCAAATAGTCTCATTTAATCCTCACAAAACCTCTGGGGATTAGGTACTATTGTTATACCCATTTTCCAGTTGAGGAAATGGAGGCAAGCAGAATTGAACGTAACTTGCCCTAGGTCACACTGCTAGTAAATGACTAAGGCCAAATTTGCTCAGGACTTCCCAATTTCAGGCTGAGTATTCTATCCACCTAGCAGCCACAAGAATCTCCTTTACAACATCAAATATTCAAACAGCCTTGGTTTGGACACTATTAGGGACATCACCATCACAGCAGCACTTTTCATGTTTGTATAATAGAGGATTCGGCCTACTACCTGTTCCATTTGGATAGCTCTAATTTTTCAGATCTCGTCTGCTTTGCTTCTTTCTTTATTTCTTTTCTCTCTTTTTTTTTTTTTTTTTTTTGGCTGAGGCAATTGGGGTTAAGAGACTTGGCCAGGACCCACAGCTAGGAAGTGTTAAGTGTCTGGGATCAAATTTGAACTCAGGTCCTCCTGACTTGAGGGCTGGTGTAATTATCTTATACTTGGCTTCCATGCATTTCCCCCTCTAGTGTCAGATTGAAGTGAGAACATTTTGATTCAGACTGCCGATGTAGATCACTATCGAGCTTTAGAGTGCATTTATGAGTTGCATTATGGGCAATATTTGAGCACAGGTTCTTCCTGATTCTAAGGGCAACCACCTAGCATTTAGCTCCATTATATGGTGCTTAATACACATTTGTGGATTGGTCAATTGATCTAGCTGCCTTTCTATCCATTATTATCTAAGAAGCTCATTGTCTTCTTCAAGGAAGCCATAGGAAACAGGACTAAAATACGCAGAAACTCAGAATATGAAAGATAAGAGAAAATGACTAATTGGGTGTTATTATCAGAGATCTGTGGAGAACTAGTAAGGGAGCATATTGATATATTTCATGAATTCTGACTACCTGGCCCAGGTGAACTACACCCTTATGTACTAAATGAATTTCTTCCTTCCTTCCTTCCTTTCTCTCTCGTTCTTCCTTTTCTTCCTCCCTCCCTCCTCCCCCCCTCTCTATTTCCCTCATCCAGTGACTGTTGAAAGTTCAGTGAGAATGGGAGACCTACATATTAATTTTTCCAATATATAAGAGAACAGAAACTCCAATTCCGTGGCAGCGAGCTTGATGTTAACTCCTGCCAAAATTGTCAATTCCATTATTAATTGGATGGTTAGAGGCAGCTCGGTTTTCATCCAACGACGGTGAGATACTGCCTACAAGACGTCCACAGATTGCAGCTCCCTCTTAGGATGGTAAAAATGCCATTTTGTGGCTCAGAGAGGGAAGTGAATTTCACAAGCTCACAAGATCATTAGGTGCCCAGGACCTCTGACATTTTATAACGTGCTGTGCTATATCACTAAATATAAAGAAGATAGGCAATACTGTCATATTCCCAGTTAATGTCAAGGATAAAGGGGCTATCTTGACATAAGCAAACCGAAAATTCACTCAAAAGACTTGCAAAACTTATTTGCAAATTAAAAGGAAAGGAATATCTAAATAGATATATTGCATCAGGAAACTTCCTTCTCAAGAGAGCCTACCTGAACTGGGTACTGTTCAAAGTATATCTCAGTTAACAAGCTAGCCTAAATGTAGATGATCAGGTATTTACTCATTTCAAAAGCTTGTTATCGTTTAGCTGTTTTCAGTCATGTCCAACTCTGTGACCCCATTTGGGGTTTTCTTGGCAAAGATACTGGAGTGGTTTGTCATTTCCTTCTCCAGCTCATTTTACACATAAGGAAACTGAGGCAGACAGAGTGAAGTGACTTGCCCAGGAAGATATAAGTCTTTCTGATTTCAGGTCTGTCACTCTACCCACTGGCCATCTGGCTGCCTTTTAAAAGATATCCATTAACTTTTGTGAATATGTGTATAAATGTACATATATGTAGGTAAATACAGATCAATCTCTCAAGTTTATCTATCATCCATCCAGTGATCTGTGCTTAATTTTAGCCTTCTGGGAGTGGGGAAAAGGGGGAAAATAAAGTAAAAAGTGCACAGCAAAGAACAAAAGAAAACCTACAAGGAAGCAAAGAAAAGGTGGGCAACTCTGAACACAGTGTATATGGTCTTTATTTTATAGCCTTTTTTGATATGGAAACAGTGCTTTTTCATTCGAATCTTCTCTTTCTCTAATGTTCTGTTGTACACATGACAATTTTTTTCTTTTCCTATTTTGTATTTCAATTTAAAAAGTAAATAAATTAAAGGTACCCACTAGTATCAATGGAGTATTATGTGGCTCGGGTATCCTGATGGTGTTATTTCTGTTCTGAAAGATCTACATATGGCTTCTCAAGTCCATCAGAAGAACGTGACTGATTGTGGACAGGTCTCAGATTTATGGGAATCTTCCCTCACTATCCCAGAAGCCACATAACATCAAACGGACAGCTTTGTCTAAAAATCAGATCTATCAAGGACCCAAATAGTTATTTGGATTAGGGAAGGATCAGAAAAAAAATTTTTTACAGACTGCTCCCTGTATAAGGGAGGGGAATGGGTTATATTTGGAAAAGAAGGTAATCTAAAAACAAAATACAGCAAAAGCAATTTTTTAAAAAATGCCTTTTAATGTGGCTTGCCATCCCCCGGACCAACAATAACACAAATGGTCTAAGGTCTCATCTGGCTCGACCATTCATGTTTCCATGGTTATTTTTCCATCTGGGAGAAATTACATTGAAACAATTTCTCAGGATATAGCCCTTTCTTTCTCATAAGAGGTCAGAAGGAACAAATATTTCTGGCCTGGAGCAAAATGAACTCCAGGTTGCATCCTATCATAATTTTGACCGTTCAAAAAGAAAGACTTCTCCATTCAGAGCCCGCCTCCTCCCTCCAGTCCTCCACCCAGCCTTCAGCTGCACCGAGAAAGCACTCATGTCACAGGGTCAGAATCTGCTGTTCACAATGTGGGCGAAAGCAGAGGGACCAAAGCCACTCTTTTCAAGGCTCGTCTGACCGTTTAAGACTTAATCGTTATTCTCGAAGAAAATATTTTAAAAGACAATTCTGACCATCTGACACAAGACAATAAATCAAGAGCTGGAAGTCCCTTCCTTTAGAAGCCATGAAGACTAATCCCTTCATTTAAAAGCTGAAAAAACTGAGGTACAGAGAGGAAAATTACCAAGAGCCTGTTATTTTCTTCTAACACCAACAATAACATCAGCAAAAATCATGACAATAACTAGCATTTATATAGTGCTTTGAGGTCAGCAAAGTACTTCTTAGGCATTATTGGATGTGAAGAAAATGAAAGGGAAAGTATATATTGGAACATACTTATATGTAACCAATTTAGATAATAAGAAAATTCCCTTTTGGTTGGGTTATCCTGTTACAAGCATCATGGTAACAATTGATAACGATCGTTAACACGTGTCTGTGGTTTCAGGGCATTCTTTCCTTCCCGGCAATGGCGATGTAAGACCCAAAGAGATTTGGGTTCTTTGCCAAAGAGATGAGTGCCAAAAGTTTGGACAAATCTCCTTTCCAGGTCCCTATACTTAGACTCTTTACATCTCAAAAATGAATCTTAGGCTAATACTTGGAGATCTGGGACGCCCGCATGGTGTACTGGGAAAAGCACTGGATTCAGAATCAGGGAACCTGGATCTGGACTCTGATGCTTACACTAACTGATGCTGAGCAAGACCCTTCACCTTCCTTAGCCTCAGTTTCCCCCTCACTATAATGAGAGAGGCTAAGTGGTCTCAGAGGTCCCATCCGCTTCTAGAGTTAGGATCCTATCTGTGTCCTTGGGAAAATTATTTCACCTCCTTGGACCTCAATTTCTTCCTTTGTTAATGAGACTTCCCTAGAGCCCTTCTAGTTTTAGTTCCTTGATTGAGGATCCTATAACCCCTAAGAGTCATTAACCAGGGACAGCTAGTTGGCGCAGTGCATAGAACACCAGCCATGAAGTCAGGAGGACCTGAGTTCAAATCTGGTCTCAGACACTTAATACTTCCCTAGCTGTGTGACCCTGGGCAAGTCACTTAACCCCAATTGCCTCAGTAATAAAAAAAAAAAAAAAAAGGAGAGTCATTAACTAGGACCATGTTAGAATTTCTTTGAGGAATTATCATCTTATTTAAGTTTATATAAGACAGTAAAAGAGAACCCACCTCTTTTATAAAGGGTATTGACTCAATTAATGGTTAACAAATAGATCACATATTAGCAAGATATAGGGTCTTCGTTAATCAAACATATGTTAAGAGGCAACGTGTTATAATAGAGAGAACCTTTGGTTTGGAGACAGGAATCAATCAATCAAAAAACATTTAATAAGTAGAACATACAAACACATTATCCAGAAAGTAGCCTTAGAGAGGTGCCATCAGCAATTGAAGGGACTGGGAAAGACCTGCTGTAGGTGGCACTTGCGTTGAATCTTCATGGAAGCCAAGGAATCTATGAGTAAAGAGGATGGGAATGAAGGACATCTCAAGGCAGTGGAAGAGTACAGAACTGAGATATAGGATACTGTGTTTAAAGAACAGCGGGTATTCCAGAAGGGCTGAAACGTAGATTGTCTAAAGGGTAATAATATGCTAAGTCTTGAAAAATAGGAAGGGGATAAGTTATAAAGAGCTTTAAATGGAAAAAGAGATGAGTTTATATTTGGTTCTAAAATTAATAGAATCCATTTGAGTTGCATAAGTAAGGATTGACAACTTAGTTGTGCTTAAGGAAAATCACTATAGAGATTATAGATTGGAAGAGAGAGAGAGACTTAAGGAAGGGAGACTAATTAAATGGCTAATAAAATAGTCCAAGAGAGTTGATGAGGGACTGAATTAGTATGGTATGAGTGGAGAAAATGGAATGTGTACAGAACATGATGGAGATAAAGAAATAACAAAATTTGCCAATGACTGACAATATGGGATAAGGAAGAGCGAGAGGAATCAAGGATATTTCAAAGGTTGAAAAATTGGGTGATTGGATGATGGTACATTCAACAGTAATGGGGAAAATTAGAAGAGTGGGGAAAAGACCTCAGTTAAAATTTTTCCTTAGGTATTGACTAGGGGTGCAACTCCAGGCAGGTGCCCCAGTTTGCCTATCTGTGAAATGGGCATAATACTCTCTGTATCACTTACATTACCATATTTTTATAAATATGAAATTGGTAATAAATAAAAAACTTTCTGCAAATCTTAAAATGCTATATTAACATAAACAATGATTGTTGTTGCTATTATTATCCTGCATCAAAGAAAGCTACATGGAATTCTAATTAATTTCCTAAAATCCTTTCTAAATCCCACCTTTTACTATATTCATAACAACTACATCTAGCATTTTGGTAGTTTAGATTTATTAAGCTAATGACCCTAGAGGAGACTGTTGGGCTAAAACACAATGGAGTTTCAGGACAAAACAGCCTAATTATTTAGGCTAAAATTAGCATCTGTCATTTTGTTCAGGTATCATTAGGGGGAACTACTGTCTTTTCCAGGAGTTGGAAACTCCCAAGCTCTTTCGAACCGAAGCAATGTATCCTTAAGCTCCTATATTCTTGAAAGATGAACAGCATTACTCAAAACGACATCTTTCTGTCACTGAGTCGCTTGGGCTAAAGACAGAATGAATCCATTTGTATAAATTGTGGCTTCACAATTGAAGGATTATAAAAATACATTGTGCTATACTTAAGTCTAAAACTATTAATATAGTTAAAATATGCCATCTTTTCCCAAGACAAACTAGCGAGTACTTAAAATGTTCTCATCAATCACAACTAATTCACCAAATATGCAATTTAAGTGGCAAGACAAGAAAAAAAAGGACTGCAGACCGGCTCATATGTCATAACGTCAAACATCTCACATCTCCATTTTTCAGTGGTCGGTGTTATTAAAGACTTGTCCAAAGGGATAACCCTGACTAGACTGTCATCCTGGGGAATGTTTTCCAGCTTGGTACATGAATTCATTTTGAAAGGAAAACCTATATGCCTTTTTCTTCTCAAATTAGCGTCTGTATGGTGAGGTCTACGGTGGCTCACTCAGGTGGGATGAATGCTTGTTCTGAAGTAACCAAGAGTGGTCAAAAGGGAACTATCCTTGAGAACATTTATGGCATTAAGTCCCCAAATGGGATTTTAAACAGATATTTGGTATTGTTCTTTCTTCTTACATTACACACGTTTTCCCTTAACTATTCTTTCCCTGGCTCCTTCCTTATCAATTGTCAGAGACCAATATGGTGCATTTTAATTCAATAGAGAACAGGGCATTGGCTAGACTCTGATGTCCCTTCTATCTCGAGGTCTATGATATCATCTGATTTCTTTTGAGTGCTGTGATCTTTTGCATTATTTTAGGTGTTATGCATATTGTTTGCCTGGTTCTCTTTTCTTCACTGTCAATACACACAAGTCTTCTGTGTGTTGTTCTTTGAAGGGACATGGGTTAATCCTTATTATTCCAAAAGATTTGTGATCTCATTGACTGGGAAGTTACCATCATGATGTTACCATATTTATTGATGACTATACCCAGAATTTCAACACAGGGACTGACTATATAATTATCATTCAATCAAAATGAAGTACTTCTATGTGCTGGGCACTAAGCTAGGCTGTGCTAGGCACTGGGGATAAAAATACAAAAAATGAAATGATTCAAACTTTTAAAGAGCTGGATTCTGACAATAATACTCATGCCAATCTCTCCACAATCTCTGAAGGACAGAGTATTTATGGTTCTTTTAAAAAATATATCTTTATCAACTTGCTATCTAAATAATTTAAATTTTCATTTTACTCATTTGAAGTAATCTTTCATGTGCCTGTTGATTATTTGTATTTTTCTGGAGAAATCAGTTTGCTTGTGTCCTTTCATGATTATCTATTGGGGAATGAATTTTAGTTGAATACATTTGTGTCAGCTCCATATATGTATCTTGTATATTAGCTTTTATTTTATTTTATTATTTTTATTTATTTTATTTATATTTAGTTTTATTTTATTTTTTTATTTTAGTGCCAACCAGCTTTTTGTCTAAAACTCTATTTACCTGATCCCTGAAGGCCTCTGGGCTTTTGACCAGACTGTGAAAGTTACCGTACATATCCATGCTCAGAAGCCACTTGATCATGTGGTGCTCTCGGCCCACATGCCTTCCCCTCTCTTACCCCACAATTCTCCTCTGTAAAATGAGGGGCTGGACAAGATGACTTCTGTAGTCTCTTCTAGTTCAAGAGTTATAACTATATTGTGATCTTGGGCAAGTCAGTACCCTCCCTTTGCCTCGGTTTGCCCATCTTTAAAATGAGAATATTAGAAAAAGATGGCCTCAGGTCTTTTCCAAGTCTAGACCTACTACTTTCTTTTGACCCTAAATGCCCAGATAATTCCAGAAGTGATTTCATGAGTAGAGGGAATGATCAACTCTTGTTCTTCCCCAAAAATGTTTCCCAAGGTCACTTCTTCGAACTTAAAATCGACTTGGAATAAACTTAAGACTTTGATCTTTGTTCAAAGCAAATTTCTTCCTTGTATCTCCCAGCGGGCCATCTTGAAGCTCCTAACAGTCACATGGGCCTCAAGTAAAACACTTTTATCAGATTCTTGAGCAGGCAGAAGATACTTGTGAGAATGGGCAAGTAGGGAGAGGCCTGGGTATATCCCCAATGGGAACAAGAAGAAAAGGGAGGAACGGGGAGCAGAATGGAGAGGCTAGGCTTGGTAAACAAAAACCATTTTTCATTGCCTGTACCAAGAGCCAGCCGGAGTCATCTGGACCGAGCTTGCCAATTTTTGGATGACCGGCTTGATGTACGTATACAACGCCCAATTATGTGGCTGAAGCACTGTACGCTGTCTTTGTTTCCTTCAAACATGTGGATTCAAGTCTGCTATTCCCCACGTGGGTTTTCATGGTCACTGTGCCACTGAGGATATAGTTAGTCCACCTGGGTCTTAAGATGGGAGGAAACGTGTTTTGATTACCTTGAAGAAAGACTCTCCAGAAATAAAGAACCTCATTGTCAATCACTATTACCGCGCCCGGCGATAGGCACGGATGTCAATTTCTATAACCCAGCATTGCTTCTAAAATGGGAAGCTGTGAACGACGTGCGGGGTAATAAAAAGGATAATAAAAATCTATCTTCTCCTCCAGCCAGGGAGCCTTTTATTAAAGACAAGAATAGCCCTGCAAATTCAAATTCAAGTTGATCTAATGATTCATGCTCAGGCATGGCCTATGACATTATAACCAGTATAGCCATCTGTCACCAAGACACGAAAAAAGCAATTACTGCCCCTACTGGCGGATAATTGTTTGGATGGAGAAAATGCCTTGATGAGAAATAACATTGAATGGAAAACAACAAATAGGGTCTATTGTAAAGGATGAATCTTCTTGGCCTAGGCAGCTACAGTTCTAAGGCTTTGCTAATAGACTCTGATCCTGCTTTCCACCATGGACAAAAATAACATTTTATTCTCATAGAACAATTTTGGGTGATGCTTAAATAAAACATTTCTGTGGACTTCATTAGGGTGCTAAGCTCGAGGCAAAACAAATATCTTCAATGTGGTGAAAGGCTAACTATCAGAAGGACCATTAGTGAGCTACGGGACTTATAGCAATTGGCCATTGTCGGTGCCTTGATATCCTCCAGTGCAAAATGGGAAAGGGTGGGCTTTGCTTACATGATCAGTCTTTTCCAGAGTTTGACCAAATGATCTTTTTATTATTCATATGCCCAGCTGACTTCCCAATAACTCTCTCCCCAATGAGATGTGAGAGAATTTCCTTAACTTGGAAGGCCTGCTACTTCCCCAAATATTTTAACCATGTGACTAACTGGGTATAAAACTTTGATCAAGCCTAAAATGCAAATTCCCCCAAGGATGGCTATTACTTTGGGCCTATCGGTCATTTATACCTCAGTGGGAATGAGCCTACAATCCTTTCCTGAGAGTGGATTTTAAAAGGAAATTGGTAGGGGGGTAGATTCTTTAGTACAAGGACCAGGAAAGGGGAAGAAAGAGAAGGTTAGGGTCCAAAAAGATGCTATCACTATAACTCACCTTTCAGCTATTCTTGGCTGTTTGTCCCAGATTTCTCAGAAGAAACTGATTGTTAGTTCTTTCAAAAAAGACTGCCGATGGTCCACGGACCAATCTGGCCATCGCAAACTTGGGATTACTGCATTGGAGACGAACGTCTGCTACCTCCTTTCTCACTATCCATCACAATGCCCTTGCTCACATTTTTCTGCATATAGCTCCATAAACTTTCATACTTCCCATAATCTCCATCTCATTTTGATTAAGGAGAGTCATGAATTACCTACTTTGGACTGAAAGAGAGTTCTAGCAGATGTCCATAATGGTGCTCTACCATTCAAAGGAAGTAGGAATGGAGGGATTGTCTTTCCTATAGGCAAAAATAGGTACGTCACAATGGCTGGATTGAAATGCCATCAGAGAGATGGTAATAACTAAGAAAGGCATGGAGAGCAATTCTAGGGATCATAGAATCCTAGATTTAGAACTGAGAGGGTTCTTAAGAGTCTAAATCAGGGGTCCTCAAACTTTATAAATAGGGGGCCAGTTCACTGTCCCTCAGAATGTTGGAGGGCCAGACTACAGTAAAAACAAAATTGTTTTGTGTCCCTTTAAATAAAAAAACTTCATAGCCCTGGGTAAGGGGGATAATCGTCCTCAGCTGCCACATCTGGCCCGCAGGCCATAGTTTGAGGACCCCTGGCTGTAAATGCTTCATTTTGCCAATGAGATATTGAAGCCCAGGGAACCGAAGTCATTGGTCCAATATCATCCAGGTAATAAAAAGCAGAATTGAAGTTGAATTTAAGACCTTGTAATCCAAATCTGATGGATGCTTCAATAGTCTGCAAACCGGGGGTGTCCCTACAATTAATACTTGTTTCCTGTCTTGTTAAGCCAGATGCAAGCCTGCTCTGGTACCCTTTGTGAGGTTCTTGCCTTGCCCAACTGGGGAGGCTTCCTTTGGGAGCTGAGTGAGAATGATGGGGCTTGTAAGATTATGAATGGAGCAGAAGATACGAGAAAAGAACAGAGTCTGCCTTACTCTGCAACACTAAGATCAAGGGGATTTGAAGCAAAGGGATGAGGTAGAAATCTTGTGCAGCTATGTATTTGATCCCCCACCCTCACTGGGGGTTTAGAAGCATATTCTTTTTAGACCCTGGGCAGGTTGCACTTCCCACAGGAGAGCAGTTTTGCTATGAAGTGTTGGAGGGAAAATCAGGTGCTTGTGAACAAAGTGCCACGTCAGTGTCTCAACTTCCTTGGACTGACCTTGGAACTAGGCCAGGCTGGACCCACAACCTTCCCTCCAGGGGAGGTTGGAGATTTGCTGGCTTGCTTGGACCACAGGTGTTGGGAAAGCTTTATAATATCGTTACAATGATCTAATAATGCTTTCTATTTTAAGTAAATTGCTTTTTTTTTTTACTCCTGGGACAATCAAAGTGATATGTCAGGTTAACAGTGATGGGGGATGGAGAGCAATTCCCAGTGGGAAAGAGGCTAGGGAACTGGCTTCCAAAAAGGCATAGTGTCATTAAAAAAAAAAAAAAAAAAGACCTGCTTCTCATTATGGAGCATGCCCAGAAACCCTGTCACTGCTTTTAGACTCTAAATTCTGTGGCAAAGAGGAGTCTTTGTGATTGGCTGTGAAGCCAGAATCTGGATGTATTTAAAAGGTGCTAACCAGACAAAGCATGTGGTTCTGGTTTCTTCCAGCTGCTGTGGAACTCCAGGTGGAGAAGAGGTCTTGAGTAATCTCTCATCCAAAGCCAGCATGAAGAAGAGTGGACATGGCCCTAATCTTTCCCGTCTTTGCCATGTTTATTCTTTTTACTTTTTAAAAATTCTTATTCTTATTATTTTATTTTTATTTTTTAAATATATATTGTTTTTATGAATCATGTTGGGAGAGAAAAATCAGAGCAAAAGGAAAAAAATGGTAGATAAGAAAAAAACAGAAAAAAAGAAGTGAACTTAGTATGTGTTGATTTACATCCAGTCTCCTTAGTTCTTTTTCTGGATGCAGATGGCATTTTCTGTCCCAAGTCTATTGGGATTACTTCGGATCACTGAACCACTGAGAAGAACCAAGTCTTTCATAGTCAATCATCACAATTCTTGCTGTTTTGGGGTACAATGTATCCCTGGTTCTGCTTGTTTCTCTCAGCATCAATTCCTGTAAATCTTTCCAGGCTTTTCTAAAATCAGCTTGTTCATCATTTTTTATAGAACAATAATATTCCATTATCTTCACATACCACTACTTGGTTCAGCCATTCCCCAAACTGATGGGCATCCACTCCTTTTCCAATTCTTTGCTACCACAAAAACAGCTGTTTAGTCAATTTGAGAGGTGTGAGGTGATACCTCAGAGTGGTTTTAATTTGCCTTTCTCTAGTCAATAGTGATTTAGAGCATTTATTCATATAACTTTAGATGATGTTAATTTCATCATCTGAAAATTGTTCATATCCTCTGACCATTTGTCAATTTGGGAATGACTTGTATTCTTATAAATTTGACACAGGTCTTTGTATATTTTAGAAATGAGACCTTTATCAGAAATATTACCTGTAGCGATTTTCCCCAGGTTTGTCCTTCCCTTTTAATCTTGTTTCTGTAGGTTTTGTTTGTGCAAAACCTTTTTAATTGAACGTAATCAAAGTTGTCCATTTTACCTTTCATAATGTTCTCTAATTGTTCTTTGGTCATAAATTCCTCCCTTCTCCAAAGATCTGACAGGTAAATTCTCCCTTGTTCTCCTAATTTGTTTATACCATGTTTGACTTTCCTGGAGACAGGAAGATGCTTATGACCTTGTGAGTTGAGAAAAGTTAGGAGATCGAGGCACAAAAGGGCATACTGGGATTGAGTAAAAGCCAAATAGTGACAAAAAATCCTGAGCAATCTATCCAGTCAAGACTTACTGTAGTGGAGATGCAGATTCATTCATACAACAGTAAGTGAACTTGTTTAAGTGAATGCTATGTAGAAACTGTTAAGTCTGAACCCATTCTCCCCAGGGAATGAGATAGTATAGGAAAGAGGTGCTGGGGGAGAGGGGAGGAGAATGCTTGTAACTGTTGCTATGTTTGGGGTAAATGTCCCTTTATAAAAGCAAATAGGTGTTAATTAAACAGGACTGAAACTGGTTACCTGGTGGGTAACACTGGAAGGAATACACAGGAATGGGGGCTCACCCTGAAAGTATCAGAGAAAGCTATGTTTTAACTCTTCAAGTATGCCCTAAGACCCTGACTGGGAAGTATATCCAGTCTCTCACTGGGAGAATTAATTTGGAGAATTTCTCCATTAACGATGGTGAATTTGAAAAAAAGGACTGTTTTTCACTTATTTCAGTTGTGTCCAACTCTTCATGACCGTATTTGGTGTTTTCTTGGCAAAGATACTGGAGTGAGTTCCTATTTCCTTCTCCAGCTCATTTTTTACTGATGAGGAAACTGAGGCAAACAGGGTGAAATGACTTGTCCAGGTCACACAGCTAGTGTGTCCCTGGAGGTTAAATGAGTTCTGGAGATCCATCCATTCTGGAGAGCAATTTGGAACTATGCCCAAAGGCTATCAAACTGTGCACACCCTTTGATCCAGCAGTGCCATTACTGGGTCTTATCCCAAAGAAATCATAAAGGAGGGAAAAGGACCCACATGTGCAAAAATGTTTGTAGCAGCTCTTTTTGTGGTAGCAAAGAATTGGAAAATGAGGAGATGTCCATCAATTGGGGAATGGCTGAACAGGTGATGGTATATGGAAGTAATGGAATATTATTGTTCTATAAAAATGATGAACAAGCTGATTTTAGAAAAGCCTAGAAAGCTTTATTTGAACTGATGCTGAGGGAAACAAGCAGAACCAGGAACACATGGTACACAATAACAGCAAGAATGCGCAATGATCAACTATATACGAATTGGTTCTTGTCTGTGGTTCAGTTATCCAAGGCAATCCCAATACACTTTGGAGAGAAAATGCCATCTGCATTCAGAAAAAGAACTATGGAGAGTGAATGTAAATCAATATTTGCTATGTTCACTTTTTTCTGTTTTTTTTCCTCCTACGTTTTTTCCCTTTTGTTCTGAGTTTTCTCTCCCAACATGATTCATAAAGGAATATGTACTATAAATAAATATTAATAATATATTTTTATGTTAAACATTTTCTAATTAACTTTTTAATTATAGCTTTTTATTTACAAGATATATGCATGGGTAATTTTTCAGCATCTAATTAACTTTCAATCTGCTTCCTTTTCTCCAAGGCTGACAACTCCATTCTAGAGCATGTCTTCTTAATCTGGGGTTCATGGATCTATGAATAGATTGAAGGGAGTCAACTTGGATAGGAAAAATTTCATCTTATTTTTCACTGACCTTTAATTGAAATTTATCATTTTCTTCATTTATTTTAAAACTTTATTCTAAAAAAAGTACATTAGATTTATGAGCCTGTTAGAAGTTTTCATGTTTCATGTAACACATGCACAGTGCACACACACGTTCACAAACACAGATTAATAATCTTTAATCTAGAGATTGGGAGTAAGAGGGCCTGTACTCTTTCTTTTATTGTTCATCCTTCTTTTCAAAGAGGACCAATGATACTATATGTTGATGCCTTGACTCGTATAAATTGGATTTAAATAAGGTAGAGTTGCACAAAGACTTGTATAAATTGGATTTAAGTAAGGTAGAGTTACACAAAGCCATCAGCCACACTCTCTCTTCCACAATCATCTAAGTTCGGAGGCAAGACAGAAGTTGGGACAACCGGTGGCAGCCAAGAAGAGAGTAGTTGACCTTGTTATCTTTGATGACTGAATAATAATTGAACAAATTTCCCATCTAATTCCTTCTTCTGTCCAGGCGGTCTATAGTATATGTTCAATTTGGGCTCTTTCCTTCCTTCTCTTTCAGAATCAGAAAACTTCAATTTGTCACCTAGTTTTATATCGTACACTTTAATGCTTTGAGCCCAAGTTCATTCACCTGAAAAATGAGCGAGCTTGACAAGATTAACAATTCTCAAACTCTTTGGTCTCAGGATTCCTTTAGACTCTTAAAATAATTGAGGAAACAAAATAATTTCTTATAGATATTGATATTTAATGTATTAGAAATAAAAACATTTTAGTATTATAATAAAAGTAGTTTGGGCCTTCCAGAATCCCTGGGGATTCCCCTTGGTCCCCAAATCATACTTTGAAAGCTGCATTAGATTCTACTTCAAATTATGGTTTCAGATTATTTGTAAGATGCTTTCCCCTTGATAAAAATGAAGCCTACGAGGGGAGTAATCAATTTAAGACAACCAGTAAAGACGGGTGCTGGGTCTTAAACTCGAATACTAACTGCAGAAGGAATTGGATTTCTACATACGCCTCTTATAGGATAGATTAATGGTTAGCATGAGTTCATTAAATGTGCTAGCTAGAATGTTTCTGATATAAACTAGCACTGGGGCCATATATCATAAAGATGGCCCACTGGCTGTCTTGGGAGCTTAAGGACAGGATGCTTGTCCCGGATTCTTCCTTTCTTTTATTTGCTTCAAGTTCCAGGTGGAACTCCTTTTGGTTAGTGATGCCTCTGATAATAAAGCAATGGTTCCCACCTGGGAGACACTCAGACAGTAGCCACATTAAGTATTCGAATGACATTGCAAACGATTTTTACAATCGCTTTGCTGAGAAGGCCTCCCTCGAGAAAATAGGGATTTTCCACATTTTGCAAAATTTGCTGAACTGGCAGTGTCAGTTAGTACGTGATTTGGAACATCATTCACTTCACGACACATACTGTGTGCTAGTTACTGTGCTTAGGAAAACGGTGTTCTGATTATACAGTCATATAATCCTGAAACAGGAAATATTATTAGTTCAAATGTATCATCACATTGAAGAACATGATACAATTTCCAAAAACATTTAGCATCAATTTAGACTATCTCCTGATCATCTTGCAGTTCACAAACTGCCAATCAAAATTAATTTCTCTCAAACCTGAATACTACATTGGTGGTCAATAGCAACTTTTCTTTTATATTTACTTAATGCTTTAAATCCTTCAGCTTTCTTTTTTACATATTAGGCAACTGAGGCTCTTAAGAATTGTTTTATATTTAACATGTATTGGTCAACCTGCCATCTGGGGGAGGGGGTGAGGGGAAGGAGGGGAAAAATTGGAACAAAAGGTTTGGCAATTGTCAATGCTGTAAAATTACCCATGCATAGAACTTGTAAATAAAAAGCTACAATAAATAAAAAAAGAAAAATATTTTAAAAAAAGAATGAATTGTTTTGCCTGAGATCACATAGCTAGTTCGGGGCAAACTTGAAAATAGATGACTTTGCTTGAAGTTCCAAGCTCTTTCCATTGTACCTTGCTGCCTATGGCAAGAGCCTTGGAATGGGAAATAGAGTGGGTCACCAATGGGTCACCCAACTTCCATTTTCTTTTAAGTCTTACATATTCCTTGAACTCATTACACCCTCTGTTATGCCATTCCTACTGCTTCCAACTAGATATTCTGTCCTTTTTTGCTTTCCATGTTACTTCTGTGTCCAGTCTTCAATTCTATCTGGTCACTCATTTTATGTTTCTTTCACTGATATATCATTTTCCTCCCAACCTTCAATGTTGGTGGATTTCAAGATTTTGTCCTGGTCTCCCTTATCTTTTTTTTTTTTAATAGTTTGCTACTCATTCATTTCCATTGTGAAAACCTTCATCTCTAAGCATATGACTTCCAACTCTTTCTCTACATCCCCAACTTCTTCCCTGATGGCCATATTATTTCCTGAACACATCCAATTTGTTATCCTGCCCAAACCACAAACCCTACATATCTCTTTCCAGTCTTCCTGCAAAAAAGCACCTTGGAGACTACATCATGGAAGATTTAACTCTTTCAACTTCAGAATTACTACATTGATGGATGACTACTTTATCTGTCCTCTTATAACTCAGTGACTCCAGCCAAGCCATATGTTTCACTTTATTCACAGGCCTTCTTTTTGATACATGCCTTGTCACCATCATTTTTTCAATTCTAGAACTATGATTAAATCAATACGGTCACTGCCACTGAAAAGTCTGTGTCAATCCACTTCCCATGGCCCCACTCACCATCCATGGAAATTTCCACAGCAAAATTTCTCTCCTTGGTCATCCTCTTTGTAAGTTGTTTCTATTAGTGTATAAACTCATTGCCAGTAGGGCCTATTGTCACTTTTCTATCCTCACCATTCAGCTCAGTGCTTGACACATATTAAGGGCTTATGAAGTACTTCTTTCTTTCATTTGAACATTCATTTTTTCATTCATTGTCAAAAACAGAACACAGCCAAAGCCAGTCAATATCTACCTCTCTTCTCAACTTTTCTATTATTGTTAACAAATCTCACAATCCCCGCAATCACCTCCAACTCATGTTTGAATCTTCCTTTACCATCTGAGTTCTGTGAATTTTACTTTTGCAATTATTTCTTCCATCTTTAACTTACCTTTTAATTAAAAACAAATTTATTAACAGTTTCATTTTTATAAGATTCTAGACTCACCACTGGGGATGTATAGATAAATATATTATATAGGTCCTAACCTCAAGGGAGGAAGATGATCCCCTTAAGATCTCAGGTCTTGGAGTCATTAAAGTTGGATTTGAATCTTGCCTTTGTCACAATGGTCCAGCCCCTCTGTGACCTTCAGTTTCCTCTTCTGTCAAACATACTCATAATTGAACAAGATATTTTCTAAGATCCCTTCACATTTGAAGACCTATAATGTAGGATCCTCTCTCTAACTTGGATGATCTATTGATGACCGTCTTTTAGCTTCTCGTGCTATGCAAGATCGAAAGGTAATTTGTCTCTTAGGAGGACACCACCAGATTGAGGAATTTTGAAGAATGGGAGGGGAATTATTCTGGTTCTGGGCTGGCATGGAAAGCTCCTCCTACCTCCCCAATTCTAGGATTTTAGGATGCTATGCACAGGTGTGGCCAGAACTCAATGACAACATTGGATGGGGGGAAGCTCAGCCATTTTTGATGAGCCATTTAACTAGCATGACCCACATGGAATAAAAGCCACATTACCAATGGGATCTCAGCTCTGCTGCAAGCTATCAAAATGGTTAGTCCAAATCCTGAGTCTTCCTCCATGCACTTTAGATCTAGTGGAACCTAAGAGTTCCTGAGTTCTAGTTCTTGGCTCCCCACTGACATTCATATATGATGTTAGGTTTACCAATGATGTTATCCACGTGATCTAATTTTATGCTGTAATTGTGCTATAGGTTCCATCTCCATTTATGGAAACTGAGGCTTAGAGAAATTACATGACATACTAGAATCATGCTTTTTCTATGTGTCTGAGACAGGATTTGAACCTAGTTAATCCATAACTCAAAACCCAGAAAGCTAGTCACATAGATCACACTCTCTCAGTATTTAATCTAGCAGATAGCCTTGAGGGACAAGAGAGGTCCTAGATTTTCTGGTACAGCTGAAAAGTCAGACTAGCAACTACAATTAAATCTCAGTTCCTTACACATCTCGGCGCATGTTTCACAGAATTTTCCTGAGTCAAGGGAAAAGAAAGAGAAACTCGTAACTTATTTAGATGAATAAGAGTAACCTTACTAGTTTAAGACTGGGAAATGTGGTATATATTTATCGCCTTCTGTGAATGTAGAAGGCCAAAGATAGAAACTTCCTTAAAACCTAAATAGCAGAGATAGAAGAGACCTTAGAACACAGAGTGTTAGAACTGGAGGGCTCCTTGGAACATAAAAAGTTAGAATCTGGAGGAAACTTAGAATGTAGAAGGACAGGAAAGAGAGGAATCTGACCATATAAATGTTAGAACGCAGAATTTTAAGATTGGAGGGATTTGAAGACTCAGAATATTATACCCAATCCCATCCAAAAAGAATCATTAAACATTTATTATGTACCTACTATGTGTGATTCACCCTGCTAAGAACTTTATAAATATTCTTCTATTCGATCTGCACAACAACCCTGGGAAATACGTACTTATTACCTCTATTTTACAGTTAAGGAAATTGAGGTAGATAGAGGTTAAATGACTTGATTAAGATCACACAGCTAGGAAGTGATTGGGGCCAGATTTGTCAGGACCTGACCTCAGGCCCGGCACTCTATGAACTATGGTGCCACCTAGCAGCAAATAAAGGCAGAACTTACATTTAAGGATCTATATCTTGTTTCTTCAGGTTGTTTGCATGTTGTCTCCCTTAGACTGAGACTGTGTGTGTGTGTGTTGAACTGCAGGGACAGTGCTAGCATTAGGTGAGGCAAGAAAAAGCTCTTGTGGAAAGTGAGATTTTAGCTACTACTTAAAAGAAATCAGAAGACAGAGATGACAGTAGGAATGGGAGACAGCCAAGACAAATTCAAGCGGTTGGGACATAGCGGGTCTTGTGTGACTGGATCAAAGAGGGAAGAGAGGGCAGTAAAATGTCAGGAGACTGGAAAGGTAGAAAGGGGCCAGATTCTGAAAGATTTAAAGGCCCAAGGATTTCATATTTGATCTGGGAGGTAATAGGGAGCCACTGGAGTCTTATGGGGGAGGAAAGGTTTGTGACACAGTTAAACGAGCAATTTAAGGAAAACCATTTTGACTTCTGAATGGAGGACGGACTAGAGTAGGGAGAGATTTAATCAGAGAAAGTCATTAGCAGGATATTGTAATAGACTAAGGGTATGAGCCAGGATGGTAACAGTGTCAGAAGGGAGAACGATGGCTCCCACCGGCTTCTAAATCTTAGGGTATGAAGAGATGCTGATGCCCTCGGCAGTAACAGGAAAATTTGGAAGAGAGGAAGGATTTGGGCAAAAAAAAAAAAGAACTGATTTTTGAACACACTGTGTTAGAGATGGCAGAGCAGAATAAGTCTCAAAGACGTGAGAGTCACAAGTATAGAAATAATAACTGAATCCATGGGAGCCGATGAGATCACCGAGGAAAATAATACAGAGGAGGAGGAGGAGAGGGCCCAGGACAAAGTCTTGGGGGATTCCCACGGTTAGCAGTTTGGACCTGGATGAAGATCTAGCAAAGGAATAAGGAGGAAAGGTCAAACAGATAGGAGAACAAGGAGAGAGGAGTGTCTCACAATCTAAATAGGAGTCAGTGTATCAGGAAGAATAGCATTATCAATGAGACTGGAGCAGCGGGTGGCACAGTGTATAGAACATTGAGCCTGGAGTCAGAACCAGCGAGACCCTGGTCAAGTCACTTCACCCAGTTGTTTTCAGTTTCCTCATCTATAAGAAGAACTGGAGAAAGGAATATTAAACTCCTTCAGCATCTTCGCCAAGAAAACCCTCAAAGGTTTTCTGAACAACAGTAACGATGCTACCAACCTCCCTGTGATTTCTTTTTAGCAAACTTGGAGTCACCCTCTAGTTCCCATTCCCTTCCTCTACCCCTGCACTCCCTTTTAGAATTTCCAGATCCCTATAGATCTGGATTTGGCATCTGGATAAAGACTGCATGATCTCTGCAACTGCTAGTTCCTTGTCCTAATTAATTACCTCATGTATACCTCTTGGGTTTCCAACAAGAGCTGTTCTGTTTTTGACTTTGCTACCTCAATGGCTAGTATGTCGTATGCACTTAGTAAATCCTGAGGATTACTTCTGTTTCTGGTTCAAACTAGATCGACACCTATATTCCTTCCAACTCACAAAATATGCTTATTAAGAGACTGAGTTTAAAGGTCATAGAACAGGTGACAACCTATCATCTGGGAAGCTGGGTTTTTCTTTTTCTTTTTTTTTATTTTTTGCTGAGGCAATTGGGGTTAAGTGACTTGCCAAGAGTCACACAGTTAGGAAGTGCTAAGTATCTGGGGCTACATTTGAACTCAGGTCTTCCTGAGTTCAGAGTTTTTACTCTATCCACTGCACCACCTAGCTGCCCCCAAAGTTGGTTTTTCAATATTTTCCTTTGTATTATATTTTATTTATTTTAAAACATGATTCTGAGGATAGGCCCACAGTTTTGAGCAGAAGAGCAAAGGGGCTCTTAGCACATATCATGGGAAAGAATACCCATCACATTCTATTATGATTGTTCCCTCATTTCAGGCATGTCTAACTCTCCTGAGCCTATGTGAGGATTTCATAGCAAGGATACTAGAGTGGTTTGTCATTTTCTAATCCAGCTCATTTTAGAGATAAGTAAAATGAGGCAAACTGGGTTAAATGACTTATCCAGAATCACACAGCTAGTAAGTAATTGAGGCTGAATTTGAACACAGATCTTCCTGGCTCCAACTCCACTGTACCACCTAGCCACCCCACCGCTCATAGAACATAAAGTCCTGGAGGACAGGGATGATTTTGAATCCCCTGTGCCAAAGAATGCTTAACTAATAATAATAATAATAATAATAATAATAATAATAATAATAAGCATTTATATAGTACTTAGAGGATTTTTAAAAAATTTTTTCAGTATTCAAGTAGTCAAATTTTATTAAATCTCACTATTTACCAGTCACTGTACTGGGCAAATACAAAGTCTTTTTGTCAGTCAGTATTTATCTTTAAAAAAAAAAAAACAGTATTTTCTTTAACGTGTTTAACACGTATAGGACTGCCTACCATCTAGGGGAGGGGATGGGGGGAAGGAAGAGAAAAGTTGGAACACAAGGTTTTGCAAGGGTCAAAAAATGCTGAAAAATTACCCATGGATATGATCTGTCAATAAAAAGCTATAATAATGAAAAAATAAAAAATAGTATTTATTTCTTCAAATGCACTTAAAATAGTTTTCAACATAACATTTCTGTAAAACTTTATGTTCCAAATTTCCCACCTGCCCTCCCTTATCTCTCCCCTCCCCAATACAGCATGCATTCTAACATCCTGGTGCTTAAAGTTTGGCCAAACAGTTTGTAAACATCTCCTTTGATCCTCACTATAACTCTGGGAGGCTGATGCTATTTCTATCCCTATTTTACAAATAAGGAAACTGAGTCAGAGAGAAATTAATCCCCTTGACCACTAAGTTATATGGTCACTTTTGAATTCAGGACTTCCCAACTTCAGACCTAGTGCTGTATCCAGTGCGCCATCTAGCTACCATAAGAAATTTCATTGAACTGCCTCAAATTGAGTCCAGGCTTCTTCTCTTGAAGATGAGGGAACTCTGGCCTAGAAAAGGGAAGGGACTTTTTCTCCAGTCACTCAGTTAGTTAGTGAACAAGCCAGGATGTAAAACCAGGAGAGTCCCCAGTGGTAGCCTGCCCTCCCATATCCCAAGCCCACCCATAGGCTAGGATACTGATTTTCCAAAGGCCACCTGTAATAAAGTAGGGAGGGCTTGCAGATGTGTTTGCTAGAAAGAAACGTGAGTCAGTACGGTGCTGGGGGTTCTGGGATTTCATGGAGCTCTTAATACTATTAGAAAAATCAAAAGCAGTTTTTTGTGACCCTCAAGATTCATAGTCAGGTATCTTGTTTTTGTTAGCCTAGTTTGGTAAATTATAAAGAAAGCTCAGTCAGCAGCTCCCCAAAATACACACACACACACACACACACACACACACAACCCTCCACTTCTCCTCTGTCCCACACAGAGGAGACCACATTTGACTATTTCCAAGAACCTGTTTCAAAACAAACATACCCCCGGATTGAGAGATGGGAAGCTGTAGATTTTTTTTATCTGAATCAGGACATGCACTATGGTAATGGGGCAGATAATAGAGCAACAGATGCATAGGGAAAAGTGCTATATTTATTTCAGTCCCAAAGTGCAAAGCATGCCTCACATTAGAAGGGTACATATATTTTCAGCTTCTAATTTATTCCATCTCCAGTTGTCCCAGACATATCTGGGGTCATTACATCTCTGTTATTGTCGTTCAACCCTTTCGGTCAGTGACCCCATTTGGGGTTTTCTTGGCAAAAAATACTGGAATGGTTTGCTATTTCCTTCTCCGGCTCATTTCACAACACAAACAAACTGAAGCAAACAAGGTGAAGTGACTTGTCCAGGATCACACAGCTACTAAGTATCTGGGGCAGAATTAGAACCCAGGAAGATGAGATTTTCTGATTCTGAGTGTGGCATTCTATACATTGAGCCTCCTAACTGCTCCAGCATATCTAGCTCAGAGGTTACAATGTTAGATTAGCAAAGTTTCCTTACAAGCTAAATCGAAATTAGTCTTCGTATTTGTCATCGTTTTCTTTGGCACACCTGGCATTTACAGAACATTTTAAGGTTAACAAAGCACTGTACATGCCATCTCATAAGATCCTCCCTATTAAGACCATTTTACAGAGAAGGAAATTGAGCTAGCCAGCGGTTAAAGTGACTTGTCCAGGATTACACAGCTAGGAAGCGACGGAGGCTGGATTCAAACTCAGGTCTTTTCCACTCCAAGCCCCTGTGCTTAACCGAAATTTCTCTCAGAATTTCCTTTTGTCCCCCTTTTTGGTTCAACTCTAGCTCGCTAATATTAAGATGAAAGTCTATTATTACTGATGGAGTTTTGGGGTTAACTCAGAAGTCACGCCAAGAAGAAATGATGGCAATTAAGAATTTTCTCTGGATAGTAGTAATACCAAACACACCCCAATCGCCTTCAAATGAAGAAAAAGAGGTTGGGGGCAGGGCAGGGTGAGCAGAGCTTTGCAGAGTAGCAAATCCCAGAATTGCAACAGGCCTTAGAGACCATTTAGTTCAAATGTCTAGAACCCCATTCCATATCAGCCTTAACAGATGGGCTTTTCTTGCCATGGGCCTATGATTTCATTGGTACAGAAAACTCCCAGGTAATGAAACCCCATTTATCAATTCTGATTGCCACCTACTCTGCGACTTATTTTTTCAAATCACATTTTATTTAATTTTCAGATCTGCCGTCTCTTCCTTTCCCTTCCCGCTTTGCCACCGCAGAGAAAGCAAAAAAAAAAAATCCCTATTACAAACATGCATAGTCAAGCAAAACAAACTCCCCTATATTTCTTTCTCCCCCAATATTTCTCATTCTGTATTCCCTCAGGAGAGTACAGGTGATAGATCTGCTCTGAAACTTACAGCCTTAGAGAGCTGCCTTAGGGCAGTAAGAGATCAAGCAATAGGCTCAGGGTCACACAGCTAGGAAGTGTGACTGAGGCAAGATTTGAACTCAAGTGTTCCTGAATCTGAGATAAACTATTTTATTATGCCGGTTCTCCCAGGTTCATCATCAGGAACAACCTAGAACGTTTCGGCTCCTTCTGTCAAGATTGTAACCTATTTCTCTCACTTTGAGGTGATTATTCATATAATAATAAACAAAATAGTATTTAAAATATTACAATAATTAATAACATTTTTAGAAAATGTGAAGATTTACAAATGCTTTACAAATTTTCCTGGCCATTTCCAACCATACTTGTTCCTTTTCTTATTTCCTGGACTTTCTTCGCCTATTAGGATGTTAGCTCCCTCAGAGCAGGAGCTGGCTTCCATTTGTATCCCCAGTGCAAAGAACACAGCCCGCCATGTCCTAAATCCTTATTAAATGCTTTGTTCCTCACATTCACAAGCCATCCCATTTAATTTGCAAAATATCCCTAAACCTATAATGGTAAGTGCTATTAGATTATCCTTATTTAATGAAGGAGAAAACTGAGGCAATTAAGTGATATGCCCAAACTGGTAAATAACTATCAGAATGGAGAATGTAAAATTAGAGTCCCACGTTCCATCCATTTTGACCTATATCTGCCTCAGTTATGAAACAGAATCAACACACTGAGTGTCTGGAGACGATAGGCTACAGGGAACCATGAAATAGTCATAAAAGCCTCCATTGAAGGCATGTCAGGGTGGTGAGTCCTGAGAAGATAATGGCAAATACAGGATTATTTTTTTATATCAATAGTATTTTATTTTTCTAATTACATGTATAGATAGTTTTCAGGATTCATATTTATAGGATTTTGAGTTCCAAATGTTTTGCTCCCTCCCTTTTTCCTCCCCCCTCCTCGAGATAAGCAATCTGATATAGATCATCAATGTACAATCATTTAAACCATATTTCCATATTAGTCATGTTGTGAAATGAAAAATCAGTATAAAAGGGGAAATCCACAAGAAAAAAAAGCAAGCAAATAAACAAAAAAATGAAAATAGTATGCTTGGATCCACATTCCGTCTCTATATTTCTCTCTCTGGATGAGGATGGCATTTTCCATCCCGAGTCTATTGGAATTGCTTTGGATCACCGCATTGCTAAGAAGAGTTGAGTCTGTTAGAATTGGAGATACAGGATTGAGATTCTCATACAAGTTTTCTTAAAGATCTGAACACTGTTTTTACAAGACTGTCCATTTAGTGGGCTAGAGAAACTGATTTTCCTTACTATTTTCTCTGCTTTTCCTTGTTTCTTGTCAGGGATCCTGAGATATATGTGGGCATCCCTTTCCCCTTACTTTTGTTCTGTGAGCGTTGCATGGTATCTGCTGGTATTCTACTATACCAACCCCACCCTATCCCAGCCACATCCAAATATCTGGGGGACAACCATACGGAGGATTAGGAGATAATTATATTTCCTCTTTATTTTATTCTATGCACAACATATGTGATCATAACCTTAAGTATGTCTGAATTCAGTAAAAGAAGTTGTGAAAACTAATAAATTAAAAAGGAAAATTCAGAGGATTAAGAACTGAGTACAGAAAATTTATTTCATATTTCAATATTTTGATTAATATTCTATTTCCTTCTTGAAATTAATTTCAGACTTCGCCATTGAGTGTTAATCCTCAACACCTCACACCTGGACTAAAGTAATAGCCTGCTGGTTATTCTGCCTGCCTCAAACCTCTCCTCACGCCAGTCCTAAAATACGGGTCTGACTATAGCAATTCTATAGTCAGTGGCTCCTTTTTGCCTCAAGGACCAAACATAAATTCTCTGTTTGATGTACAAAGCAATACATAACCTGTGCTGCCTCTTTCTAGTCTTCATATACCTTATTTCCCTTTATGTGCTCTGAGATCCAGTGACAGTAGACTCCTAGCTGTTCCTCAAACACGAAAATCCATCACCTGACACAATTTCACCGGATACCTCTCATACCTGGACTCTTCCTTCATCATTTTTGCCTCCTACCTGTCCTAGCTTCCTTCAAGTCCAAGCTAACGCCTCACCTTATGCAGGAAGTTTTTCCCAGTCTTCAATCTTAGTCCCTTCCCTCAGAGATACCCCCAATCTATCCTGTCTAGCTTTTGTTTCTACAAAGTTGTTCATGAATTGTCTCTACCATTAGATGATGAGTTCCTTGAGGGAAGGAATTAAGGAGCGTTTTGCCTTTTTTTTTTTTTTAAATATCCCACATCTTTAGCACAATAAGTGGTGCTTAATAAATGCTAGTTGCCTGATGGGCTGGAGTTGCACCATTCCCCAAGGAGAGTACAATTAATCTAGGAATATGCAGACTAAGTGCCATCTAATGTTCAGTTATGATGGTGCAGCTTCTATGAAAGCTATGTTGTATATATCCTCGATAAGCTGATAGATATCCTAGAGAAGGGGCTAGCTAATGGTTCAAAGAGAATGTCAACTTGTGAACAACTTTAAGACTACAATGAACAACAATTGTTACCATCTGAAGGTCTGCAAAATGCTTTACATCTTTTACTATTTGATCCTCAGAACAACTTCTGAGGTAGGTGCTATTATTAAATCCATTTAACAAGGAAACTGAGATACAGAGAAATTAAATGACTTGCCAATATAGCCACATAGCTAGTGTCTGAGAGTACAATCAAGCATAGGTCTGACTGCCTACCTACTTTCCTTCCAATAAAGCTTTCTCCTCTCTCCCTCTTTCTTTTTTTTTAATCCTTTCTTTTGCTTTTCCTTCCTTCCTTTTTCTTTGTCTTCCTTCCTTCCTTCCTTCCTTCCTTCCTTCCTTCCTTCCTTCCTTCCTTCCTTCCTTCCTTCCTTCCTTCCTTCCTTCCTTCCTTCCTTCCTTCCTTCCTTCCTTCCCTCCCTCCCTTCCTTTGTTTCTCCCATATTAGCTACCTGCTGGAAGTGGCTATAATAATTAAGGCATGCCCCCGTGTGGTCCCATGTACCTTTAGCTACTGTAAGTGGCCAACATGTGAGCGATCAATAATTCCCCAGTCAGTCCAAACTCCCTCCCTCCCCTCCAAGCCTCTTCAGCAAACACGGAACAGCTGAAAATGCAAACACTAGCTGAGAATCAGCAAACAAGGAAACACTCAACTAGACTATTGCAAATCACTCTCTCTTTGCTTGCCCAGTGTTGGCAAGCTCCCTCTGTTGAAAGCCATGTGCTAGCTTCAGTTATTCTGGGGACAGATTCCTCCATGAGATAAAAAGACCTCTGACCTTCACTCTGGGGGCTGGGCAGGGGGGAATGGGAAGGCAAGTACCAATAGCCATTCCCCAGAGTGAAGGTCAGAGGTCTTTTTATCTCCTGGGGTCAATACCAAGCAGATCCTCAGTTATTCTGGGGACAGATCCCCCAAACTTGGTTTACAATCCCTGCTTGGCAGAAGGGGAGTCAAAAGGACCCTTTCACCCTTTCCTTATATAAGGTACCATTGATTTGGAACACTGGATTCAGACTCAGAAACCTTGAGCTCCAATTGAAGCTCTGCAAGCTTATAACATTTGTGACTCTGGATGTATGTTTGTTGATCTAAATACACAGTTTTGTCCCATGCTGGTGAAGCTTCATAGGCCATTTTTCAAGTTTGTTTCAAAGGTCACAAAATCATGACCTGCAGTCTTTGCTTTGTGTCAAAGGCCATGTGCTATGGTGTCAAGAGTCCTGGACTAGGGACCAGTCGAGCTACACTGATGACAAGGCTTTTCTGTCACTTTCTTCTATGTGACCTTGGAGAAGGTTCCCTCCTCTGTGAATTTAAAGAGGGAATTGAATTAGACTTATCTCCAAGGGCCATGATAGTTATTCTAAGTCTAGTTGAAAGATAAGAAATCACAACATTTCTTTTTTTTTTTTTTTACAGGATATTGAGCACCATCATCATCAGTCAACTTTAATTGGTCAGCAGGACTCTAGTGCCACATTGCCAGCTGTCTGAAGGACATCTCTCCTACATATCCCACTGGTATCTCAAGCATAATGGTCCCCAAACAACTCATTATTTTCCGACATCCCGAACTGTGGGTGGCCCCCAAGCAGTGAGATGTGGGTAAATGTTTTAACAGCTCACTCTCAGAAAAGTGACACAATCTGAAGCTTAATCTGCATCATTACAATTTTCTCAATAACTTAAAAAATTCTAGGCAATCAACAAAACAATAAATCAAGTCCCGATTGCTAGTATTTCTTAATTTCCAAGGGACAAATGCTCACCCTGATCATTTAACAATTAGCTTGGGAAAGCCTACAAGGTGGGTCCAGCACATCCCTGCCCCGAGGACTGTTCTAACTCTTACCTTCCCTCTCTCTAGCCCCTCTGTCTAAGTGAACTCATTATCTACCGTAGCTTTAATTATTATCTTTTTACTTATATATGTAATCCCAGATTTGCATATCCAGACCTAGCCTATCTCCTGAGCTCCTGGACCATGTCACCAGCTAAATATTAGCTATTTTCAACTGGATGGTCTACAGACATCTCAAAGACAATCTACTTCCTCTCCAAACCCCTTACTCTTTCCTCCTATTTCTATTTGAAGGCACCTACCACCAGATCTCCCAAACTTCACAATTCTGGAATCAACTTTTACTCTCCGTTCTCCCTTCTGGTCCCTCTTTCTGCCCCACACAACATGTCAAATCAGCCATCAGATTTCGACTCTTCTACTTCCACAACATCCCACTCATCCATCCTCTTGTTTCCATGCACACGATCACCAAACTTGGGTTGGGACCTCATCTCTCCTTGCTTAGGATACTCTAACAGCCTCCTACCTGGTTTCCTGGCTTCCAATTCCTGCCCCTCTCAAATCCATCCTCCACACAGCTTTAAACAGAAAACCCACCCAGCCTGAATTACCTGAGTATCAACAGAGCAATGAGCACCAAAACCCTGAGAAATAAATATGACCAAATCCTGTATCAGAAAATTCCAAGATGGGGAAGCTGTGGGAGATTCGAAAGTGAGCAGACATAAGTTGCAGACTCAGTCTAACTTGCCAGAGCTTAAGTGGTTTAGGCCAAGTGTCCGCCACAGGTCAGTGCCAGTAAGTCCATGTGATCATGAGAGGGGATCCTCGCCCACCACCTCAGAATCAGGGCCCTGTGCAGAAATTGTGAAACCTCGATACGGAAGGCCCAGAGCATGCTCACATTTGAAGGGATGATGGGGGCAGATGAAAAATAAGTGGTGGGTAGGAGCAACTGACTCAGGAGAGTCAAATGTTAAATTTTCAAGATAAGCATTCATGATCAATCTAAATGGTCAAAGGATATAAACAGGTTTCAGAGGAAGAAATTAGAGCCTTCTATGTAGGGAGAGAGAATGCTTGGAGTTTGGGTGAGGAGAAATGTTCCAAGTATAAAGGAGACTGGAGAAGGCACTAGGTAGGCAGACATAGGCCAGGGGCACCGTGTGAGTGAAACTAACCTACCAAGAAGTGAGCTACAAAGGAGGGCTAACATTAAATGACTTAAGTCATAGCTCCTTAATGAACGACTAATACTACTTTGTTGGACAATTTTCCTTACGGAATATTTGCCAAGCGATTTATAGGATTGCAGATCTCATACTGGCAGTATGAGTACCCATGTAATCTGGCCCTTTGAATTTATAGAAGATCAGATAGAGACTCCGAGGAATTATGTGGCTTCCTCAAGGTCCCACAAAGGAACACAGAGATCCAGTTGAAAGCATCCTAAAAGGTTATCTAGTAGTCCAACCCTTTTCTGCTGCATGGCTGCCAAAGGGATTTTCAGAACACACAGATCTGACAATGTCACTCACTCCTCTCCATCAACACCCTCCCTTGATGAACTCTGGGATTTCACAATATCTCTACTCTCTGGTCCCTTTCTCAGCTTTCCTGTTCATTACTCCCTTTGCACACTCTACTATTCAGCTATGCTGAAGTACTCGGTATTCCTCACTCATCTCTATGCTTTCCCCGCCCCTACCCCATGACTTGACTTTTTTGCCTTCTCACTTCCAAATTTTAGAATACCTGGCTTTCATCAATACTCAATTTGAACTCCCCACTCTGTAGGAGACCTTCCCCAGGTCTCCCCCCTCAAACCCTGCCAATCGCCAATGTCTTCGCCTTTAAGGTTACCCTGTATCTATTCTGTTGTACCCATAAATGCGTTTCCCCATCTGGAAATTTCCTGTGCCAAAAAACTCCCAGTTCCAATCTGTATGGATAGGTTTTTTCCACCATTAAAATGTAAACTTCCTGAGAGCAGGAATTGTTTTTCTTTTGATTTTATGTCCGCAGCACCTTGGACTGTATCTGGCACATGATGGGCACCCAATAATTGCTAGATGATGGACTGATTGATTGAAATCACACATTATTAAACTGTGTTTTAGTACAACTTTAATTCTTATTAAAACAATGCATAACATTGGCTCAGAGAACTCTCTCTGGAGAATTAATCCAGCTGTCAAGCAACCTCATAATGAGGCCTTAATCTCTCCACTAAGTTGCCAAGAAATCCTGGCATGGGAAAAAGAAACTTTGCAAACATCAGCAAAAAATTATTTTCATGCAACCCCTTCACAATATCCCCATTTAAAAGCAGACTGTAACTTCCTACAAAGTAAGAGTCTCTTTTTTTTCTAAGAAAATTTTAGTGAGATGTTTTCACGTTTACTTAAAAAACAATCTCAGAAAGGGAGCAAAAATCAGGATTGCTTGCCTTGGGGTCGTATTTAGGAAAGGTCAGATTTGAGGCTGATGACTTAAAAACAATTTTTATTGGTATCTGTTATTTTTGCATTATTTCCATTTCTCTCCCTAGAGAGCCATTCTGTATCAGAAAAAGTAAAAAAGGGAGGGGAAAATGTAGCTTAACAAAACTAGCCAACACTTCAACTGTGGCTCTTTGACTTTTTCCAGGAAAAAAAAAGAAAGTTCCCTAATTGGAAAATAATGATAAAGAAACCACTAAGTGGTACGGATAGCAACTCTACAAATCCATATAGCAATCCTACAAAAGAGGGTTAGAGGAATGGATTATTTCCTTTTGGTGATGGGAAAACAGACACCCTTTGGTGGATGTATATCCATCTCGAGGCAATTTCTTTTGAGTAGGGATTGATTTGTGGGGACTGGGCGAGCTCAAGGTTCATTCATTCATCTAAACATTCTACATTACACTGACTCTCCCCACAACAGATACAGAAAAACTGTTAGAATATATGGGAATAATCTCTGTACGTTTTCTTCCTCTTGATACATGTCTCCTTCTAGCCCAAAGCCTTTATTTCTTGGTCCTGGGTTCAAATTTCAAGTGGGTGTTGACTACGTGACCTATAGCAAGCCATTTTCCTTTTGTGGGTCTCACAAAATGGAGGGGGGGGAATCAGCCTAGATGGTAGCTAGGATCCCTTCTTGCTCTAAATCTATGATGCTGATGTATGAGGCTGGACAGGTTATGTTCCCTCTCTGAGCCTCAGTTTACTCCTCTGTAAGGTGAAAGATGGGACTAGTCCCTGAATACCCTTCCAACTCTAGATCCATGAGCCAATAAAACTAAAGAATTATGTAAAGGAGAGTGTCTGAGGTCTTTCCATCTCACTGCCAACTCGCTGCTGGCATATGGTGATTTTCAGCATTAGCAACGGCAATAGCTTTCCATTATTTTGCCCTCAAAACAATTTCCACCTGTTGCAAGACTCCTGAGAGCAACAGAACTCTAGCTACAAAGCCATGCCCCAAATATCACCCATCATGATGACACTTATGAACTAGTGACTCTTTCAAAATGTGCCACGTGTAGGGATAAAACTATAAACACAAGGGCCCAGAATATGGGCCAAACTCCCCTAAAGCCTGATTGTGGGGGAGCTGTGCACATCTGTCATGGCTTCTCAAGTCATAGATCAGGGGCTGCGTATCTGATGCCTGATTACAGAAGGGGTCTATTTCATTGTTGTCTGGGTTACTACAAACAACATTTGAGCAAAGTCATATCAAGCATGTATTTCATACGTATTTTTGCCTTGGCTACAGGGGAAATCTCTTTGTTGTTTCCTTCCTAGATAAGGAGCTACTCCAAATTTCTATCTCAATGCTACCTCTTGTAATGGAGGTGACCCAGTGTTCTTAAAGGTTAAGCCAACAGAGCTCAAAATAGTGTGTAATTCACCTCAGTGATAAGGCTTCAAATAGACCTTTGGCCACAGACCATGGCTGCTTTCCAAGGACTAATCAAACTACATAGGGAGAGAAGGCAACACCTGTCTGCTGATCATTTGGTGCAGAGTTCTTTGGTGTTGCTTTACCGCAAAATAAAGAAAAATACATCATGATCCGAAGTCCTGTCTGGTTCCCTTGGCTATGACAATGAGGGTAGCAAAGAGACAGAAGGAGGGGAGGGGAAAGGGCAGGCAATATGCTAACTATTTGCCAGGTTCAATTCGAAGTACTTTGCAAATTTTCTCACAACTCTGTGAGGTAGGAATAATTCTTTCCCCAATTTTAGACTTGAGGAAAACAAGGCAAACAGAGTTAGAGTGACTTGTTCAGGGTCATACAGTAAATAAGGATCTGAGATCAAATTTGACCTGAAATCTTCCTGTCTGTAGATCAACTAGTCTATCCACAGTAGTGCTATCTAACTGCTATGAAGCACACTATTTTGGGATCATCTTAAAACATCAACTTCATCAGGTAGAGAAAACATAAGACAACTTTGTTCAACAACAAATAAAGATACTAATGGAGAGACTAATAATAGGATTATGAACCTCAAACCGGAAGAGACCTAAGTAGCCAACTAATCTATCCAATTAATTGTCCTGAGAAGTACTTGGAGGTACATTTAGATCAATTGACTTGTCCATACTCATACACAGCAACAGAGACCTGGAGTTGGAAGGGACCTTAGAGACCAGATAGTTCAAGTATCTGATTTCAGACAGGATAAAATTGAAGTGATATGACTTACCTAAGGATGATAGTCTAAATAAATGAAACCAGAAGCTATCATATTATGTGAGGCTTAGATAAGGAAGAGATCTCAGAGTACATTTAACACAACTCCCTCATGAAAATATATTGATGGATTTTGTTTCTTTACATTACCTTCTTTATCAAACACTATTGCTGCTGCCTGCTCCCACTCCCAATACTCATAGAGCTATACTTTGCTACAAAGAACCAAAGAAGAGAGAAAAAATATTTCGTTTAATTAACCAACATACCAACTGACTTAGATAGGATATGAATTTTCGACAGTGATAGACCCCCAACTTTACAAAGAAGGGAAGGAGGAATACTTTCTTTGAGAAGGAAGAATACTTTTCTTTGGCTGAAAAGGAAAATGGAGCCCAGTAAGAAGAGTATACTTGTCAAAGGTCATCCAGGTAGTAACTGGCAAATCCGGGACTCAAAATCAAACTCTCTGACTCTAAATTCAATCTTCCTTTCCTCAATTGCACCATGAAGTTTCTATAATATGAGGATGCTGCTGCTAATTAGAAAGCTGGCTAAATGGTACTTTTGAAAAAAGCAAATAAAGGATTTGGCAGAATTAGTTCTAGCCCTTAACCAAAAGTATTTCATCACCTGATAAACTCATTCATTGACTATTGGCACATGATCAGCATAGGCAAAATGGCTGCAAGGAAAAAAAAATCCTGCAACTGATATAGGAACATCTGTTCTTATATATTTAGTATCCTTAATGAAAATTAAGGTATATTTAGTATCCTTAATGGAAAAGTAAGTCATGGGGAGAGTAGTTAAAAAAAATGTAATTGAAATTGTGATTTAAAATCAAGAAACATAAGATGCCAAAGAAATGTGGTCTATGAAGAAACATTGTGAAAAGTGTCTTTTTAGAAGAGTCTAGAGGCACTGGTTATAATAAACACCGAATATCAAAAGAAATGAAATTGATTATGTCTTAAATGATTGGTGAAAGATGTGGAAACCATTTCTGAATAAGCTGTTTTTGTAATGTCAGAATACTGACATTATAGAAAGAAGAAAAATCGAAATCGATATGAAGAAAAAGAATAAAAAAAGAAGAAACGCGGTACAACTAAAATAGTTCCTCCCTGACTTATTCAAACACATTATTGAGCCCCCACCCCAATCGTGGCTAATGAATAAAGGAAGAAATGTTGTAATGAACTAACGCTATTTCCTGTATGTTTAACAAATAGGAAATGACTATTATAATAAAGATGTCAAAGGATCTTAAAAGATACCAGAATACACTTGATTTACTAAAGAAGTACAGTTATAAACTAGACAAAGCAACACTATTTGAGGATGTAAATTCATTTACAAGTTCTTAAAGAGGAAGAAAAAAGTAAATGATAAGCATTTTTTGCTAAAAATATATAGTGCTACAGAAGAAAGGATAATAATACTGGATCTTACGAACATTTACAAAATGCTCAGTTAATGAAATTCTCATTTTGATTATAGAGCATGTATAAACATTCTGTAACTAGTTTCTGGTTTTCTAATTACATACTAAAGAGAAGTCTCTAATTTTTTTCAATCTTTTTATTTTGTTCTAATATTTCTTGCTGTCTCATGGAACCATTGATTTTGATTGGGTCTTTTTTTTTTAGTTTTCAATGATTCATTTCCTTGGGGAAGGTTTATCACTTTCCCTTCTAGGCTACTTCTGACTCTTTTCTCAAAAACTTTCATTTTTCTGTCTCATCCTTCAATATATTCATGTAGTCATTGTAAAAATTTAATTTCTTTTTCTTTTGAGTCTTTGCTTGTCACTGTAATGGAATTACTGGCTCTTTCTAGTGGTGGATCTCTAGATCTATAATAATTTTGTATACTAGTGAGACTCACTCTCCAGCATTAGTTCTTTTTTTTCCAACTTTTCAATCGTATTTTTATTTTTCCAATTACACATAATGATAAGTTTTTAACATTCACTTTTATAAGATTTTGAATTCTATTTTCCCCCTTTCTGTTACCTAGTCCCCTCCCAAGACAGCAAGTAAACTGATATAGATTATACATGTACAATCATTTTAACCATATTGCCATGGTAGTCATGTTGTGAAAAAAATTGAACAAAAGAGAAAAACCATGAGAAAGAAAAAGCAAACAAAAAAATGGAAAAAAAATGTTTTGATCTACATTCAGTCTCCATAGTTTTCCTTTCGAATGCAGTTATGACATTTTCCATCCCAATCCTATCAGAATTGTCTTGAATCAATGAATTGTTGAGAAGACATAAATCTATCACAATTGCTCATCACATAATCTTGCTGTCAATGTGTACAATGCTCTCCTGGTTCTGCTCACTTTACGCAGCATCAGTTCATATAATGCTTTACAGGCATTTCTGAAATGAGTCTGCTCATCATTTCTTATAGAACAATAGTATTCCATTACAATCATATACCATAAATTATTTAGCCATTTCCCAATTGATGCACAGGCGCTCAATTTCTAATCCCTTGCCACCCAAAAAGGTGCTGCAAACACTTTTGCACATGTGAGTCTTTTCCCTTTTTTATGATCTCTTTGGGATACAGACCCAATAAGTATCCCTGCTAGATCAAAGAGTTCCAGCATCAGTTCTTGAACTGAGTCTTTGTGCTAGTTCCAGGCATTGCTCTTTGCTCCATTTTTTGGATGGGGAGTTCTTCCAAGGTCCATTGGATTCTTTAATATGCTCTCTGGCATATGAAAATAGATTTTAGAACCTTGGAGCCTCTGTACGTACCTGGGAGTTCCTCAGAGTGTTAAGGTACCACTGAATACTGAACTATAAAACAAGCAAATACTAATAAATAGGAAGAACATAGGAAAATTGAGTGATTTGAATCAGTGAAGAAAGCAGAACCAGAAGAAAAATGCCTATAATAATATGAATGACTAATAATAATATAAATGAAAGGAAAAGGAAATTGGTCACCGAGCCATTACTCTAATCAGCCATGGTCCAAAAGAAGAGATGAGCAAATGAACCTCCCTCTTTTTGTTAAAAAAAAAAAAGTAAAGAAAGTTCTGCTTTGTAGAAAGTTGTATATATTGTCAGATATGTTTACTGTGTGAAGTGGATTGGTCTATTTTTCTTTGTGAAGAGAGAAGACTTTTTATGTATAAGTGTTGGTATAGCTGGAAGTAGGGTATCTATAAGTTACTATAATGTAATCACAAAAGGCAATCATTTTTAAAAAGAAATTATCAAGAGAGTTGGCCTAAAAGGCCACTGAGGTTTCTTCCAGTTCTAGAATTAGGATCCTATGAATAAGCTTGTGAGTCATAGGCTTACTTGACCATCTCTTGAAATGTCTACTAGAAGAATAATGGGGAGAAAACACACATGATCAAAAAATGACAGCTTAGACATTTTCTTCAGTATCCACTAACTCTTAAAAACTTCTCATAAGAAGAATTTCGTAAGGCCTGGAGAGACTTACATGAACTGATGCTAAGCGAAGTGAGTAGAACCAAGAGAACATGGTACACAGCAACAAGAAGATTATATGATGATCAATTCTGATGGACGGGTCCCTTTTCAACAGTGACATGATTCAGGCCAATTCCAAAGATCTTATGATTTAGAGAGCCATCTGCACCCAGAGAGAGGACTGTGGGAACTGAATGTGGATCACAACATAGCATTTTCACCTTTGTTTTTGTTATTTGCTTGTTTTTTTCTTTCTCGTGTTTTTTCCCTTTTGATCTGATTTTTCTTGCACAGCATGATAAATGTGGAAATATGGTTAGAAGAATAACACATGTTTAACCTATATTGGATTACTTGCTGTCGAGGGAAGGGGAGAGGTGGGGAGAGAGGGAGAAAAATATGGAACACAAGGTTATGCAAGAGTGAATGCTGAAAAGTATCTTTGCAAGGATTTTGAAAAATAAAAATAAAAAGAAAGGAAAAAAGAAAGCAGAAAGCTATGACATTAAAAACGAAGAATTCTGTGCTAGATGTCGAGCAATTATAACTGAATCCACAGGAAAAGAAAGCAAAAACCTAAAAAACGTATCAGTCTTATGAGAATAATTTAGACAAGCATCAGGGCCATGCTTAAGATAAAAATATGAGAAAGAAATAGGCAGGCTTTCACTAAAGATATTCCGCAGCTAACTTAAGCCTTACATTCATGCAATTGACTGAATGGTGTCAAGGTTACCATCAATGACCAAGAATTAGAAAATTTCCATCTATATGCTGGCTACTGTAACAGGTACCAGGAATACAAAGCCAAAAGTAAACACAAGTAAAACAAATTGTACCTTTTTGTCTATGGACAGGCACTAGTAACTGGGATAATCAGAAAAAGACTCATGTAGAAAGGGGGCATTAAAGCTGAACTTTGAAGGAAGATAGAGATTCCAAGTCAATAAGCATTTATTAACTGCTTATTATATGCCAGGCACTATGTTAAATGCTAAAGATAAAAAAAGTAAAAATAACACTTTCAAGGAGCTCACAGTCTAATGAGGGAGACAATATGCAAACAACTATGTACAAACAAGATAAATAAAATAAATTAGAGCTAATCACAGAGGGAAGGTACTAAGATGAAGGAAGAATAGAAAATACTTCTTTTTAAAAATTTATTATAGCTTTTTATTTACAATTTCTATGCATGGGTAATTTTACAGCATTGACAAATTGCCAAACCTTTTGTTCCAATTTTCACCCTCCTTCCCCCTACCCTCTCCCCCAGACGGCAGGTTGACCAATACATGTTAAAATTGAAAATACTTCTTGCAGAAGGTGGGATTTTATTTCGGATTTAATGGAAGCCAGAGAAAACAGGAGGTAGAAATGAGGAGAGAGAAAATTTCAGGCATGGGAGACAGCTATTCAAAAATGTCACCTCCATGATGGAGACAGATACTTCATTGGATGTTGCTCTGTTCTAGAATTCACTTTAATTTGTATGTAACTCTCAAACACGTGGTATCCTCTGGTGTATCTATAGTATTATGACCGGAATCCAAATTCCTTTCCCATCAAACTGCCAGATAACTTGTTCAAATATGTAAAGAACCATTTTAACAGTTTTTCTTTGCTATAACTTCATTTAACATTACTCTTTTGTAATGTAATGTAATGTAACATTACTCTTTCAGCTAGTATCTTATTGTATACTGCCTAGTTCTTCATTTTGCCCCAGTACCAATAGTTTTGACGATAACCATTTTATTAAAATTTCGATTTATGGGAGGACAACATCTTTTTCAGCGACTTTTCTATTCAATATGTCTCAATTTTCAGCTCTTGGTTTTTTTATATGAATGATATGGTTTTGTCTAGTTTGGTAAAGAAGTTCCTTGGTACTTTGATGTTTCATTAACTTTGGGAGCACGGTCAATTTTACTACACTGTTTCAACCCATCCATGTACAGTGAATATCTCTGTAGGACTCAGTTCAAGCTTTACCTTAGTCATTTTGTACTTTTCCCTCTACAGATTCTATACATTCCTAAGCAGTTTAATACCCTAAAACCTGATGTGTTTCTTGACTATAAAAAGAAATATTTGATTTGATAGAACAAAATATCAGCTTATAAACATGCTCTACAAATATGCTATTTTATTGTTGCGATTTTTAAATTGAATCTATAATTGGATTGAGAGAACTACAGGGGCCAAAGGATAGAGTGCTGGGTCTGGTGTCAGGAAGACTCAATGTTCCGAGTTCAAATCCGATTTCAGACACTTATTACCTGTGTGACACTGAGCAAATCATTCAACCCTGTTTGCCTCAGTTTCCTCATCTGTAAAATGAGCTAAAGAAGAAAAGGGCAAACCATTCCAGGATCTTTGCCAAGAAAAACCCAAATAGAATCAACAAGAGTAGCACATGACTAAAAATGATCCAACAACAATGATTTAATTGGCTTGGGGAATGCAGTTTAGGAACTCTATCTGCCAATGAAGAACTGGACCAGTTCTGCACCTTTGTAGTCTTATAGAATGGGTTGGGGAATAGAGGTTATGTGAATTGCCCAGGTTCTCAGAGACAGAATGTGTCAGACAATGGACCTGATTAAGAATAGCTATGACATATTATATTTCACACATATTGTTATGAATGTGTTAAAATCATAAGATTCTTTGATAGATGTTGAGAAATCTTCTATTTTGTTAACTGAGGCAGAAACGGGGGGGGCACATACTCCCCACAGGTGTTTGTCACTGTCATGGAAAATGTTCAGTGCAGAATTCAAATGGAAAAGGAATTCTGTATAGATGGTGAGGTTCTCCAGATTCCCCAGTTAATTAATGGTCTTGTGATGACTGTATTAAACCCCAAAACACAGAACAAATGAGATCCAGAACATTGCAGAATAAATCAAATTGAAAACCACTCCTAAGAGTTCAGACTAATCAGTAATAGGGGGAAAATCAAGTGGATGATAATGTTTTAACTATTATATAAGGCCAGTATATCAACTGAGTTCAACACTGTCTTAGTCCATCAAGACATATTTCTTGCACCAATACCTTATATGGACAACATACTGGTCCCAGAGTTTAATACGAGAAAGAGGGTGGGATAGATTTCCCTTGGGAAATGACACAGTGATACCACTGGCCCTAAGCTTCCTCCCGAAATAAGATTCTGTCCTTTATACACAATTGTGTTCTCAGTTATGCTGGCTGGCTGTGAATTATGGAATATCACAATCTCTGAGGAATCAGGATTATGGTTCGCTCAAAGAGCACTAGAGAAATAACAATAACAGCGCACATTTATATAGTGTTTACTATGTGCCAGGCACTGTGCTAAAATACTTTATAATTATTAACTTGTCTGATACTCAAAACAGCCCTTTGTTTTGTCTGAATGTCTGAAACATAGAAATGAGGGCAGCACATTAATAACCATAAATTATGCACAGAAGTAGAATAAACAAAATTTTGAACTGAAAAGAAGGTAATGAAATTATATTATATTGATTTTATATAATTATAAAAATACCTAATATTTATATAGCACTTCGAGACTTAGAAAGTGCTTTACATGTATTACCTCACTTTCATATTTTTTGTATATATTAATATTTCTAAATATAGTTATCCCTTCTACATCATGACCTCAAAATAGCACAGGTCAGCATAAGAAATCTAATGGGAATTCTTTAGGACATTTGTGGAAGCTGAAGATGACATGCAAAGGCCAGCAGAAAATATAGAAAAAGCTTAGGAACTCAGAAACATAAAATATGTTTATTTATAATATCCATCCAAATTTTATAAGGTACTTTAAACACACATAAAAGAAAACAAAATAATTTAGACTTCTCTGCTATGAAAGGAGGGCCAGAATTTTTTTTACAAATTTTCCAGATGCCAGGGTTGCTATATTCCCAACCCTTGGGATGTGAATGGGATAACTTTAGAGCAGGGACTGTTTTGTTTTTTGTCTTTTGCTCTCAAGTTAATGACAACCTCTGTAATAAGAAGACCTAGGTTCAAATCCCTTATGTTTACTAACTGTGTTGCTCTGAACAAGTCATTTCCCTTCCCTGGGCCTCAGTTTCCTTCTCTATAAAATTTGAGGATAGGACTCAGGATGATGTTTCTTCCCAGCCTTACATTAAGTGACCTTGGACAAGCACTTTTTCTTCACTGAATCTTGCTTTGTTCCCCTGTAAAATGAAAGGGTTACGCTCCCAAATCTTATTTAGCTCTAACTCTGCCACTCTCTGAAGTACTCCTCTCCCAGTGGACTCTTTTTTATATGAATTTAGACCTACCTGGAGTACCCAAGTATGGACACAAAGATGACTCTAACAGAAAAACTGTGAGTTTCCTATTTCACAATATTTATTTCAATACTTTTTGCAGTTTCTTTTTAATCCTATGAGCATCTGCCCTGGAAATGGGATTCAAGATGTTAATAGCAGTAGAAGAGCTTCTCCATTTTTGATAATGGCTGGGTGGGTGTTTCATCCGTCTATATTAAAAACAAAACAAAACAAAAAACAAAAAAGACCCACCTAATATTTCAAAATGTCATTTCTTTGGTGGAGAGAAGCCTAAGAAATGGCATTGTTGAATCTCTTTAATAAACTGTGCATATGTACATGATTTCAGAAGACATTTCGAAAAAGCAATGTGACATCAGCCCCTAAATGCTTCACAAAAATTCACTGTCGTAAACAAGAGTTTCACTCTTTCCCTAACATTATGTGGCTACTTGCAAAGATCCTAGGATCACAGGATTGTAGATTTCAAGCCAGTTGGGGCCAGAGAGGTAACCACAAATATGATCCTCTTGTTTTGTACAGATAAACAAAGTAAGGGCCATACCTGGGAAACATCTGCAAGATATGAATCCAAGGTTTTCCGACTCCCTAGTCACTTCTCGATGGTTGAACCCGAAGGTTCATTGTGATCGGTGATAATTAGAGGGTTAAATAAAACATCCCAGAAAAAAGACATGAATAGGATAGGGATCTTTCTCAACCTCATCAATGTTCAGACCAAGTCTTTTTGCGAACATTAAAATGATGTTCAAGATTTGTCAAGTTTTGAGTAGCACAGGTAATAAGAGAAAGATAAATACAATAAGCTAGAAATATGAACAGCTTGAGTCTCTGTTATGAGTTCATAAATGCCTTAAATTAGGAAGACTTACAGTGGGATTTAGAGCTAGTGGGACAGATTTGCATCTCAAGCTGGTCCTTTAAAACCAGTTAGGAGAAAAATTTACGGTCTCATTTCTCTGAAGGAAACAAAGGCATATTGTTACCTACTGTAATCTGTTAGCATAAAGTATTTGGGATGCACAGTAATGTGTGCATACTGAGCTGGAGGCATATGTTCAGAACTGGATTCTGTACAAGATTTTAATCAAAGTCCAAACAGTCCAGGACTCAGGTTACCATCTGTCCTCTAGCAACAAGGACAATGAAGCAATATGAAACGGAGGGTTTTTTTTCCTTCCCCCCCTCCTACTTGAATCATAAAACCCAAGCCCGTTGCTGTGATGAAAACATTAAAAAACAGGAACAAAAACTGACCTAAAATAAATGTATTCAGAGAACATCCAGAGTAAACACATTCTTCACCAGCACAATTTTAATTTATATTCACTTTGAAAACATTTCCCTGATTTGGCGGAAAACGTGGCCCGTAGTCAGTGTCAGAATGTCAGTCGACAGAAGCACTGGCATTGACGCATTCGTGTTCAGAAATGGATGTTTCAAAATGGGGTAGGAAAGACAGCAAAATAATTTGATGGATAATCCAATGGCAGAATATGGCACTCTTAGAGACCAGGAGGAAATAACACAGCTGGTCTCATGCAGATCCTCAAGAGGGGAGAGGTAATAAACTAATCAACAAGCACTTATTCCATGCCCCTAACAGTCAAGGTAGTTTTGTCGGAAATCAATACTCAAGGTTTGAGGTACTCCGCAGACCAGTTTATATCTATCTAAACAACATCTATAGAAAGCTAATAGCAAAGTGTTTAACTTTATGATCAGAGGACAAGCCTGACTCGAACATGAAAATGATTAAATAAAAAATGAAATTATATTGAAAGAATAAATCTACTCTATGTAGACTAGCCTAGTTTTTTGCCCTTAAAAGGCAATGAAACCGTCTTCGGGATTTAATTGGTCCAGGGGACAAAGACCGAAAAAGCCGATATAGTTTCCTGCTTAGTTAAGGAGTCCTTTTGGGAGTCAGGAACTCAGATCTGATATACTCTTTTGACTAGGGGCAACAGCATAGTAAATTTGGAGGTAAGAGGAGCTGTGCAATATTGTGAACCAATAGTGCACTGAATTCTTGATGAATCTCCTTTTTGTGCTACTATTAGGTGAAACTCATTTTGTTAAATATTTGCTTGTTTTAATCTCAAGCCTGAAAGACTAGACTAGTCCAGGACATATGTAATAATAAAATATATCCATTAATAACATCATTTCATTAATAATGCTTCACTTCTCTGAAAAATACCTCTTCCATCAGAGGACGTGGGGAACATGTAGAGGAAACATGGAAAAGTTAGACGATTCTAAGTAATTTACATGGCCAAAGCATGTATGTGAAGAGGCAACTCATACTTCTGCCACTGACAAAACTACTGATGTGCTCTGGTGATGCTAGCACACTGTGGCCATGTTAGGCCTGCTCCCTGTAAGCTTCCACAGATGTTTGTGGGTTGGATGCTGTTTCCCTGGATGTGTAGTCTCTGGCAGCTAGAGTCAGACATGGCCCCTTATTGGGAATGTAACTGTGAGGCTTTCCTCTGCCTCCACCTTCTGGATTCAGTCAAAAGTTCCTACAATCTGTTGCTGTAGGGATATTTCTAAAATGCCTTTTCAATTAAAAAACCCAGAAGGCTTAAAAAAAATTCTATACTCTAGATCTGTTGGAAAAGTAGCCATCCTAGCCTCAGCCAAGAAAAAGCTTTCTCTAAAAAACGAAACCCCCCCCAAAACCCAAACCCAAACAAAATATAACCACTAAAACCTTTTCAGTGGATCATCAGATAGCATGATCTTACAGCCCTTCCCATCCTGATCATTCTCCACTGGAGGCTCTTTTGCACATCAATAGTCCCTCATAAAATGTGGTATCCAGACATGAACGCATACGGTCTGCCCAAAGCAGAGAACAGAAGGACTGTGCTCGCCTAACACCATATCTCTCAATGTGCCCGAAGTTTGCATGCATTTTTATTACCATATTCACTCATAAGGAAATGTGGTCTACTAAAGCCTTAAGATATTTTTTCAGATTATCTGCAGTCTTGCCATATCTATAATGTAAATCTTGAACTCTGAAGATGATTTTTTGAGCCCAAGGGTAAGACTTTACATTTACTCCGATTCATTTAACGAATATAAAGGATTTTGTAAACCTTTAACTGCTCTATAAATGCTGGCTATTATTATTTCTAATAATAAGAATATTGTCCCTTATGAGATTTGGCCCCTTGCTTTAGCCCGTCAATAGCTTCGTGCATACTGACTCTGGCATACAGTGAGATAGTTGTCCCTTTCAAGTTGATATTGATTGCAAATTTGATAATTTTCTATTGTCCTATTTCTATTTTTTGTTTCTAAATTTCTATTATCCCATTTAGGGAAAAATTACTTAGCAGTATAGATGATGGATTCAAGAAAGAAGAGACTGAAGAAAGTAAAATTAGGAAGCTATCATAAAAGCCCAGGTAAGAGGCTATAATGTCTGAATTAAAGGAATGATAACGTGAGTAGAGAGAAAGGGGTAGAAATAGAAATGAGCTGAAATGCATATATATATATATATATATATATACATACATAATACATATATACATAAATGTGTGTATATATATATATATATATATATATATATATATATATATACACACACATACAAATTAAAGGATGAAAATACAAAGAAATTTATTGGTGTTTGGGTGATAGGTTGAATCATCCGGAAAGACAAACAGAACAAGTCAGTCCCCATATTTCCAAGGGAATAATGCCATTCAATAGGTCACTTTGAGGTTTCAAGAACTATCTTCCCTATGGCTTACCTGATGGGTGCCTCAGTGGTAGCCTGGGGGAATTGGAGCACAGAGTGATTGTTGAAAGCAGTGATGGCCCATGGGAAAATCCAGTGGAATAGCCCAGAAGACAAAACCTATGAAAATTTTCTTCTAGCTACTAGATTAGAGCCCAGAGCAACGGCATGGTAGAGCTCCCGGGGAGAAAGTCAATGGGCTCCCTGAACTTCCATTCTTATGTTTGCTTGTGAAGGGGAATTTTGAAGACTCTACAAGCTGTCTCGTCTCATTTGCTTCTAGCCTATATTATGTAGTTCATAATGAGCATCTGTCCTACAGAAACATCCGTGTTTCTCGATTTAGACTGGAACCTATTTTCTAAATATAGGGTCAGTGTGGATGCTCTCAGGGAGGCAGAAGATGACAATCTGTTTATTCTGTAATGCAGACTGTCAACAAGCCTTAACTGAGAGCAGGCCCAGCACTAGGGCAGACACTATGCTGTGCAGGATGTGGGAGGTGCTATCTCTGGCCTTTAGGAGTTTGCAGTCTTCTCTAGACAAGTGATGTGATTAATTGAGGCTGCATCATGGGCTCCGATGTTGCATCTTCTCCACTTTCCAAACCACTGTAACCACACAATTGTAAGTATTTGAAAAGAATACACAAGAACAACATCAAAGTGAGGTTTTCTCAGGATGCCCTTGGCTCATTTAGTCATGAACCCTTCCCCAAATAAGGCAGGGAGCTTCCTCTCAATGTCACTCATTTAAAAATTCCAAATTACTTGTTTTCTGTTAGTTTCTTTTCTTTTTTAATAACTAGAACCTAATACAGAGCCCTAAGTAGAGGTTGCCAAATCAGGAGCAAATTCAATTGTAAAGTGGGGATGGATCTAAGATACGGCCATTTTAAAAAGTAATTGAGGCAGACTAGAGATGGAGATTACGTGAGTTGAATGAGGACCTGTGAGACGAGGATGTTCAACAAAAGAAGGGGTTAGAATGGATAATATTGATTGTTTGTCTGTGCACTGAACCTATTAAGAAAGAAGGTTCCAAAGGTCATAGGAACATAGGAAAAAAGATCTAGAGCTGGAAGGGTTCTCAGACAACATCTAATCAAGTGTTTTCCCTTTCCTGAGGAGGAAACTAAGGTCCAGGGAGGGGAAGGGACTCACCAAAGGTGAACCAGAAGATTCTTTACCATATGGTAGATGGACCTAAGAACCCCAAATATGAGGAACATTGAAAAAAGAAAGTTAAGTTTAAGGGAGCACAAAAAGATGGGATAAATATGGAAAGGAAGAGAAAATGGAAGAGAATTCTAGAGGACACAGAGGAAAGGGAAACTGGCTAGGGATATTTGGTAGGGAGAAGACTTTAGCCACTCCTGATTCTGTTTTGTAGAAACATAGGATTTAGAAATGGAAGGGATCTCAAAGGACATCAATCTCCTAATTTTATGAAGGAGGAGACTGAGGGACAAAGTGGTAGAATGTGTTGCCTAAATTCACAAACAGACTCATAGATATACAGCAAGAAATAACTTTAGAGATCACTGAGTCCAACTCACTTATTTTATAAATGAGGAAACAGGTTAAATGACTAATCCAATATCATACAAATTGTAAGTGACTGGGGAGGAATTTTAGTTCAGGTCTTCCTGACTCTAATTTCAATGCTCTGGTCATTATATCAAGCTGATCCCATGTTGAATGCAGACATCCCAGGGGGATGGGAAATGTCCTTCTTGGTTGGTAGGAATACGAATCCTAGCAGATAGTCCTCATGGCCTTGGGACACTGGAGTGTAGCAGTCCTAGGGATGGCTAAGACAGCGGCCTGGTTGAGTAGCTTTGTCCATCTTTCTTGACAAGCCAAAGGAACTTCTTGTATAGAAGCCCATTATTTAACACAGTTAAGGTTCATCTTGTGGGATCCTCATACTGCCCAGACAATTAAGCAACTGCTTTTGATGGAGTAGCTTCTAATGATCAGGAACAGAAAAAAAAATCTTTAAGCACATAGTCCCAGGAAAGGAACGAAGGGTGACCAAGCCTGACACTCTGCTAAATGATAAGGTCGTCAAAGATTTTCTTTGTCTTTTCCTCCCTGTCCCCAATCTCTTGGCCATTCATAGCCCCTTTTCAGACCTACTGATCAGAGGAAGTTGTGTACAATGGTAATACTGCCTAGTATGGGGCCAGAGAACACAAGTATGATTTCCAGGTACAAATGTACACATAGCAGTGTGTTCTTGGGCAAGCATTATCATTGGGCTTCCCAGAGGTAGGGTCAAGGGACTCTCATCCTAGATCTATGGTCCCAGCTCTACCGTTTTTGTCTGTGTGACCTTGAACAAGTCATTTTTCCTTGAAGCTCAGTTCAAATGAATGAATCTCAATTTCTTTATGTATCCAGTGAGAATGATTAGTTTCTAAGAGCCCTTCCAGCATGCATTATGTGCTCCTATGTATGTGTGCCTGGTACTTGTCCTAGGCATTTTGCTAGATCCACAAGAACTCTAAAATATGATCCAACTGGAGTTCTCAGTTGCTTGTGAAAGAAAACAAAACGTTATCTAAATGAAACAACTCAGCACCAAACTCTGACTGGGAGAAGGGGTTCTGGTAGAGTCAACTGAGGGAATCGGAGCAGGACGTGGTACTTGACCTGAACCTTGTGAGAGCCCCGGAAAAACAAATGGAGGTCAGCTTATCTAGCTTATAGTGTTTTGGGTTTTCTCATTTGTAAAAAGGAATGGATTAAATTAGATGGCTTCTAAAATTCTAGCTCCTATTCTAGGAGACAATGTGAGACAACAAAGCAATTCTCCTTGGGTCTCAATAATCCTCTTTACAAAACACTGTCTGCATCTCATCTGAGAAGTGGGGACTACCGCTGACCATGTGTAGCAGTGTTGTTAGCCATTCTTTCCCTGAGTGCTGGAGAACCTTGGATAGTCACTTTGATAGAAATCCCACGTTCAGTGAATATTTCTAGTCCCTTTTGTCTGATAGTAGTCAAAAGGCTGATCAGGGATCAGAGCCAGGAAGATAGACTGGGAGCTCCTGCACTAACCCAGGGTCTAGGGGTCTGGGCTACGGCCAGGGTAAGGAAGCAAAGAGGTGGAGCAAAGGAAGAAATTAAGAGTCTGAAACATAGAAAACACTCTTTTCAAGCAACACCCCTGTCCTCTCACCATTCCGGCCAGCAATGAGGACAAGGGCAGAAAGATAGACATTTCTTTCCATACATGACTAAGAGTGGAGATGGAGCTTTGAAAAATGTTTGCTGAATGAGTGGAAGAAAAGGGACTGAACAAAAAAACAGAAGAAATGAATATCAAACTACCTGCAGATCCCACAACAGCCTTGAAAATAGCTTTCAGTTTTGGCTGATTTCTTCACTGAGTCACTATTCAGTGACTTGGTCAGCAAGCATTTGTTGTTAATTTTTTTAATTTGCAAGACAATTGGGGTTAAATGACTTTTCCAGAGTCACAGGGCTAGTGAGTGTTAAGTGTCTGAGGCTTATTTTGGACCCATGTCTTCCTGCTTCCAGAACTCGTGTTTATCCACAGCACCCTCTAGATGTCCTATAGCAAGCACTGATTAAACATCTACTATGTGCCAGAGATTGTGTTAAGCTCTGATGGTACAAATAAGAACAGAGTCCCCTCTCTCCTGGAGCTTATATTTCATATATAAACAACTACAAAAAAGCAAGATATATACAAGATAAATCAGATGTCGTTATAGGGGAAAGCAGCAGCGTCAAGGGGAATTGGGAAAGCTTTTTGTAGAAGGTAAGATTTAAAAAAAAACAAGAGATGGACATGAGGAAGGAAAATACTTTAGGCATGAAACCAGCATGTGATAATGTCGAGTCAGGAGATGGAGCGTCTTGTGCGGGAAGGTCAGTGTTGACAGATTACAGAGTATATGGAACTGGATAAAGTCTAAGAATATTGGCAAGGGAGGAAGAGAGCGGGTTATGAAGGGCTTTCAATGCCAAACAAACAGAGGGTTTTATATTTGATCCTGAAGGTATTAGGAAGCTGCTGGAACTTATTGAATTGGGGTAGGGGGTATATGGGCAGACCTACGCTTTAGGAAGATTGCTTTGATGGCCGATTTCGGAGCATAGTCAGCAGATCTAACGTTAGGTGCTTTGGAGTTTATGACGATAAAGCAAAATGCTAACCGGCAAAAGCCCTGAGAGTTCACGAAGAGGCAGAAAACTGATGTGTTTGAAGTTTGACAACAAATGAGGGGATTCATGTAAGTAAGCACCAAATAATGAAGTTGAAGAGAGCAACTGGCATCAAATACTGGGTATGGATGAGTCACGTGAGGAAATCACGATGGCTATTCTCTTTGGCAAAAGATAGGTTTATTTATGAGAAGAGCATACAGACAAAATGAAGAGGTAAAGGACCCCCGAGAATGGTAAATATGAAATGGATTTGGAAGAGCATACAGTTGGACAGGAAAGTGGTTTTAACAAATTAACAATGGAAAAGACAAGTTCCCTAGTGGATTCACAAGTAACCAGGAGAAAGACAATAATATACCATGAGACAGAGAATACTCCATTGACAGGCTCAATCCATAAAGGCTTTTAGCATCCCAAAAGAGTAAGCTAGCTAGGAGAAGGAGAAAGACACCATGAGGCATGGGGGGAGGGAGCAGAGAAAGATATCATGAAGCAGAATGCAGTGGTGGACAAACCCAAAATGACTCAGCAAAGACAGATTTATAAGGGAGATTGACATACTTAGCTTTCTGATTAGATACAGTAAGATGGAGCTACGCACTACCTCTGCAGAGGGTAGGACTATAAGGTTAAACTAATCCCCCCATCAGCACCCTTCCCTGCTTGCCCCAGGGAGTATTCTTAAAAGTATCTAGTGACCCAGGACCTCATCATTATGAAATAGAATCACTTTCCCAAGTAACTCCAACACCTACAAGGCACCGTGGTTCCCTTCCGAGGGGACCAGTGAAAGGAGACGCGAACACATCTCCATACATGAATTGGAGTACATCTCTGCCTCCCATATTGCTGCTGTTGATTTATGGGGTCCTTTCAATAACAGAGATAAATGTATTATTAGGACTAGTGAGAATAAGGCTCATAACTCACAAAAATGCCATTTGTGCCTTTAAAAATATGTCATTGTCACCATTCCTCATCTGCTCCTGGGATCTGCATGTGGCAAGCCGTACGATGTCTTCAGCATGAAAAATATTTGATATACGTCTGGACGACAATTCTGTAATTCAGATGTTGGGGAAACATCAGGCAACAACCTGGTCTGGAGCAGCAGCGATTTTTCACGGCCCCGGTTTCGGAATGGAAGCCACCTTTTCGAAAAGAAAAACAAAGAGAGGCCCGTCCAGCCCAAAGGTTATTCCGAACAACCTTGACTTGGCTCCAGATTTCTCAAGCTGGTGTGATGAAGAGTTAGGACCACAGGCTGGTAGCTAATCTTTAATGACTTCTCCTTCTGATGGATTAAAAGTTCGATGGAAACCTTCACTAGGATCTGCCCGATCTTCAATTTTCCAATCCACAGATGTGCTAGAGTAGCCTTGTTCTGAAGGGCTGCACATTTTTAAGAGCTGGAGGAGAAATTTGGGTTTGGGCTAGTAAGACATTATTAATGTCACAGAGTATGGGGCATTCTTTTGGTCCCTCTGAAGTCTTATGAATAATTGAGGCCAAATAATATTAGTGAGAATAAATGAATAAAACACACTCTGTGACTCCAGATCTTTCATTAATTTTTGGACATGTTTTCCTGCACTTACTGATTTTCAAAATTCTGTTGGTATCTGCAGGGATTTCCTGTACTTACTCTAGAATGCAGATTTAGAAGGCGAGTTACTCACTGGGAGGGTCCCATGAGCCAAACCTTCCTTTGTAAACAAGTTAAAGTCACAAGAAAGATTTGATTTTGACACCCCAAAAAGCCGAGAATGAGAAGCGTCTCTATTACTCAGGGAAGGTGTATGTCATGGCCCTCACGACTGGCCTCTCCTTTTAACTGTGCCATAAGCGCATAAAAGACATCTACAGGGCTTTGTCAGTCTACCAACTTTGTAAATATTTATCAAACTGAATTGAATAAAAAAAGAAAAAGTTATACTTGTAAATATGTAGGCAGAGCAGCAATTTACTTGCCGGTGGGAACACCAGACAAAAAGTTGCTGGATCTATAACTGGCCCTCTAGTTTACATGAGTCGCCACTGGCCTATGAAGGTAGAAAAGAATTGAAAGGCTTTTCAGTCTCTAAATCAAATAAGGGATATAGCTTAGCCATCTAGATCTAGGATTTTACTCTAGAATAATTAGGGACCTCATTGGTCATCTTCTCAAAATCACTCATTTTACAGATGGAAAAACTGAGTCTCAGGGAAGAGAGGAAATTTACCCAGGGTTCCCCAAATAATCACATATCTAAAGTTGGAAAGGATGTCACCTCACATGTGATCTAGTTCAACCCCTTTCATTTTATAGACGTGGAAAGTGAGGCTCAAGGAAGTGAAGCTATTTGCCCAGTGTCATACAGCTGGTTGGAAGCATCCTCTGATTTTCAGAATTTGTATTGTTTTCCCATTTTACCACTTGGCACTTGAAAGACTTATTTAATCTAAGTCTAAGGAGTTCATCTGGTTGGTCCATTAGATGTAGCTTGGGAGTTTATTCTTTTTTAAAGACAAATAATTTGGAGTTCATGGGCTAAAAGAGTTCATCTCACCAACCTATTAGAGAAATGGGAGGGGGAGTGGGAAGGGCAACAAAAATAGGAGTAATTCGGAGAAAGGGCCAATGAAGGCAGCAGAGAACAGAATGCCCACAGAGAGGAGCCTAGATAAAGATGACCAGCAGAGAGCAGTGCAGAATAATCCAGTCCCAGTGCAAAAAACAGCAGAAAAAAAGAGCTCAGGAGACAGCCCAGCAGAATGAGACTCAAAGATATCACTGGACTAGCTCAGTGCCATTAGCAGCTCTAGATGGGGAAGGGTGGAGGAACAACAACATGAGCATTATAAGCAGAGAAGGGTTCTAGCATGGCTGTGACATTCTCACTGTGATGTGTCACAAATTCACTTTTGTTATATATACCACTCATGTTATATGCTCCCCACACGTATGCCAATCTCCATGGATGTTCCATAGACACTAACAAGTTAACTAAGTTTTCCAACATCACATGTTGGAAGAGAAAACTTGAAAAAAAAGGAAAAATAAATAAATAGCTTAGCAGAGATTGGGAGGAAAGGGGAGGGAGACGTTCTTTCTAATTCACATGACAAAATGTTTTAATTACCTGCTTCCTCTGTGTTATTTAAATGTGTTCAAATAGACTTAGTTGTTTGATAAAAGATTGGGGAATTACAATCTAACTGAGAAATATAAGTTTCATCAATATAAAATAACTATTCTCAACTATATAATGATCCAAACCAACTCCGAAGGCCTTGGGATGCTATACAGACCATCAGAAAGAACTGATCATGTTTAAATCCAAGTTAACACACTTTTAAAACTTTTTTTTAGAAGTATGCACAATTTAATAGCTTTTTGAAATAGTTCCAAACTGCTTTGCAGAATGAATATCAGTATATTAACATACCTGTTTTTCCACAGCCCCTCCAACATCTGTCATTTTATGTTCACCAACGCTCTGAACTGCTGGATATAAGGTGGTACCTTAGGGTGATTTTATTTTGGATTTTGTTATTTTATTTTGAACACTCCTTTTCATTATTCTTATAGCTCATTTCCCTCAATGTGCTCTTCAGACCAGTAATACCGGCCTCCTTACACACAATATTCGATCTCCTGATTAGGAGCATTTTCATTAGCTATACCCTCATACCTACTCATCTTCACCTCCAAGCTTCCTTGGCTTCCTTCAAGCTTTAGAAAGAAGTCATACCATATGCATATGAGTCTTTCCAGATCTCAATTAAAGTACCTTCCCTCTGAAATTACCTCAATTTGTTCTGTTTCCGTCTTCTTTGTAAATAGTTCTTTGAATCTTGTCTCCCTCATCCAACTGTGTTTTGCTTCTCTTTGTATGTTTAGGGCTTAGAGGTGTCTGGCAAATAGTTGTTAGATGACTGGTTGACTAATTTGAAAGATAATCATATAATAAAAATGCAAAGATTTTGAAGTGTCTATTTTTACTGGGGAGACCTTCAGGAGATTCTTGGATTTATGAGATTGGGGTGCTGCCCATGGAGCTGATATCTTTTCCACAAGAGACATACATTATTGAGAGGATATAGAAACTTTTGGTAATTCCTATGACTGTAGGTTTCTGTTGAGGATAACTGGTTGCCAAAAGTCAGGGAAAATAAACAATTATCTAGGAAGCTACCATCTCGCTAATTTACAAAAGTGGGTCCCTACCTTTGAGACTTTTCATTTTAGGTCCCCTCTCTTTTGGGTCACATTCAGGACTCTCTGTCTCCCTCTTGGACTTGCAGCAAATGAAACAGGATGGAATTGCTTCCATTTGTTGGACTGGAACCAGACATGGAATATATCATCCTACTGAGGGTATATCTGAGGATGCCCCAAGGACTGGGTCTTCCTTAACCAATATCCCATACTGTGGGTTTGTAGATTATCTCTAGCAGATCTTGATCTTTACCTCAATATTAAGGAAGGGACTATTTTTCAATTTAGTTCTTTCTCCCCAGAACCAATGCTATACTTCAGTTGACATATAATAGCCATTCAACAATAATCATGATCACAATAATGATTATGATGATAGAGAACATTCATACAGTGTGTTAATATTTTCAAAAATCTTTAAAATGTTATCACATTTGATCCTTACAATGTTCCTTGATGTAAGTGCTATATTATTCCTATTTTACAAGTGAGGAAACTGAGGCAGATAGAAGTTAAATGATTTGCCCAGGTTTACAAGGTATGTGAAATCAAATTTAAACTCATATTATCCTAATTCCAAGTCTAGTAATCTATCTGCTACATCATTCAGCTGACTAGTAGTAATAATCATACTATTAGTTATATAGTATATTTAATTAAACAATACTACCTGTTACTTCACATGATCCTCCCCCAAACCCTATGAGTTAGGGGTTAATATTATCTGTATCTTACAGATGAGGAAATAGAACCCAAGAGAGGTTTGAGACAGAATTTGAATTCAGGATTTCCTGACCCAAAGTAAAACATATTCACAGTACAATTTAGTTGTACTAAATGTTTGATATTGTTATTAACTAGTATATCTTCACCCACCCAAAGCATAGTTTGAAAGAGTTCAAAGGAAAGGAATTTTGAAAATTTCCCAATAATTCATTGTAAATTATCTCAAGAGACAAAGAAAATGAGAAAAGTTGCATTGTTATATGACTCATAATGGTAACCAGGGAATGCTAGATAAAAGGGGAACCAGTATATGTTCAACTCAAATTGGCCATGAAATAAAGAGATTGGGCCTTGTCACTACTGATTGGAAACTGGGTAGGGATTGGGAAGGAGGAGGTAAAAAGTGAATCATATAGCTCTGTGTTTAAGAGAAAGAATATGTATTCATTCAAACATGGATCCACATTCTTGTTTTAATTTGGGTTTAACCTCAAGGTCAAAGCATGCAGTACAATGGGAGAAGGGTGACATTCAATGAGTATGCCAGAGGCATCAATTAACCAGTACATGTGTAATAAAAGCATAGGTATTAATTTAGGGTTTGATATTTTTAGGACGAGACTGTGTCTACTTAGCAGAGTATTTGTGTACCATATCCAAAATAGGGATTCTATTTTTTTCATTCATTCATTTTTTTTTCATAAAAAAAATTTCCAAAGCTTTATTTATATGATGAAATTGGTGGCAGAGAAAAGGGTAGGGTTGATAATCATGCTTTGAAGAAATAACTTCATTTTATTTTCAATTATACATTTCCTGGAGAGTCCATGAACAATACAAGCCAATCCCCTTCATTTCATAGGTATTAACTGAAATTCTGTTGCTGTTGAAGAAGTCTTAAAATTGTAAAGTGCCCTCAAGAACCAGGTCCTTTATTTCTGAGCTCTCAAAGGGATCTTAATTTAATGATATGTCATAATGAGACAAGTGCACTTTGGAAGCAAAGGTTTCATTTCCAGGGTAGTGAAAAATGTACACCTATTATTGTCATCGTATAAAGAAAATGAAACAGCTCGGGGCAGCTATCAAAATACTATAGAATCATATTGTAGAGGCGGCAGGAACTAGAGGTCACTGAGGTTAGACCCTTCATTACAGAGATTATAGATAAACTGAGGCCCAGAGGAATTAAGTGACTGGTCACATATAATGTCACAGACTTAGAGCCGAAAGGGATTTTAAAAGTCATTGAGCCCAACTCCTTCATTTTACAGATAGGTTAATTGAGACCCAGAGGAGGGTGACATGAATTACTAATAAACAGTTGAGGCAAGATTCAAACCACTGGTTTCCTTACTCCAAATTCAACACTATCATCTATACCAAATTGCCCTGAAATTTGCTCTTCTTCCCAGTGACCATCTCTGTCAACCGCCTCTCTCAAGGTCACCCAAATGGGAGTCATGTGTGACTCATGGCATTGCTTCATCTCTTATAACCAACCAGTTTCCAAACTCTATCTGTTTCTTCTTTGAAATGTTCCACCCATCCTTCCCATCCTCGGTGTTCCCACCGAATCCACCCAAGGCCAGAACCCGATGGCGTTCATCTTTCAATTACTGAATATTCGCTAAAAGCAAAACATCATTTGGATGCTATCTACTAATATTCAAGCAGCCAGATGGTACAGTACTTGGAGTGCAGGGCTGGAGTCAAGAATTCAAATCCAGTCTCAAAAATGTTTACAGCAGTTTTCTCACCCATACAATGAGCTGGAGAAGGAGATGGCAAACCACTCCAGTATGTCCACCAAAAAAAAAAAAACCCAAGGAGGGTAGTGAAGAGTACGTCATGACTGAAATGACTGAATGACATAACACATCCTTATATTTTTCTCTTGGTAGACAACATGTAAATACATATGTTCATTGAGGGCAAGGAATATATAGAATATCATTAATACATATGAATGTTTTCAAATAAAAATGTTTTAAAATGGGGATTGTAGGTGAAAGTTGTATACTGTATTAAATATGTATTTTCATTTTGTATGTGAAATCAGAAATCTAGCACATAGAGGTTGGTTTTTTAAAACATATCTATGCATTAAATTTAACATTCAAATTAAATGAAATTTAATGTGGTAGTGGTAACATTGCCCTGCTTTTCAGCATCTCTTTCTGAGCCTCCTTCTTCTCTCATGTGCATTGAGAACAAAAAAATAATATTTCATTGAAACTCTTCTTTTTATTCTTTCTTTACAATTATCCTTCTCCAATCTCTTCTACAACTTTCCCCTCTATCCTCCCTCCAAATAAAATTCCTCCTTGCTTCATAAAGTATAGTCAAGCAAATATATTTTGTGCTGTGATGATCATGTGTTAAAATCTATATCTCATTCTGTACACTTGGTTCATTACTTCTTCACCAAGATGTGGGAGGTAGGAGACATCAACATTACTCTTTGAGATTCATGATTGGTTATGACATTGATTAAAGTACTGAAGACTTTCAAGGTTGCATCCTTTGCCTCAGAAGTATCAAACACACAACTCATAGGGCACAGGCGACCTACAATACTACCCGATTAAAATGCCATTGGGAAATATTTAAGAAAATGAATAAAAGGGAATATGTTAATATGTGATTTTCTAAGTATCACTTTATTCTGTATCAATTCATCTAAGTCTTCTCAGGTTTCCCTTAATGTGCTTCTTTTTTCATTTTGTATAACCTGATAATACTTAATTATATTCATATACCATAATTTGTTCAGTGATTCCTTAATTGATGGGAACATAATTTCTTTCCAGTTCTTTCTTACATCAAAGCATACTGCCCTATGAGTATTTTTCCACTTTTGATATCTGGGGGATATTCTCTATTTAGAAAATGGATTTTTCACTTGGAGTCCATGGAACTAGACGTAACTCTGAGTCAGAGTACACACATAGCTTATTGAAATTGAAGGTATAAATCAATTGATAAATGATCAAAGCATATGAACAATTTTCAAATGAAGAAATTAAAGCCATTTCTAGTCATATTAAAAATGTTCTAAATTGCTACTGATTAGAAAAATGCAAATTAAGACAACTCTGAGGTACTACTTTGAAGCTTTCAGATTGCTAAGATGACAAGAAAAAGATAGTGATAAATTTTGAAGGGGATGTGGGAAAACTGGGACACTAATACATTGTTGGTGAAGTTGTGAAATGATCTAACCACTCTGGAGAGCAATTTGGAATTATGCCCAAAGGGCTATAAAACTGTGCACACCATTTGACCCAGTAGGGCCACTACTGAGTCTGTGTCCCAAGGAGATTAAAAAAAGGAGGGAAAAGGACCCCATGTGCAAAAATGTTTGTAGCACTAAGGAACTAGAGATTGATTGGATGTACATCTGTTGGGAAAAGTTATGATACGTGAATATAATAGCATATTATTGTTCCATAAGAAATGATGAGCAAGGATGATTGCTTATGGTGTAAGCAGGGGAAGAACATTTGGAACGCAAAATCTCACAAAAATGAACGTTTAAAACTATCTCTGTGTATTTAAAATAAAATATTATTGAAAAGAAAAAAAAAGGGAAAAAGAAAAATTGAGATCCAAATCGATTTCCTGAATGGTTGAAATCCCTTCTCAGTTCTACAGAGAGTGAATCTGTGTGCCTACACTCTGATAGGCCCCTCAAAATTTGTAATTTTTCTTTTTTGGCTTTATCTGATATGGAATCGTATTTGTTTTTACATTTCTAGTACCTACCACAGGATTTTGAAACTAGTAGGTGCTAAATAAATGTTTGTTGATTAATTAGCTTTGAAGAGCTTCTTAGTTGTTCCCATTGACCACTATCGCCCTTCACCCTTATATTCTGAAGAAACTGGATCTTTACTAAGGTCTATATTCTTGTAGTATTTGTAAAACGAAAACAAATCAGAGAGGAAACATGACATCCTGAATAGAGAAATAGCCTTAGAGATAAGAAAATCTAGATTAAAGTTATCTCTATCACATACTGACGGTATGATTCTGGGTAAGGCATTTAATCTCTCATTTCCCTAGACTACTCTCTAAAACTAGAGTATTTGTTAAATATAAATATTTCTTAAATATTATTTCTTAAATGATGGATTATGGCTTGACAGCTTTCAGGGGGTGCTACTGAATTCCAGGAAGCATTCTAACACCACCCCAAAGTTCAGATCATTCCAAAAATATGGATTCCTTAATACTCTGGAACATTCAAAGAATTTTCATATCAAAAACGTTGAAGGAAAGAGGGTTACACTGGGATGTATAAATGATATAAAAGCAAAAGATAGCAATTAAATTACTGTAGAACATAGTGCTCCCATTCGCATTAACTTTGGGCAGAAAGATGCTCAGACCCTTATTCTAAGCCTTTAATTTCATAAATGAGGCAGTGGAGGTCAGAATGGTTAAATGATTTGCCTAATGTTTACAAAGGGAGCAAAAGAATGACTTGAATTTAAGTAATATGATTTCAAGCCAAGAATATTCCTTCAGTGGGTTATAATACTTCTCATTTGTACTTGGGTTCATTCCCAATACCCTCTCCTCCACTATCTTTATAGCTAACAGACTTTGCACCTCATTCATTCTCTCCCATATCCTACCTCCACCCCATTCATCAAATCAATACCACTACTGCTCCTGGAAAGAGTGTTGATCTAATCCTCAATAGTCCCAATCACCACATTTCCTCAATCTTCCAATCAAAGCTTCCCTTTTCTGGCCATGTATTTGTCTTTTCCTCAACAGGAACTTGAGCTCCAAAAGGAGAGTGACTATCTTTAATTTGTCTTTCCCTAGGATTTGGCAAAATGATTGGTATATAGTATATACTTAATACATGTCTTTTCATGTATTCACTGCTCAGATGGGAACTAATCAGGACCAAAGATAGTAAATTATCACTTCCTTTCTTCTGTTCCTCAGGCAGTTTAAGAAAGTATTGACTTTTTCATGCCATATTGTTGACTCCTATTGAATTTGTGGCACAAAAAAAAACAACCCAGATCTATTTCAAACAAACTCATCCTGTACGTGTACAATTGATTCCTTTAACCCAAAGGGATATTTTCCACCGATCCCTGTTAAACGCCAACTATTAGACACAGCCCATCCTTCTCGCCTGCCAAGATCTATCCTTCTATCTTCATATCAGCTTAACATGTAAAAACATGTTATCTATATTTTGTCCAAGTCTTCGGGGGTAAATGTTAACCAGCAACGGGACAAGTACAGATCCCTAGGGTACTACTCTGTGAGAGACTTAGCAAGAATAAATCCCTAGGGTAAGACTCTATTGGAAATCTACCTCCAAGTTCTTTAGGGAACCTTATAAAGCCACCAGGTTTGTAATTTCTGTGCCTCAACCAGAATGTGCTGTTTAAGGTTTTTTTCCACTAGCAACATATTTCCTTAGTGCATTGTAAACAAGTTAGCATTTCTCTTGGAAGAACTGGGGAGACCTGTGTTCAGGTTCTGTTTTTGAACTCTTAGTGGCTATGTGACCCAAGAAACACTTGTGAGACTTTAAATCACAGAGGAGTTGTTGATCTGAATTTTTAGATGACAATCCTCATCTATAGTTCCATAATGGAATCACGGATCCAGACTAAAAGTAAATATATAAAATAATACAACATGTGTATGTGTTTGTGTATATGGTGTGTGTGTGTGTGTGTGTGTGTGTGTGTGTATATATATGTATATATATATATATACATATAAAAATCGAAAGGAAGGTATAGTTATATGTATGTTTATTACCCTTCCTTATTGTACTGCAGATTTTTCAGCATTATAAGACACAGTAGAATCCCAAGCCTGGAGGCAGGAAGACCTAAGTTCAAATCTAATATCAAATATGAGCTATATGATCCTGAACAAGTCCCTTAATAATGATCTGTCTCAGTTTCTTCCACATAAGATGGGGATAATTATAAGATTAACTTTACAAGATTGTAATGAGGATAAAATCAGATAAAATTTCTAAAAATTGATTAGTATAATGCCTGGCACATGACAGATGCTTAACAAGTGGTTCTTCTGTTCCTTCCTTACACTGTATTACTCAAAGGCACCACCACATAAAATCCAAAATACACTAATTTGTAAAACCCAAAGTAGATGGGAAGAAAGATGCAATCTGGTGGATCAATAGTCCTTATTCCCTCTACCTACTTTTCTACTGAGAAAAGATATTTTTAATTCTTTACAAGTACTTGCCACCCAGCATGCATACACTAAAATAAAAGAAGTGCTGCTATAGTAAATTTAAAAGAAGAAATACTTTAATTTATTGTATTTGTTAGACAAGGATTCCTTTTGTATACTTATATAACTATGGTGGTTCTCCTATTTTTCTCCATGTTCTTAAAGAGAAAGAGCTTTTCTATCCCTAAAAAAAAGGCCCAAACTTAGAGATAATGACAATATGGGCATGAGTTTTATTTTTAATGGCTCTTTATTCCTGGAAAGGGGCTCATGAAACCATACCAAAGGCTTTCAGTAAGGCTTTCCAATATGTCAAGTAGATGTCCTAGAAGATAAAGTACTGGGCATGAAACCAGGAAGATTCATCTTCCTAAATTCAAATCCGGCCTCAGATGCATGGTAGCTGTTTGACTCTGGATGAGTCACTTCACCCTATTTGCCTCAGTTTTCATATCTGTAAAACAAGTTATAGAAGGAAATAGCAAACACTTCGGTATCTTTGCCAAGAAAAGCCCAAATGAGATGTTGAAGAGTATTGGATATTTGGATAGACCATTAAGCTTGAAATCAGAAAGACCTGAGTTCAAATCCAGCCTCAGACACTTCTTAACTATGTGACCCTGGCCAAGTCACTTTACCACCTTTGCCTCAGTTTTCTCGTTTGTAAAATGTGTTGGAGAAGGATATGTCAAATTACTTCAGTATCTTTACCAAGACAGATCAGGAATAGTTAGACAGGATTTATTTATTTTTGTTTACTTTTTACAATTATTGGAGCAATTAGGTGACACAGCTGATAGAAAACTAGCCCTGGAGTTAGGAGGACCTGAGTACAAATCTGACCTCAAACACGTGACACTTGATAACTGTGTGACCCTGGACAAGTCACATAACCCAACTGCCTCATAAAAATAATGATGATGATGATGTCATCAATTACTGAACTAGAATCCCTGAAAAGCATCAGCAATATACATAAGTTTTTTTTTAACTATCAAAAGGAAAACTTTAAACCCATTTTTGTGATAACTGCATTTCATAAACTCATCTGGAACACTAGTACTTTGGTAGAACACGAAGAGCATGAAACTTGATCGATATGGACAGAAAAGGATAGGTTCTCTCCTTTAAAAGATCTTTGAAGGAAACCATATAACCCGTGTTCTCAATTTTTCCTCCAAGACATCAACAGGATATTTGAGTGCATTGTCTTTTCATTTCTCTGGACTTCTCGTTCAACAACCAATGCAGAGAGCAATTACTACTGAAGGGTGAGAAATGTACAAGAAAACCTAATCACTTCCCTAGGATTTAGAAACAGTCCACAAAGCTTACAAGGAGACTTGGATCTGGAAGGTAACATGGAGGTCATTTAGGACATTTTATTTTATTTTATAGATGAGGAAATTGGGGACCAGAGAAATTCAGTAATTTAGCAAAGGTCACACACTCTAAGTATGTGGCAACTTCAGGATGGAAACTCAGTCCTTCTGGCTCCAAATTCATCACCCCTTACACCCTACAACAAGCCGACACATGCTATTAACTTCTCTCCCTCCTCCCCTCAAGGACTCGGATATTTCTGAATTCAGCCAACTATAGCACCTAGCCCACATTTCTTCTGGTTGCAAATAATGTCATGGAATAAGATTAATCTGGCATTACCTGTTCCTAATGAAGTCATACTAGCTCTTTTGTGCTGTTTCCTGTTATTTCCTTTATAAATGTTCATTTACTATCCCTTTACTAATATATTCTAGATTTTTTTTACAGGTATTTGAATCAAGTTCACAAAGTGGCTATCGGTGCTCCCCTCCATTATTATTATTATTATTATTATTATTATTATTATTATTTTGATTGGGAAAAAATCTGTCTTCTACTCCAATGGTACCTTTTCCATTCTCAGGGATTTTTCAAAGATCACTGATGAAAAGAGATACTTTAAAAGGGAAGATACTTTAATAAGGATGAGAGACTTGCAAGAGACTTACTTATTGTTCCCAAATGAACGATCCTAATCAGTAAGAAAAGAAAAACAGCAATAATTTTTTTAAAAGATCAATTTTGCTGCACAGAGAACTCTCTGATGGCTTCAGATTCAAGAAGAACATGAAAAAAGTGAGAAACAGGCTAATATAACCAAGTAAAAATATCAAAGAAGGGAATTCAGACAAGAGAAGGGGAAATGTTAAAGTCCAGAAGGAGCTGAAGCTTATGAAAAAACATCAAGGGCATTAAAAACAGCTTTATTAGCTATGTTCAGATTAAGAAGAGCAAACAATCTATAGGCCTTCTGCTTAGAAGAGTTGAGGCAATTGAAACAGAAAATAGTGAGTCAAAAATGACTTTCATCTAGTTAAAATAGGATATTGTTTCAGGCTTATAAAGACACATATGACTAGATGATCTCAGAAATGTCTTCCAACTCTAAAATATTACGGTATATGGATGGCGCTGCATTTTTGTAGCTTTTGGACTAAATACCACTTTTATTATAACACTTCTTTTCAATAACTTTTTATGGCTCCCAATTTTCTATTATATCAAGTCTAATCTCTTAGCGATCCCGTTTCCCATTATTCCTTGACACATCTTCTACTCTACTGCAAAGCTGTTCATATCCTGTCCCTGCTCCCTTACCATTCTTCTTAAACCTTATTTCCGTGACACATATCTTTTAATGGAGTGACAATGGTGTCCTTCCTGTTCCAGAAATAAAACCCTCTGTCTCTTAGCACTAGGCATTCTCTTAGGCTGTCGTCCATGTCCAGAATGCTCCTCCTTTTCATTTCTATTTCCTATTTTTTGATATTGTTGTTGTTCAACTGATGTAGGCCTGTCTAACTATTCCTGATCTGTCTTGGTAAAGATACTGAAGTAATTTGACATATCCTTCTCCAACAAATTTTACAAATGAGAAAACTGAGACAAAGGTGGTAAAGTGACTTGGCCAAGGTCACATAGTTAGGAAGTGTCTGAGGCTGGATTTGAACTCAGGTCTTTCTGACTTCAAGCTTAATGGTCTATCCACTATGCCATCTAGTTAACTGTGGTTTCCCCAAATCTAAAAGGTCACATTACATACATTAATATAGAAACATAACACATATCTATGGATATACATGTATGTGTACATATACATATATGATACCAAGATAAATGGAAAGAGGGAAGAATGGAAGAAGGAAGGGGGAAGGAAGGGGAAGGGGGAAAGGGAAGGGGGAAAGAAAGAGAGAAAGAGAGAAAGAAAGAGAGAGAGAGAGGCAAAGGGAGGGAGGAAAAAAGGAAGGAAGAGAAACAGAAAGGGAGGAAGAGAGTAAGGAAGGAAGAAAGAAAGAAAAACATAGACAGATTAGAGAAAATGAAAAAGGTACCTTTCACAACTAAATGGATGTAGGAATATACTTGATTAAATAAAGATATGATGGGTAAGTGACATATATCAATACAAACTAGGCTAGTGCTTCCTGAGCAGATACTGAAGCAAGCCTTAAGAGTCAAATGACTCAGGGGAACAAAGCTCAGCAGATATAATACAAAGTCCATAAAGAGATCAAGATCAAGACGTAGATAAAATCACAATTTCTATAGGAAGCGTGTCCTTACCTTTCTTAGTTCTAGTATCTTCCCCCTGTTGATTGTTTTCAATTTATTTTATATATAGCTTGCTTTTACATAGTGATTTACGCACTGTACTCCTATTAAATTAGATTATAAACTCCTCAAGAGAAGTTTGCTTTTATCTTTCTTTGCATTCCCAGTGCTGACATACAGCAGGCACTTAAACAATCTTGAATGACCTTTGGCCTGACTCGTCATCTTGGCATTGTAAATCTCCAAACCATAATATCTTTTGGTTTTTATTTGGGTTGTCCCAGTCCTCACCTTGAATGATCTCCCTCCACCTCTCTACCTATCCAGTTCTACTTTTTTTTAAGTTCCAACTCAAGACTCACCTCTTTCCAAGAGCCATTTCCTGACTGTTCCAGAACGTGCTGATATTTCCCATGCATTCAGTCATTCAAAAATAGAATTCTTGCTCTCTGGCTACTGCATATGCTATATTTATGTTCTTATGAGACGAGGAGCCCGTTAGGGACCACGTTTTAATATGTTTATATTATGGGCAGAGATCATAGGAAGCATGCAAAAAAATTAGTTGGTTAAATTCCATTTACTATTTCACAAGTTTCACTGAGAAAACATCACCTTACCCATTACTTTTAAAGAAATTAGGATCTCACCTCCACTAAGGAAAACCACCTCTTCTCCTGCCCTTCCTTTAACCTGTCTATCCACTAATGAGAATTTTCCTACCTTTTTCCTGCATATACCCAAACCTGCATGGGTGTTGTTTTAGCAACAGACATTACTTCTTTTTCTCTCCTTGGCTAATTTGTCCCACATGCTGGGTTGTTCCTGAGGCTGCCAAAGGATACAATACCATATGCTCTCTTAGCTGAGGAATATAAGGGGCAGTAGTCAGAGTCAATGATGCTTGGAAAATTGTAGCAGTGGTAGCAGCCCAGTGGGCTGGGCAAAGATGGGAAGTAGGGTACAAGCTCTGACCAAGAGAAATAGGAGATTGAAAGGAATCGGGATGAGCTTTAGTCAGGCTGGTGCTTTTATACCTCTGAGAGTCACAAGATCTGAGTTTTAATCTTACATCTCTACTACTAATTAGATATGAGTTCTTGGACAAGTCACTTTCCTTCCAGTTTCTCCAGTGACAAATAACATGGTTGGATGTAATAATCCAAATAGCTCTGAACTATTGTTCTAATTGTTCTATCTAACCGAATTAATAGTTCTAGCTCTGGCATTCCCTGTTACCCTGAGTATTATCAGCTTAATCCATAGAACCAGGACACAAAACAGTGTTCCCTTTGTGAGGAAGAACTTTCTGTAGTATTGAGGCACTTCCGATTGTTTAAAGACCAAATGAAAATAATCACAAAAATGTTGATAATACTATGTATATGTATCTGCTGTATATAGTAGTCATTACTCTTCAAAATACTTCCAAAGATATTATCTTATTTTATTCCTCTAACAACCTGAAGAGGTAGGTTGGGCAATGGTCATTATTATACATTAAATAATATACTTTTGCATGCCTCCTATGTTCTTTGCCCTTCAAACAAATATAAGGATACATGGTCCCTAAATAAAGAGAGTTCCTAGTCTAATGAAAACATCATTTCAAAATAATTAAATGACTTCCCCAAAGCTACTTGTGAAGTCAAGACTTGAACCTGAATCTCTTTCCTTCAAGAGAGTACCTTCAAGAGAGTATGTGCTATTCCATGTTAAGACTACAAAGCAAGTACCCCCAAAAGTCATGTCAAGTAGAAGGTCCATTTTATAGTCACCCTTGTTAAAAGTAAAGCCCAATTCAGACCAGTATGGTTCTTCTCTCTTCACTCTATGGCCTGAACCAGAATTTGGTCTGTTTGGTCAGAGGGCAAAATATCACTAAAACTCTATCCAACTATTCGACTATTGAACGGCTATAACTATTAGCTGTTATTATTGTATTATTTTTATTATATTAATTTATGTTATATATTAACATATCACCTCTATTATTATATATTATTATACTTATTAAACCATACCAAATTGTACCTGTTTGCAACTATCTCTTTCCTCTGCAAACTACCCCTCTTATTTTATGGGAGTCACCAGAACTGAAAAAAAAGACAGAAGGACTTGGTTAACACAAGGCTAAGATATATTTTAGCTTCAAGAGAGAAGACACATGGATCAAATCACACTTCAGGTTCCTGAAAGGAGAGAAGGATTCTGGGAAGAAAGTGACATATAGAGGAGTTGGTAACTCAGTCACATCCGAAATCCTAGATTATTACACTAGAGACTTCAGGGTATTTCCCATGGGGTTTAACTGTTGACTCAGTTCCACAGAAATTTGTCTATCCTGCCATATAAAGCTCTTGACTTTGGAAGCTCCCAACATACCGCACTGCTTTGCACACTGGAAGTCCCATATGCACTATGGCCTCTGTTTCTCAAGCTGACTGGTTGTTTGTAGAATTTCCATTTTAGGGAGAAGGCTGATACCAACCATGTCTAATTATTCTCCAGGCTGTTCTTCTGACTCTTCTCTACCAGCTTTACCAATTCACTTTCTACCTTCAAATGCAGTGGAAAGTTTAGAGATGGGAAAATAAAAAGAAGGTGAGATGCCTACATATGTACATTATGTAATGTTGTTAACTAGACATAATAAACACATGAAACTCCTTGAGAACTTAATAATGTCTTGATTCATGGCTGTAGCATACAAGGGAATAGATAATGAGCACTGTGTTACTGGAAGCAGAAGCACGCTCCCAAAAATAGATGATTAAAAAATGTTTGAAGAAAATAAAAGAGAAGACCAAGCAAAAGAGGGAGCCGATGACAACCATAAGCGCATGTCACTTCGAAAAAGCATATGTGGTAACAAGGTTGGGTGGATGCCAGGGTGATAGCTCAATTTACTCTAAAATATGAAATGATATTTTTGCTCCGAGACTAAATTGTGACACTTCCCGGCACAGCCCTAGATACAAAAGACAAACTTAATAAAATTCCATTGAATTAACATTCATTTTTCCCCTACTCTTATCAAATTTTATTGAAAACCAAGGGCTCAAACCCACTGGTCAACCCAGTCTGTCTGGCTTTTAGCCCATTTAAATGGCCCGATAGGATGGACAGCTTGTCAATTCTGTAGACTGCATAGCAATCAACCAAGGAAGTGACTGAACAGATCAAGAGTGACAAAACAAGCTTTAACTTATGAAGATCTGATATAGAGTTCCATATAATTTGATATTCTGAAACATGGCATTTTGACAATATCTGTTTCATCAACAACTCATATTTCTCTTCATATATTTCTTTTGAGTTGTATAAATATGACTCAGAAGTGTTACAGAGAATAAAAAAAGAATACATTTTAAAGAATAGACCTAACTGAATGGCTCCTCTAGAGTTCTGATTCTTGAAAACGAACGGGGTTTCTGAGTTTATCTTCCGCCATGGAGAACAACAAAATCTTTAGTAATTTGAGAGATGCTGAATAGCCAACTCAGAAGCACCAGACAGAGGCAGCTGCTGGTATTCAGATGATTGAAGAGGGCACAGCAGAAAAAAGGATTTTCTTCAGTAAAGATTAAAAAATAGGTTAATATAAAATCTTCAAGGCCAGGGACAAATTTAATATTTTTTACCGAAAGGGCAGGTGTAAATATTGGCCTAGGGGAAGAGCAAACGTCTTAAAGGAAACATGGCCACCATTATTAGAGTGAGTCCCTGGCCTAATCTGGGAACTGTTTAATGGTCTGAGAATGAAGTAGACCTAAGAAAGGAAAGACACTAATATCTCCTTACTACCTATACTGATTTACTTATTCACCCCAGTCAGAACCTGTGCTGCCGCTTTCTCACCCATCTTCCTAGTAATCAAATGGAGCTGTTTGTCAGGAGACTGGATAATGCAAGGAGTACAAGAAGTTTTAACGTATGACTTGCTGAACCAAGAATCAAGAAAGATCTCAGTTTCGCTCCTAACTCTGACTCTCATTAATTGTAGGACCACGGGCAAATCCCTTAATGTCTATGAATTTTATTTTCATCAGTTGTTAAATGGGGATCTTTATGATCAACTTCCCAGGCATGGTATGAACTTTAAACCAGCTCATTCTGTGAATGGTAAATCCAGCCCATCCTGTTCCTATTTTCAACGATAATTGCACAAAAGAGAAGGTCAGTTTTCCCAGACTCTTTGTCCACCTATTTACATCATTATCAACCTTTCCATTATACATTTTGTCACTTGAGTTTGTCCCTCCTCAACTCTTCCCACAAGCCTCTTCTTATTCCCCAGAACCTATTCTTGCTCTTCCTCTCCCCTGAGTATTTAAAAGGTTGCTTATTTGTCTATGATTCTGCCTTTCATAGTCAAGTTTGGTTAAGCTCATGAAGTATTTCAAGTAATATACCGCAAATTTTTGTTTCATGATAAATGCTTCTGTCATGAATGTTTCATGTCGTGAATCACAATTCTAGTTTCCTATTCTTATAAAATGATGCTCTCCCAAATCTACTCTCTTTCTATTCCCAAATCTAATTACTTCAGGCATGTGGTAAAGATCAAACGAAATTATATATGGAGAATCTTACAATGGGATGTGCAAATTTCAGTTATTAAAATTACCATCATCATCTTCTTTTTCTCATTCTTAATATTTTATTAGAAGAAATTCAGATAGAAACAGGTGTGGGGCAAGTCCGACGATAGTCCCATAAGTTGTTAGGCTCAATGCTATGCAGACTATGGTACAAAACTGAATAAAATTATTGGAACATGTACTCATCTTTTGGAGGTTCACTGAAAACTTTGGGAAACTCTAGGGATGGGCAAGACAATTCAGGATGATAGGGATGAAGGTTAAAGAGCACTAAGCTAATAAGATTATATGCTCTTCAAAGGACAGCAACAGGATTTCTCAAGGATATATTCTCTGATCAGCCTTGGGCTATGTGCTGGAAAAATCCCAAAGAGCCATATCTCAGCATTAAAACCATAATCTTTGACCTTAAAGAGTTGATAATCCTGCAGAAATAAGATGCTGCCTTCAAAATTCAATGGCCTCATTTTGAGATGCTGTAGTAGCGAACCCCAATTAGACCAGAGTTTGGATTAGTGAATGGTGGATTTCATGTCAGAGGACCTGGGTTCAAATTGTAACTCAGACTCTTTCTGCCTGACCACCTCTCTGGATCTTTGTTTCCTCAGCTATACAATGAGGGACATAATGTGTACTTATCAGAAATGGAATATTATGGTGCCATAAGAAATGAAAAACGGAATGATTTCAGGAAAATCAGTAAAGACTTACATAAACTGATACACAGTGAAGTGAACAGAACCAGAAGAATGGTATACACAGAAACAGCAATATTTGTTTCCTGAAGAACTGTGAATGACTTTGTTATTCTGATGACTAATACAAGACAATCCCAAAAGCCTAATGATGAAACATACCATCAATCTCCAGAGAAACTACTGAGATGATTGAAAACACATGAAACATTTTCTTTTTCTTTCATTTTCCTTTCTTTTATTCAAGTCTACTCACAGAAAATGACAAATATGGAAATGTTTTACATAACTGCACATATATAACCTATATCTCATTGCTTACCAACTCCAGCTGAGGGGAAGGATAGGATTTGAAACTAAAACTTGAAATTAAAATGTTAAAAGGATTGGAGGAAAAAAAAGTCAGAGAGGGCATCATGTATTTAAGCCCTTTCTTGTTGTGGGGCAGATCAGAAAAAATAGAAGATCTAACTGATGGTTTTAAAAGACTTCCTACTCTCATAGATATCATGGAACAAAATCAGACCTGGATCCAATGAAGACTTAAGGGAATGCAGATTTTGCCTGGATATAAGATACAAGGTAGCAGCTAGGAAGTGCTGCAGTTCTGGAACTGGGAATAGGAAGATTCATCTCTCAGGGTTCAAATTAACCCTCAGACACTTCTAAGTTGTGTGACCCTAGGCAGGTCACATTACTCTGTTTTTGTCTCATTTTCCTGATCCATAAAATGAGCTGGAAAAGCAAATGGAAACCCACTCCCAGAACTCTGCCGAGAAAATACCACGTGGAGTCATGAAGTGCGAGACAATGTTCGAAATGATTTGAACGACAGCAATAAGAACAAGGAACAAACTTTTTTTTAAAGAAACAAAAGAAGGGTTGGTATCATGAATAATGAATTTCATCGGAGGTATTTCAGCAGAAATAGGGTGCCTCCTTATGGGGGAAGATGTGAAGGAGATCCCCATTTAAGGCAGATGTTGAAATATAGAAAGATGTTCAATTTGGAATCAGAGGACCTGGATTCAAATTCAAATGGAAACATTTATTGCTCTGTGGCAAATTACTACAGTCTATGGCAAGTATAATGAACTTTAAAATGGAAAGTTGGCACAGATGATGGTGAAGGCTCCTTCTATCTTTCAATCTGTGATCTTTTAAATTCCGAAGACTCTTCAACTCTGAGATGCTTCAATTCCGGTGCCGTGCTTTGCTTGACCAAACCGAACTAGCCTGTTTTAAACATAAATCGTATTGTGTACTCAACATCCTGAAAGTAAGACAAATGGCTGCCCTATCTTCCCAAACAAGCTGGACAATTCCCAGGATGCTGGGCAATTAGGCAGTTTCCAACAGAGGCAGACTACTTCTGCCTAACTTTTATCCATCAGGAAAATTCAAAAAGCGCAGGTTGCTTGATGGGCTGCTGGGCACATATGTCCCCGATTGCCCTCTGGGGCTCTCTGACCCTGGGAAAGGAAATACATTTCACTGGCAGTTGTGAATGGCTCATCAGTCATCCTTTCATGAAACATTCTGGCATTCGGTGACAGGGTCAGAATAGACTTTAGGAACTTCCCTTCAGTAAATGAAACTAATTTAAAGAGAGGTGAATAAGCTAATTTGCCACTGAATTACCAAGGTCCTTGAAAGTTGGTCAAAGAATCAGAGATAAGTCTTTCACTAAAACAGTAGATACACCTGCACAGGTGACAAGATGGCTGGAATGGACTGATTTAAACCACAAAACATGGTGCAATAAAATTTCTAGGAATCAGAGTGAGACTTATTAGCAATGAAATTTGTTCATACAGCCTATTTTTAATGGAAAGTGGTAAATGACAAGGAGCAATAAATTCAAAATATCAAATCTGAGAAGCACCAGTCGATATAGTAGTAGCTCTGATATCAAAAGAACTGGGTTCAAATTCTGAGGCTTATGTCTCCTACCTGGCACAAATCACTTCTACAAAGCCTTAGTTTCCTCCTTTATAAAAGAGCTTTCTGAGATTTCTTCTGCGATCAATTATGTAACCTTGGATGAATAACTTTCCCTCCATAACCCTGTTTTCTCCTCTGTTAAACAAGGGGATTGGAATTAATGGCCATTGAAATATCTTCCAGATCAAGATCCCCAATCATATGATTAAGAATGAGTTTTTGATTCTATCCTGTGTGCAATATCAAAGTCTCTCCACCTTTACTCTGAATGGACTTTAAATCCCTAAAATTTTGGCAAGGAAAATCTCAACACTTTTCATTAACCTATTTACAAGTCAGAGAAATATACAGACCTACTTTATCCTCAGGAAGTGAAAAAAGTCTTTTCTGCGAATCACTTAGTTTACCAGAAAACTATAATTCCATATTCCTCAAGCATTCTAAGAAGAATGCTTGCCACTTATGTAGTGCTTTGCCAAATCAAAGTTGAACTGTATGAAGGGGGAAAAAATCTCAAGGGTTTCTTTATCATGATCTTTCTCACTATCATAAAGTGTTCATTAAGGATGAATGTGTATGGTGGAAGACAATGACTTTTACAAGGTAAATGAAACATACCCAACACATCCTTTACTTATCATCTCAAGGACACATAAAAATTATGATACAGAATGGACACTGATCAAGTCTAATCAACAACAACAGGAGTCCTATTTAAAAGGAAATGATTATGTACAGGCTAAGGAACAGAAAGAGGTGAAGGAAGTTGGGATCGCCATGTTTAGTTGGGCAGTGTGCTGGAATCCACCCAGATAACCTCAAGAGAGCTGACCGTTAAATCTTCAGTATGAGCTACAAATCAAGAGGTGAATTTATTGTTTAGGTGACTGCCAAGAATTAAAAAAACAATGAAGAAGATGATACTGTAGATTAAACTTAAGTGTTTTTGTGGGTACATTTTCCCCCAGAAAGCCAATTGTTAAAGATTTTCCAACAGACCAAATGAAGTGAACTGTGAAAGCTATCTCACAAGATGGAGATAGTGATGTAAAAATTGAGTGAAGGTTAGCTGTGCCCCAGGGCCAGGTTTCTTTCTCCAGAGACCACATGGTTTACAAGGAGTGGGACCTGTTCTTAGGAGACTACGTTGGGGCTACCCTGGCATTGAAACTCCCATATATGGTAATTTAGTACTCTGAAAGATGTGGTTGGGGTGAAAGTTTTTCCTCATTCATGACTTAGAATGCGAGGTCATTTGTCCTCATTAATCAGGGCAAAGATCCAGCCTATAGGGAGGGTTACCTCAGGCCCCTTGTCTGTTTCTTGTCTGTTAACTGGGCCTTGCCTCTCTTTGCTCATAGGGAGGGAGATGCCCTTTCTCATGAGATCCTAATAAAATTTCTTTCTGCTTTTACCTTGAGAAATCTCTTTAATTTATTTGATTTATTCAAGCCGGTGGCTATGGCCCACACAAAACGTTGAACTACAGGTTCAATTGCTATTTCTGAATGATTTAGAGAAACTTCACTGGACTGGACTTCGGTAAAAGGAAATGGGGAAGGGGAAAGGAAGAGAAGGAGGAATCTCAGAAAAGAAGAAGAGTAAAAACATAAGCTTATTGATTTTAGTTGGAAAAATTTAAATTTATTTGCCTGAACTGAGAAAGTCAGCAGTAATAGAGACCAAGAATTAAGAAGAAAGGCAGAATGTCTCAGGCCATCCAATGAGGACCATGGGAAAGAAAAGAAAGCTTTCAGAAAAAAAAAATCACAGTTTCCTGCAAATATTTAGAGCTTACCATTTTGGAGCTACTCACAAAGAATTTGAACACAGATCAGGGAAATAGGGCAGAAGTTCTAGCTGAAAAGAATTGCAAACTGAGGGGTTATCTATTAGTTGAGGAATGACTGAAAAAGTCGTGGCATATAATGTAGAATACTACTGTTCTATAAGCAATGATAAACAGGCAGATTTCAGAAAAACCTGGAAAGACAGAACTGATGCTGAGTGAAGTGAATAGAACCAAGAGAACATTACACACATTAAGCAACATTGTGTGATGATCAACTATGAAAGTCTCAGCTCTTCTCAGCAATACAATAATCTAAGACAGTTCCACAAGATGGAAAATGCTATTTATATCCAGAAAAAAAATAAAACAACTATGGATTCTGAATGGAAGTCAAAGCATACTATATTCATTTTGAAAATTTTGTTTTCTGTTTTTAATTTCTCATGGTTTTCCCTTTTTGTTCTGTTTCTTCTTTTGCAAGATGACTAATGTGGAAATATGTTTAATATGATTGTACACAAATGACCTATATACGATTGCTTGTTAAAATGGGGAGGGGTGAGGAAACGGATTAAGAGAGAAATATTCAGAACTCAAAAATCTTACAAAAATGAATTTTGAAAACTATCTTTACATGTAATTTTGAAAAAAAGGAATATTTTTTTAAAAAAGAAAACAAAGAAGTTCTGGCCAGCAGAAAAACCCCTTTACAGAAGATTTAGTTTTACTTACAGGAAAACTATTGAAAGTAGTTTTTTGTTGTTGTTGTTTGATCCTGACTTTAAAAGGAGGTGAGGATAGAAGGGATAGTGGAAGAAGAACCCAAGCAAGAGAGATAAAGAAGTAAAGGAGATAAAACTGTAAGATGAAAGAAAGATGAAAAGGGCAATAGCTGAAGGCAGAACAGCAAACCACCTGGAATGTAGATGCTGAACTTTGCCACTGAGGATGGGAATGGGGACCAACAGTCATCACTTCTCCCCAATGAGAAAAGCAACCACTATGGAGGCAGGGATCAATTTCCCATTGGAGAAATCTGCTGCAGCATTGTACACGCAGGTATATGATATGGTGACATTACCTTGTATTGAATTTCCCCCAGGATTTTCTGAGGCAACTGAGACCAAGGTACCTATTCCATGTCCCAGTTACTCCCTTCATTTACATATCCTCTGATAAAAAAAAAAAGTGGATACATGGGAACCCAGCAGCACTGCTCTTGACTCTCCTCCTACAGATGGTAGAAACAGCAGACCATAGCCACTTCTAAAATGCTATTTCTGTAAACCATATTGTTTGAAGTACGATGTCAGGATGTGTGTATCTATTATAAAAATCTGGATGGCTTGTGCCAGTCCTGCTTGCTTGAATGCTGGCAGTGAGACTGGAAATTGAGGGCAAAAAAAATCTAGCAAGGAAGCAGATTGAATGAACTTCTAATCAAAGTAAGATCCACCAGAGATACTTCAACTCAGCCTCTACCATTTGGCGGAAGATCATTTCTTCCCCCTTTTTCAAAGAGCTGAGAAAGAAATCCAATTTTCTCTCCATGTCCATCCACAGAAAGGAGCTCAAAATGGTCCAAAGACTCTATAAAGGACAGTAAATACATAAGGTTTTTCAGGTTTATAGAAAAAGATGTATCATGTACATCAAATGTACAAATTGTGATAAAGCTAATTACACAAGTGTTGATGAGTGCATTCACCTTGGTATAATGGCTTTCTCTAGGCTAAAAATGGACAATGATGAAAAGAATTCTTGAGTGTAAAGCTCAGTTTTGACAAGGTGAAAAGGAAACATATGGAGAAGCCATAGTAAAATGGAAGAAGAAACAGTTGTGCAATTTGAATTAAATAACTATTTAAAAAAAAGTATTAGAAGTCATCTCTATACAACACACATTAGCAATGTGAGCCTGTGTGATAAAGAGAACCCTCAACCATAATAGGAAAGTTAAAAAAAAAAAAGGAAAGAGAAAAGTTCTATTTTAGATTTGTAGAGTTTGAGATTCTAATTAGATGTCCAACAAGCAGCTGAAGAGGCATGGATAGAGTTCAGGAGAAAGGTTAGGGCTGGATGCTTAGATATTAGAATCATCAACATAAATAATTTAAACCATGCCTACCTGAGAGATAGTTTATGAGAATGTATGCTGCTTCTTCCTCTTTATCAATAAAAATACACTTGTTGGACAAATCTTTTTTACATTCTAAAACAACAATTGGGTAAAAGGAAGCTCTTTCATTGAGATGGTATTTTAGATATTAAAGAATCTCAGAAGTACTATATTCAGGAAGATAGGATTACTGAGCAACTACTTGTACTCTGTAAAAGATCAGAGAGGAAAGAGAAAGATGCTAAAGAAAAAGTAATGCTTTTTGGATTTTCCAATAAGATAAAAGAGCAGATCTTGCAAATTGCAGGTCAGTGAACTTGTGACTAAGACGTGATAAAACTTTAGAATATATCCATATAAAGATTCTTGCAAACACTTGGAAAAGGAAGAAATAATCACAAAGAGCTAGATTCATAAATCAGGAAAATAATATAAATATAATTTAGATAAATTTTAGCAAACATCTGCGTCTCTAACTATTTTTATGTAACAAATGCATTATAGGTGGATAAATAGATGACAGAGATAAATAGATAAAAGAATGGAAAGATAGTAGTATATTTACACAGAATCTGAATTAATTGAAAGAGTAAAATAAGAAATTACTCAGTAATAGTTCATAGGAACATAAGTATATTGCCGGAAGGGACATTAATGGTGATCAGGATCAACACCCACATTTTATCCATGAGGAAACTGAGCTTGACGGGTTGGATAAAGTCCCAAGATTATCAAATAAGTATTTGAGATTCCACTTGAACCTAAGGTTGCCGACCCCAAGGCCAACAATGTGACCACTATATCAAACTGCCTTTCACTCTGGAAAGAAGCATTTGCTAGAGTTCTACAAGGATCTTGCTTGGCTGTATTCTGATTAATATTTTTATCAATGGCTTTGGATAGAAGCATAGATAGCATGCCCATGAAATTTACAAATGAAACAAAGAGATAAGAGAGAGCTAACACACTACTTGACAGACTGAATCAAAATAGATAAATGAGATAATTTATGTAAAGTACTTTACAAACCTTAAAATGCTATATAAATGTCAACTATTATTATAATTATTATCTCAATGGGCTAGACAATTGGATGCAATTTAATAGGGATAAATGGAAAATCTTACATTTAGATTAAAACTCAAATTCGCAAATATGGGAGACAAAGGGTTAGACAGCAATTTTTCTGAACATGACATTTAAATAATTTTTAAAAATGTATCTCACAAGCAAACTCAATAGGAGTTAGCAGTGGAATACGGCCAAGCTGAAGGTATTCCTGGGATGCACTGAGAGGTACAATGTTGAGGGTTAGGGAAGTGATGGTGCCCTTGGACTTTGCCCTACTCCCTGACTACCATGATCAATGTTGTATACTCCATCTTAAGAAGGGGAATGAAAGAAATGAAAAAAAAAAATCCCAAAGTAGGAGATCTGGATGGTAAAAGGCCTTAAGAGCAACCTGTGGAAAAACTATACAATGTAAATGGAAATATTTAGTTCCTAGAAGAAAAGATTTGAGGCAAACAGATTAAGTTTCAAGTGTTTGCCTGAGAGTCATGTGAAAAAGGAAATAACTTTGTTCTGCTTAGGCCTTGGGGGAGGAATAAAAATAAAAGGACCAACTTTGCAAAGAGGCACATTTAGGTGAAAGAAATGATTACTAAGAACCAGTGATCTGGGGAGATCCAGAATTCCCCCTTTTATTATGATCATTTCAAAACCTAAGTCTCTGAAGATTGAGCTTTTTCTTCTGATACCCTTACCCAGACCCCTAATCTTAAAAGGAATCTCTAATGTAAGGTGAATTCATCTCAATAAGAGCTCAGATGAAGACAGGTCCTTTTTTCTAGATTGCCCAAGGCTGAAGTGGGGGGGCAGAGGGTCTGGGTATAGAGATAGTCTCTCTGTCCAAGATGTCAAGCTCAGCCCCTCTTGGGAGTAAGCTCAATTCTTTTTGTAAAGTCTACTGCCATTAATCGTTAAGCAATCAGAATTGATTGCCTTCCTCTGTAACACTTCTCAGCCAAGGCCATATAAACCTCAAGAAGTGGTCATGGTTCATCTTTGACCATTAAGAAGAAAAAATGTTTTTGTCAATCATTTGATGGATGTAACTGATTAAATTGTTTATTACTGACCCCAAAACTTTGTCTCTTGAAATTATTTCAATCATCACATCAAACCTAACAATGAGAACTGCCCCAAAGTAAAATGTTCCCAAAGTAATACTTGGGAAGTAGTTGGTTCCCCTTCTTTGGCGTTCATCAAGCAGAGGCTCAATAGATTCTCAGAACTTGAGACCTAATAGGGATTCTAACCTATACACCTAATACCAATTACAACCTATTCAAAAACTGATCATCCAGACTCTCCTTGAAAGTTTTGAACGAAAGGTAGTCCACTTAACTTTTAGACAACTCTAATTGGAAGGGCACTTCTTCCTTGACATCAGGGCCAAATGAATGTGATTGTAGCTTTCAGTCCTGCTCTCTGGAGTCAAATGGAACAATTAATCCCTGTTCCATGTGACAGACCTTCTACTATTTGAACAGACCTATCAGTTACCCTTTGACTCTCCTTTCTCCAGGATCAATAAGTCCAATTACCTTCACCCCATCCTTAAAGGCCATGAATCGAAAATCCTTTATCATTTTTGTTGCCTTTGGACAGTCATTCAGCTTATCCATGTTGTTATATTATGGCACCCAACAATGAACCCAATACTTCATTTGACCATAAGCAATGTGATACAGGATATATATGTGCAACCATTTAAAATATCAATATCCATTTAAAGATCCCATAGCCAGTGTATTAGTCCCAAGCTTTATGCCCTGTGTAAATGTGACAAACATATTATTTAAGACATTAACCAAGGCACTGATAAAAATTGTCAAATAGAATGGTACTAAACATAGATATCTGGTACATGCATTTAAAGAACTCTTGTCATGGTGACATTGAAACATAAACAATTGTTCTCTTGTTTGTTCTTGTCCCATGTTGATGGATCTTTCCATTTTTGATGATATTTTAACTATCTTGAAGATTTTGAGAAGTGAGTCCAGGTCAAATTCAGCTTAGGATAATGGTTTCTAAGTCACTTTTAAACTCTGAGGCTCTGTGACTAGCCAAGGTTGGAGACATCAAGTGGCAGAGATGGAGTTCGAATGCTGACCTCATGACTTTAGGTCTAGGGCATTATGCAGGATATCATACTACATAACTCTTCCTGATGAAAATTAGACCAATGTTTGTCACCTCTACAGAAAAATGCTAGGATCTCTTCCTCCCACACTTCCATTTCTCCTTACATCAGAACTTCCAATGATGAACTCTCAGTCTAGTGATCAAATGATAATATTAAGTGAACTCCTAACCTTAGGATTAAAAAGAAAAGATTAAAATGTTTAAAGAGATTGGAGCATCATTTAAGGGGGTTTGGCAACTGCTTCTAGATTCAAAGTCTTTATCCTAGAGGACCTCATTTCTATACTCCATTCTTGGCTTCTGGAAGACCATTCAAAGACACTCATTTTCTTTCAGTTCAGTATTCTGAATCCTCTATCCGGAGCCTTTCATCCAGAAGAGCCTTTGATATTATTATTCATAGTATGGTGAAGAGATGGAAAAATGAATTGCTTGAATGGGGGGAATTAGGAGCAGGAAGCCTGCATAGTCTAACAAATTGTTGAAATCAATGTGAAATGGGAGGCAAAGCTCCTTTCCATTACACCCTCAAACTCAAGCCGAGGTACTCAAAGACAAAATCACAGAATTAGAGGAAATGGACATTTTAATATTCTGAATAAATGTCAAGCAGTATGGTGCCAAGTTCCCACCCTATTCACTCTCCCCTCCCAAGAAACGTTTCCACAAATTACGACCAAAAAGTGATCTTTATGGAACTGCTTTTCCCTAAATTTTTCGGCTGCTACAGCTGACTCTGTGAAATCTCTAAGAATTCAAATAAAAATACGGGCAGTGATCTAAGACAGGGGTTTTTAATCTTCACGTTGTAGAACCAAAGACACGTTCAAGAGATTCTATGGTTAATTTGTGGATAGGGGCTCTACCCATTAATGCAGTGTACCTGTCAATGTAGAAACACCTATTCAGAGGCAGTGGAGTTGGAATAAATCAAGGACTGTTGGGTTTGAAGTTAGATAATGTGGTTTGTAATTGCAGTTTTATCACTTACTATCAGTAGGAATATTTCTGAACTTCAGTTTCCTCATTCACAGATCTTATGACTTTGGGGGTCTACACAATTGCTAGTCCTTATAGCACAGCTGCTATTGATAAGGTTTAGATTTGGGGCACCCAAATGAAATTAGGGTTTCTGGTGATCAGGGAGTTAAATAAGGTCTAGTGGCAAAGCAACTAGGGCAGGGAGTTCTGAGGATTCCCTTTCTGGCGGCGCAGTTCTCTGTAAAGGAATTTGCAGACCTGAAAACCTAGATTGAGAAAAGAGGTTTATTATGGGGATTGGAAGTAAGGTTAAAGTCTAGTTAAGCAAATAGGTGAAGGTAGAGAGAAGAGGGCACTGGAAACAGTATTCAAGTGGGCAGAAGCTTCTTGGGGTGCCAAGCATCTGACATGTTTGGAACCTCTGCAAAGAGAGGGTTTTAGTTTCGCTCTTTTATAATAGAGGCACTGAGAGGGGTCCCCAAAGCGATCATGTATCTCCTTGGTCTGGGGCGGGGTGTTAAAGAGACCCTTCCTCTCATGTCTTGGAGTTCCTGCCTGAGTGCTGGGCTTTCTGGTGAGAGAAAAAAAAAAAGATTAGAAACACCTTGGGATGCAAAAGACGGTCCTTTGTTTCTGGAGGGGCTGGGCAGAAGGAGTTTCCTCCTTTCTCCTTTAAGGATTTTCAGTTTTGGGGTTCCCTCTTCACTATTATCACTTGTGCTTTAAATGATCTTCTCTATCCTGTCTCTCAAATCTACTAATCAAACCTTTTTTTCTAAGCTCCAAGATTTCCATAGGACACCTCAAACTGTATGTCCTGTAGATATTTCAAACTCTTTGCCCCTGAATCTCCCTCCTCCCAAAATAAGTTTCATACCACTTTCAATGATACTATTATCCTCTCAGTCTCCCAGGCTCAAAAAATAAGATGTCATCTGAAACTTTTTACTCTCTGACATTTTATATACAACCTGTTGGCACGTCTTATCAATTATACTTCATAATATCTGTCACATAAGTCTTCTTCTCTCCCCTCACCCTTCTTTCCCTCTTGCATTAGGTGCCCATCAGTTATTGCTTTGACTATTGTAATAGGCGACTGGGATGTCGACCTGCACCAAGTCTCTTCCCCATTTCAATCCACTAATGTGACTTTCCAAAAGTACATGTCTGATTGTATCACATACATATGCTTTCTAATAAATGCCCATGTCTCCCTCTTGTCCTCAAGAGTAAACATAAAAACCCCTTTTGGCATTCTAAACCCTACATAACCCGGGACGCTCCAGCCATTCCATGCTTTTTATATTTTACTCTCTCCTTGCCAAGTCCCACACCCCATACTCTGCAATCTAGTGACAACCCAATATAATTTTACTGCTTGTACATTTTCCCTGGGTACTCTCTTTCCTTATTTGAGCCTCCCAACTTCTCTGATTGTCATTAGACGCTAGATTAAACCCCACCTTCAAAAAGAAGCCTTTTCTAATTCCTCATTATTGTAGAACATTCACTCTTTTGATGAATATGCATTTATGCTGAATATAGTTTCTTAGGCCATCCTGGTTTTCATGCTGTCTCTCCAATTAGACAGCGGGCTCCTTGAGGGCAGGGACGTTTTTTGCCTTTCTTTGTATGCCCAGAGCCTAGCATACATCGGGACATATAATAGCCATCAAGAAAATGCGTACCTCATAACCCTTGTTCCATTGCTGCCCTTCCTTTTCTGTTTCATAAGCTCAACCATCTAGAGTTGGAAGGGATCTCTAAGACCATCTATTGTCATTTTTACATAGGAGGAAACCAAGAGTTTAAGAACTTGTTTAGTGTCAAATATAAAATCATAGAGTGTAAGGGAGAAATCCTCTCAGAGAAGATGTAGCCAAATCTGTCCATTTTTACAAAAAAAGAAATCAAAGGTTAGAGAGATTAAGACATTTGCCCAGGAACACAAAGGTAGTAAGGGACAATGAAAGAATTTGAACTCAGGGGCCATGATGTCACGTTCAGAAGGAAAGATCAGTATTACTTCAGTACACATCTCTGCTTTGTTGCCATGATTACTTTCTTTCTCTTTCATCATCACTCAGTTCTTCCTCCTCTGTCTCTCTTTTTGAAATATCAGCTATCAATGAAGAACGTGGAAATACATGTAGGAGAGTTATACATTTTTAACCTATATTGGATTACTTGCTGTCCTAGGGGAGGTGGGGAAGGAAGGGAGGGAGGAAAATTTGGAATATAAGGTTTTGCAAGGGTGAATGTTGAAATATATCTTTGCAAGTATTTTGAAAATAAAAATCTATTATTTAAAAATATTAAAAAGTTTATATTCTAAAAAAACCCCAAATCACAGCTAGTAGTTGATGAGCTTCTTTAAGTGTTTGGAAGAATTAAAGGTACAACAGAGGGCATCTATTGTTGTGGAAAAAATGGAGGCATACAGAATAGCAACATGTACCTTAATAAAATGTGGTTAATTAATAAAATATGCTTGATTAACAGAAGGAGTAAGCAAGAGTCCTCACTTGCAAACATCCATCTTTAATAGGTTTGCCTCAAATAGCTCTAAGAAAAACAAATAACAAACCACTAAATTCATAGCCTCTGGTGAACAACTCCTGCTCTAATGGGAAACTAAAATCATATCTCCAATTGGGCATCTGGAGTAGTGTTCAGCAACTGATCATGTAGCTGTTTGTCTCTTTGGTTTTCGTTTAGCATCTCATTAAATACTATAATCTACTGGCCTTGAAGGCTGAAGATTGAAGTGCAAATTCCATCTCCGACTTCCTAGGTCTTAAGTAACAATCTCGGCAAGGCTTTGTTTCTTATTCTGTAAAATGAGAGGGCTGTACTAAGATGACCTTTAAGGTCCTTTTCAATTTTAGATCTATAATCACAGAGGTAAATCTTTTGAAGGCACTTCACCTCTATGTGCCTCAGTTTCCTCTTGTGTAAAATGAGGAAGTTAGAAGTAAAATGAGGAAGCATGGCCTCTGAGGTCCTTTTAGGATTGCATGACCACTTTGGTTGGACCTGTTATTCTATTATCTGGCAGCCAGGCAGGGATTTTATTTCCAGAACATCCATTAACAGTGAGGGCCTTGGAACAAAAGATTTTTAATGGATGATTGAATAAAAAAGGAGGGGAGATTAAAGAAAAGAACAGGACTACTTTGGTTTAAATGCTTAAAACAAAGGTGAGACCCCTCCCCTGAGTGGCCACCATTATTCTGCTGTAATTGAGCACCAGCATGTTAAACCCTGGCCCAGTTGTTAATTTATAAATGTTATTAAGGCAGAGATTTTGGATACCTTGGAGGAGACTTTAAGGCTTTCCAGCAATAAGCCGAAGAATCAAATGACCACAGGGGAATAACCAAGAGAATCAGAAAATCACAGCAATTTCCTTCTCTATTGAAACAATGGGGTAAAGCCCAAAGCCATGGGAATAAGATGGCTGCTGACTCAGACCCTGCTAGTAAGCAGGACAAGCTTCTGGCATATATGGATAGGTAGTTAAGTGCTTGGAGTAAGACACTGAGCCAAATGGAAAGGAAAGTTCCGAGAGATGTTATGGAAGACAAAGAGGATGACAAAAAAAGCAGCACTTATTTCAAATAAGGAGGAGCTAAGTGTGGTTTATTTCAGAAACAACTTTTTATTTGATGATGCTTATAAATCACCTAGCCTTTTTGATGAGTGTTTACTTTATTGCTGTTCTGGCCATCAACTGTGCCTGATGCTTTGTGACCAAAGGACCAACTGTCCATTGCGTTTTTTTTTGGTAAAAATACTGGAGTGGTTTGCCATTTCCTTCTTCAGTGGATCCACTGGATCCTTTTGACATATAAGGTCAATAACTTGCACAGAGATACATGACTAGGAAGTATCTGAGGAGAGATTTGAACTCGGGTCTTCGTGACTCCAGGCCCAGCGCTTGATCCGTTGAGTCATGGGGTCATTTACACTATATACTAGTAAAAAAGAATATGAGGGTGAGAGGCAGGATGAGATGACCTTGGTTTAAACTGCATCTCTATCACGTATCAGTTGTATGATTTTGGGCAAGACTAAACAACAACACCATCAAGGAAGACGACTAACCAAGAATAATATACTCTATGTAACAGAATATTATCCTAGACAGCAGAAAATGAAACTTTCATAAATGGACTTTCAAGTATTCCTGATTTTTTTTTTTAAAAAGGCCAGAAATGTTGGTGTCAGGAATATGAAGAAAAAGATTTCTTCATAAAAAAGGCCAGAAATGATTAGAGAATTTGATGTGCAAATGCTAAAAACAAGAATAACATTTAAAAAATATAAAGACATTATAAATAACTCGAAGAGGCTAAATAGTGTTGGAAGTGACTATATTCTAAAGGTTAAGAGACATGAGCTCCTTCAAAATCCTAATGAATTCAAGGGTCACAAAAAGAGTTAAATTAGAAAAACACTTGATCCAAGGTTTTTTCTGGTTGTGAGGGATTTTTGAAAGGAAATAAAAGCGAGGAAAAAAGGACTATGGAAACAAGAAAATGAAGAACAGGGAAGAGCTTACTATATTGCAGGCTTAGGATACCTGAAAAGAATATGTGAAGAAGAGAGTCAGGAGTAGGTGAAAGGATAACTTATGAACTTAATGATTATCTGACCTGAATAAAAAAGATGTGAGAACACATACAGACATACAAACAAAGACTGTGCGGCAGGAATCCATAAAACTCTATGAGGACAAAAATATAGGAAGAGAAAGGGGAAGGAGTTCAAATGGTAGAATAGATTCAGGAAGGAAACAGTCATAAGAAGAAGAAATATTAACATACTGTGTTTGGTCATAAATGGTTACTAAAGAAAGTAAAAAAAGATTCAAGAATCAGATGAAGTCTACCCTTGGAGAAAAGAGGAAGGGAAGAGGAATGGGGAACAACTAGATCACTCTCCATCCTTTATTTGTAAAGATGAGGGCAGGACATAAAGAGAAAAAAGCCTAAGAATTTATGGTATAGAGTAACAATCAAAACACCAAACAACATTGCAAGATTGGGATGATTTCATGCTGCAAATATAGAAAGGTAACAAGAATGAAGTAAAATGCAGATTCTTACTATTATTATTTACAAAAACAGAGTTAAAATAAGGGGTGGGAACAGAATTTATTAGAGTGTAAACCTTTAGCTTTCCAAATTAATGTTGACTTTTGTTTGGTGTGCTAACCACTGTGCTAACCACAGCTAGAGTTCCTGTTGGAAGCTGAAAGGAGTTGGTAAGAATCATGAGAAATGAACCTATCTTAACAAAAAAGAATGCTCAGGAAATTGAAATCATACAAAGTAAAGGAGGATATGATTTCTGAATTTGGCGAGGGAGGAACAAGGCTTTCAAACGACAAAATGATAATAATGAAATGTTCCGGCCTTGGCAAATGGAGAAATGACATGTCTTCCTTCAGACTATCCCTTGAAAACTGAAAAGGAACTAGACAAACAATTTAGATGAAAATCGGCTCTTTGCCCTAGTGTGTGTCCCATCTCTTTCAGAGCTTAGTATAGATTTTCTTTTCACAAAACCAAAAAAATGTCATGTTTCAGGAAAGACTTTTCACTTTACAACTCATCTCTATCTTCTGCTGGAAATAAGAGATCAGAAAAGGAAATAAGTCAGAAATCACAGGATGGTCAGGAGGTCATTAATCTGCTCACAACACACAGGGAGAGGATTTATTTTTAGAGATATTAGGAAATGAAAAAGCCACTTGTGAAAAGAAGTGGGGCTGTTGATTGCAAAAGGAAAATTACTAATAACAATTCAATTATCATCCCTATGTAGATAACTCTTCCAAAATCAATATATCCAGCCCTAATCTCTTTCTTGAGCCAGAGTCTTGCATCATCTCCACCTTGAATTTCCATCAAGCTCAGTGTAACAAAAATATATCTCATTGTATTCTGACTTAAATTAACATGGGTAACTTTGGGTTCCAGTTCCTTCAATTAACAAATAAAGGAGAGATTACTCAAGAGAAGGAAAGGAACTTGGCAACATAATACAAGTGAACAGTAGAATTAGAACTCTGATTTCCTAAAATGTCAGTTTTGTGTGGATATTTTTTAAAGATCTTGTGGAAACGTGATATACTATATAAATAATAGCTCTCCTGAAATACTCATGTAGACCTGGGTCTCTCATCCATGAGAATATTCCTTCTAACATGTAGATGGTAACTCATCTATGCTTGTTCTACCATGTCAATGTCTCTTTCCTAAAGTTTTTTACAGAGAGTCCAGAAAAAATGATTGAGACCTTCTTTGCTTTTAGCTGACTTTGAGAGGAAGATGATGGGGCAGTATGAAGGTTACTTGCTGATTGCTTCCCTGTTGCCTGTAAACACTAATGCATGTATGCGTGCCCATGCGCACGCACACACACACACACACACACACACACACACACACACACACCCCTTCCCCAATTTTAAAGAACAAGCAAAGGAAAGATCACTAGATCTCACAAGATGAAAGCATCCATGCTAGCTATTGTCTTCTATTTGTTGTCATCTTCTCAAACCAACTCCTTGAAAAGACCAACTATATGTGGTCCTTCTGCTTCCTTTCCTTTTACTTCTTAACCTTCTGTAATTTGGCTTCCAATCTCATCACTCAAATGAAAGTAACATTGCTTTTTTTTTCTTTTTTTATTATATCTTATTTTTCCAAATACATGCAAAGATAGTTTTCAACATTCACCACTGGAAAACCTTGTGTAACAAATTTTTCTTTCTCTTTCCCTTCCACCCCTCTCCCCAAGATAACAAGCAACCCAACATAGATAAAACATGTGGAATTCTCCTAAACATTTTTCTATATTTGTCATGCTGTGCAAGAAAAGTTAGATTAAACACATACACACACACAAACACAAACACAAACACAAACTAACCAAGCAAACAAACAACAAGAAAAAAGGTGAAAATACTATGCCTTGATCTACATTCAATTTCTATAGTTCTCTCTCAAGATATGGATGGCAAAAGTAAAATTTCTGAATGTTTAAATAATATTTTTATTGTTTTATCAGCTCATTTTATTTTTAATTACATTTCATTTTTTAATGAGCCCAAATCAATTTACTTGTCTTTCCCAACTCTTGTTTTTTTTTTTTTTTAAGGAAAAAAAGAAAGTAAATCAACTCTTGTAACAGATACACAAAGTCAAGCAATACAAATTTCTTCATTAACACTCTCTCTCTCTTTTCATATATTGATATCTATAGTTATAGATATAGATAGATATATGCCTCTTATTCTGCATCCAGAGTCCACTAATTCCCTGTTAAAAGGCAGTTAGCATTCTTTATCATCAGCTGTAGAGAATCCTGGTTTGACCCTGTGTTTATGTTTGTCTCTTAAATATTTCAAAGTGGTTTATCTTTACAATATTTTGTTACTTTTTAAATATTAATATACACACACATAAATATATGTATTTACATTTCCTGGCTCTGTTTAGTTCATTATATTAGTTCATATAAGTCTTCTCAGGGTTTTCTAAAAGCATTCCTATTTTAAGTTCATATAACACAACAGCATTCCATTCCATTAATAAACTACAATTTCTGTGGCCATTTCTTAATTGACAAGCATTTTTCTCCTTGTTTCTAGTTTTCAGAGTTGTTTTATTTTTACTGCTACAAAAGACCTTCTATAAATATTTTATACATATGGTTCATTTTTTCTTTGATTTCTTTAGGGTACAGGCCTAGTAGCAGTGAATAATCTTTTAATTTAAAAATATGATGGACTCTTCTTAATCCTCCGGAACCATTCTCACTATTGATTATTTTCTCTTCGGGAAGCTGTCACCATTCAGTTTTTAACTTGGTTCTCAAGTCTGACCACGCTTTTTCAGTTTCTGCTAGATTACTGTCCATGACATGCCCACTGATTGTGATATACCCAAGGCTCTGTCTTAGGCCCTTTTTTCTCATGTTTGGAAACCACATTCGAACCCATGGGTTCAATTATCATCTCTTTGCAGATAACTCCAAGGTCTAGTCTCTCTCATGAGCTCATGTCCCACATTAAAAACTGCCTATTGGATTATTTGAACTGGATGTTCTACTGACATCTTACACAAAAAATTTTCAATATAAAACTCACCATTTTTTATTTTCCTCTACCATCATGCCCTTCTTTTTCAGAACTTATTACTGTCAAGGGCACTTAGCATCCTAGGTTTGCAACCTCAGTGTCATGCAAAGCTCTGGACTCTCCCAACCAGTACCTAAATCATGTCATTTCCATTTCTATAATATGTCTGCTATATACTCTCTTTTCTCCATTCACAGTCATCACTCTATTTCAGGCCTCACATTATTGCATGGCCTCCTAAATGATCTCCCTGCCAAATATCTCTCCCTACTCAAATCCATCCTCTGCTAGCTGCCAAAATGATATTTCCAATGCATATTTCTGCCCATATTACCCCTTGACTAAGTAACTTCTATTGGTCCCTTATTACCTATAGGGTAATCTTATTACCTATAAGATTGAATAAAACCGCTCCATTTCACATTGTATGTTCTTCCCAACCTGCTGTCCTGACCTCTCTTGTCTGCTTATATGTTACACGCTTCTATATACTATAGAATACTCCCATATCGGTGTATTTGTCATTCCTTATATACAATGCTTCATCTGCCATCTCTGAAACTTTGCACTTGGTCCTCCCTTCCTTCCTATACAACACTTCTTGGCTAAAGCATTACATTACATATGAGGCTTTGGTTTATCTCCCCACAATTAGTAGGGCTCGACCTCCCCAATTACCTTGCTTCGTTATAGAGAAGTATACATATATAGAGATATAGATATATTTATATATGTACATGCTGTGTTCTGTCCCCATGTGAATTTAACTAACTCATAAAAAGCACAAGCTGTTCCATTTTTGGATTACTTTAACACTTAGCATAGAGCGGGACTTCAACTTTTTCCACTTGAGACCCCTTTTAGCTGGAGAAATTTTTATATGACTTCAAGTATATAGGTATATAAAACAAACATTTACCAATAATCAATAATAATTTCATTGCCCCTAAATTCAGTTACAGGATCCCATATGGGATCATGAATCACACTTTAAGAATCTTTGCCATAACACAGAGCATGTAATATATACCAAGCGGTTGATTGATCTTCCGTTCTTGGCCAACTTGTTTTTTACTCATTCATCTCCCCAGTGTATTAATACCAGCATTACTTTCAGGTTCCTTATTTGTTATATGATGCAGTCAACATGCACCCACTACCTTCCTTTCCACTGTCCTCTGAGTGACATGAAAATATTCAAATAAATCTTGATGTCATCATTTTGAGAGTTCTCTCCAAGACAAAGATTACAAGCAATCCATGCATATTCCTCCTATGTGATCATTCTCTATGTGTTCCAAGAGGGCCACTCAATCTTCTAGGAGGGTCCCTTCACTTTCTCTTGACATTACTGTAGTTTCTGACCTAAGGACTTGTCATCCTTAGGCTTTACTGCACGATTAGCTGGGGTAAGAATGATGTCTACTTGTATGCTGGACTAGGTTTTTGTCTAAGAATCGGGGAGCCTGTTCCTAAGCCTAGATTGGCCCAGGAGACTAGGGCTGGTGTTATTAATGTGGCTTCTTGGTCATAAGGGGCAGATAAAGGCTGAACCATGAGGGTTTGGGGTCTCTCAGATAATGCATGTCCTGATGTAACACTCAATTTTGAACAGACATTTCTATATGGAGCTGACTGGTGTTACATTTACCAAATAAGTGTTGGGACCAAGCTCAGTATATTTTTCTATGTTACTGTTAAGTAAACTTTTTCATCAATGGTAGGTGGTCTATGAGTATCTGATTTCACTCTAATCCCAACATTGAACTGTTAGCTCAGCCAAAGTCTGGTTTAGAATTTCAACTCATCCTTTTATAAATTTCTTTCATGACATCATTTCTTCCAGTTCTTCTCTGTAGCTCCTAACTTAGAATATATTGATACACGCTCATACTTACAATGACCTTCTGCACTGCCCTTCGAGTGATAATTTTCAATTCTTCAGTGACTATAATTAGTATTCCATAGTCCACAGCAGCACAATAGATCATTAGGATTAAGACTTTTTTTCATTGTTATAAATCAACCAAATATATGGGCTTTTAAAAAGAACCATTTTCTTTTACTACAAGCTTCATGTCTTGAGGCCCTATTTCTTTTTTGTACATGGACACATCAGTGACAAGTTTTTGCCGGTTTTCTCTAACTACACAGAGAACCAGAGTTCACCCACAATCTTAATTCTGAGTCTCGGAGGAAGCTCAGGCCTCTTGTCTTGGTGTGTGTGTATGTACTCTGAGTACATCCTACTTATGGCAAGCAGGTGAAATGTTGACACCTTTGGGAGCTTCTGCTGGCATATCTAGCAATCACCAACTAGTAAAGGGCACCAATTAGATTTGATTTCATTGACACATGGGCTCCTATAAAGTAGAAGAGGAAATAAAAATCCAACAGCATGAAGTTAAGCATAGGGAATTTCATTTTCTAATCTCTATCTCTTACAAATAATTCCAGAATCTTTTCATATAATATTACCAGCACTTGACACACAGTAGGTGCTAAATTAATAAATGGATTAATATTATCATTTTAGACAATACTCTGGTTAGTTTTCATAACATCCAGTCATTTAGAGAAATTCTCATTACAATAATCAAGAAGGTTTTGAAAGCAAATGTTTAGATCACAAGATCTTAATCTGGGATTTTTGAGTAACTATTTTTTTTCTTCTTCATATTGTGATAACCATTTTGATATAACTGTTTAACACTGTATTAGTAAGTGATTGTTCGAAATAGTATTCTTAGAAAGAGTCCATACCTTTTCCAGACTGAGAATTTTTTTTAGAAGGCAGGTTTAGATTACATATATTATTTTTACCAACTGTGTATGGTTGCCTTAAATCCGATGGAATTAAAATAAAACTCATCAAAATCACAACGTTATGAATTGCTTTCCCTATCAAAATCTTAGTAAATAGGTATGTAATATAGCCTAATATTTCTAAGTAACAGAGGAGTAAACTGAGCCTTAGGAAAGGGCAAAAGACTTGGCCACGTTCACAAAACTAGTGTCAAGGCTAGAACTAGAACCTGTGTTCCTTTACTCCAAATTAAGATCCACAGATCTCCATAGGCAAAACACAAATACTAATTTGAAATTAAGAAGAATTAGATTTAGTATACTGTGGGGTTTTTGCATTAGCCTAGATCATCACATTCAGTGTGACAGGTGATCTAATTCTGCAGGTGACTTTTGTGAACCACCAAGGCAGATTATTTTACTACCCCACCTCTATGACATCAGATAGAAATAGCAATGCAACTTGGATCTCTGTCAGACTGAAACATGGAGTCAAGATACCAAAAACCATCATGCGTGTCTTAAAGAACAGAGCCCTTTTCCTAGGGTATAGGAAAGTCATCCAATTTTGAAACTCGATCAAGTCCTCACTAAATGTTCCAGTAGGGGTTCTGGGGGTGGTGTTGGTGGAAGGGCTAGAAACCATGACTAGCTGGGTTGAGTTGGGGTAGTGGCAGTTGGAACTTGGGCTCTTGGGAGAGTTCAGCTGTCCTTTGAATTTAGCAAGCTTCTACCTATTTCTTATGGTTTAAGAGTCCAAAATACAAATAATTCCCTTGTAATCTGACTCCTTATTCTAGCCTTCCACAGAAGCTGCCACAATCAAATTTCCAATGATCTCAATTGCTTTATCCAATGATAATTTGATAGTTTTCACACTACTAAAATTCCCTTCTACATCTAAACCATTTTCCTAGATATTTTCTTTTTCCATGGCTTTCATGATACTATTTTCTTGGTTCTCCCTCCTAGCATGTAAATGCTTCTTAATTCCATTTCTGAATCTGTAGTCACCCAATCGCTCAGGTCTTGACCCAAATCCATCTTCTCTCATTTCTTCACACTATTTTGGTGATCTCCTCAGCTTCTATAAGTTCAATCATCAGTTCTTCATGCATAATTCCTAAACCAATTAATTATATCTTAAGCATGGAACTGAATTTAAGTCCTATAATACTGAAAATTAATGACGAACTCTGAACCTTTATATTCCATTGATATCTGAAGCTCCAAAATGCCTTAAAGAGAATAAGTTATCCCTCAATATTCCCTACAAAATCTATCTACCCTTTCCATTTTCCTGTTTCTATTCAGGAAATCATCCTGCATTTAATAACCTGGGCATGCAAACTTGTCGTCCTCTCCGATTCTTTTCCCTTCTTCAACTCTTACTCCAAAATTGATCCCACCTATATAACATCTCTCCCCTTCTCTCCAGTCATTAGATATAATGTTCATCCATGACCTTCCACCTGGAACATTAACACCTCTCACTTCTTTCTATTCTAGGTGTGTCTGTCTATGCTATGTCTTTTATTTACTGCTTTGGATCTACTGTAGGCTGGGCAAAGAAATAGGCCCGTCAGAATTAGGTTCATGTTTGAAATAGGCTTTGATCCAGGTCCTGTCGGGTTTTCTTTTGAATAGAACAAATAGAGTCTATAGCAGGGTTTTGTCACATCTATTTGGGCTGTTCAGGGACTTTGATGATTCTCAGCTGTTTTGTAAAGGGATAGAGCAAGAGGACTTATCCAGGTAAGTGAGTCATGACCATATATACACACAATACACATTCACATTCACTCAAAAATGTGGATTCACACGCAACATAAAACAGATGCACATGGATATTCAACTAGAAAAAGAAAAAGGTTTGCTTCAGCATCATTTTCCCTCTCTGCATTGAATTCTCTCAAGGATAGATTCAGTTTGGGACATGGCATTTTGGTGTATTTATGTTACATTTTCCGTCTTCAGGCCTCAGTAGGTCACCCATTATTTTCTAGTTTGAAAGAAATTGGCCAAATGGAATAACCTAATTGGTAAGTCAACACCATGCAGCTAAAATCAGAGGGTTGGGAACTGAACTCATGCAATCATTATACTGCATTCAGCTCCATCCAACTATAAAGTAGAGAATATTTGGAGCAAACAGTAAATGTTGGGGAATAGCCATGACCTTTCTCCTTGAGGACTGACGAGATGGATAATGAGTGGGGGTAGGGTAGGGGACAAGAAAAGTGGTCGAACATGTCCTACTCTAGAGTTTCTGAATAGTCTCCTGGTTTTTTTTCCCGTGTTCTTTGATTTTGACCAAAAAAGCCTGAATTTGTGCTGAATGAAGAACCTGATTGCTCAATGTGGAAGCCTGTGTTAGCCTCCATCTGCCTAAGTGGTTGCTCATCACTTAAGAGAACCTTTATATGATTGGGAAGGATGTGCATTCAGGATGGAGCAAGTGATGAAGATACCAAATAAACATTTATGTGGTATAAAGATAAAACAAAGCAAAAACCATTAGAAATAGACACAGAGTGAGAGTGCATGTATAATTCAATATGGGAAGCTGATTCAATATGTAGATAAAGCTAGAACAATTTTATTCAAGTCTCAATTATTTGGTAGTATATTATTAACATGAACAAATTCTTTAAAAAAAATTAAATCTTTATTTTCAAAATACATGCATAGATAATTTTCGGCATTCACCCTTGCAAAACCTCATACATGAACAAATGCTAAAATCTGGATTATCACAGAGGCAGCAAGATGACACAGTAGAAGGAACACTAGACCTGTAGTCATGAAAACATGAGTCTGAATCCAACCTAACTGGAACAGAATATATTATTCTTCAGCTGAAGTAAAAAAAAAATCAGGGCTAGTGATCCTGATCCCAAACTAAGAAAAAGAAAAATAGATTTAATTAAAAGAGGTAAGGAAGGAAACTATATATTACTAAAGGGTACCATAGATAATGAATTAATATCAATACTAAACATATAGGCATCAAGTGACATAGCATCCAAATTCTTAGAAAAAAATTAGATGAATTGCTAGAAGAAATAGACAGCAAAACTAGATTAGTGGGGGATCTCAACCTCCCTCTCTCAGAACTAAATAAATCTAACCACAAAATAAGGAGTTAAGGAGGTGAATAGAATTTTGGAAAAGTCAGGTATTATAGAACTTTGGAGACAATTTAATACATTTATTTCTCAGCAGTACATGGCACAGATGCAAAATTGACCATGTATTAGGGGATAAAAACTTCATCATCAAATGCAGTAAGGCAGAAATAACAAAGGCATCTTTTTCAGATCATGACGAAAATCCAACTTAAACAATAACTGGGTATGTGACCTTGGTCAAGTCATAGAATCTATGTGTTTCAGTGTTCTCCACTATAAAATGAAGATAATATTAGCCCCTACTTCCAGGATTCTTTTAAAGGTTAAATGAGATAAAAATTTGTGAAGCACTTAGCAGAATAGTCAGAAAATAGTAGGTACTATATAGTTGTTAACTATTATTATTATTACTACTAATACGACCACCAATTTTTACCAATTATGTCTAATGAAGAAATTGGAATAGCAGTTAAAATATCAATGTGAAAGGCTATAGAGGAATTTGCCTCACACATAGATCCTGGAAAATAAAGGGTTCCAGAAAAAATAAATGATAAAAATAGTTGAAGAAACTACTCCCTCCACTCTAAAAACACACAAAAAGGTGGCCAGGAGCCAGTGGAGGTTAATAGAAGGACTAGATCAGTAAAGTTAATACAATCTCAGGTAAACAGAGAAGCTGACAAAAGTAGAGAAAGGGGTAACAACAAAGAATTTACGTAGAAATTTCACAAGCAGGCTGGAATCCCATGGAAACCAGGACGGGAAGTAGGGAAAACCTTGCTTATCAGGAGGAGCTCCTATTGGAATACACGGGAGCCACCTAACAGTGGCTGCTGGAGATCCAACCCAGAATGGATCTCCTCTTGTGAGAGGATGATACAAGGAGACTGAGAGGCAGTTGCTCTTCTCTGACCTCTTCACTGAGAGGCCATTGTGTTGTCTGACTTCTCTCCTCTTCCCTCTGCCTCCAATTTATCTCATTGCCAGTCCACAACATGTCAGCAAAGGCTGCCCTGCAATTCATTCAGATACTATGATCCATGGCTGTGGAGGCTCTCAGGGAATTGACCTGTCCCTTAACAAACTCCCACCAAAAACCTTGACATCAGCTGTTGTTCTGTATATGGAGTTGATATAACACTACAAACTCCAGTAAATAACCTGGGATCTGATTCTGACAATGTCAGGAAAAAAAAAAAACAGGAGTCAGAAATAGCTCTAGGAGGTCATTGTGGGAAGAGGGAGAGGAAGAAAGGAGAGAGAAAGAGAGACAGATAGATAGACACACAGAGAGTGAAAGAGAGACAGCAACAAAGAGAGGGAGAGAGAGACCCAACGGTGTGCGTCTCAAAGCACTGGGAATCAAAGCAAGGTAGCCAGCATAGCCAGAGAAACAGTTCAGGTCTATTACCCAAGACCGTCATGATTGTCAATGTCTTAGTGGTAGCTATGAGGACCAGAGGAAGTACTGATAATATCCGTCAATGGAGGATTATGCAGGAAAAAGAAAACGGTGATTAAATAAATAAAAAAAAAAAAAAACATCAAGAGACTGAAATAGAAGGCAGATACAAAGGTGGGTCTAATACTAGTCACCCTGGCCAGACTGTCATTGGCAAACTATAGAGGGGCAGAAGCAAGAAAGGCAACTCAATTTATTTTGAAGAAACTAAATCTTAATCGAAAACAAACTAAGAAATAAAACATAATTTCATAGAAGAAAACAGAACAAATGAAAAAAAATGAAGAAATACTATAGGTAAGATTTTGAAAAGAAAACCAAGTTAAAAATAATTCACCTGAGTATTCTCCCTATAAAATGGGGATTATATATTACCTACCTCTGAGAACTGTCATGAAGATCAACCAATTAATACACATAAAGTGCTTTGAAAACATTAAATCAAACATTACACGAATGCTATTAAAAATGATGCACTAATAAAACATAATACCTAGAAAGATGGGGCAAATCACATACGTGTTAGTTTCGAAAGACCATAAACAAACTGTATGTTCTTTTTTTTTTTTTTCTTTTTTAGGTTTCAGTTTTCTTTTTCTTTTTTTTTTTTATTTAATAGCCTTTTATTTACAGGTTATATGCATGGGTAACTTTATAGCATTAACAATTGTCAAACCTCTTGTTCCAATTTTTCACCTCTTACCCACCTACCCCCTCCCCCAGATGGCAGGATGACCAGTAGATGTTAAATATATTATAACATAAATTAGATACACAATAAGTATACATGACCAAACCGTTATTTTGCTGTATTTCTGCTGTACAGACTCTGAAATATTGTACAATTAGCTTGTGAAGGAAATCAAAAATGCAGGTGGGCACAAATATAGGGATTGGGAGTTCAATGTAATGGTTTTTAGTCATCACCCAGAGTTCTTTCTCTGGGCGTAGCTGGTTCAGTTCATTACTGCTCCATTGGAAATGATTTGGTTGATCTCGTTGCTGAGGATGGCCAGGTCCATCAGAACTGGTCATCATATAGTATTGTTGTTGAAGTATATAATGATCTCCTGGTCCTGCTCATTTCACTCAGCATCAGTTCGTGTAAGTCTCTCCAGGCCTTTCTGAAATCATCCTGTTGGTCATTTCTTACAGAACAATAATATTCCATAATATTCATATACCACAATTTATTCAGCCATTCTCCAACTGATGGGCATCCATTCACAAACTGTGTGTTCTTAGGAGAATGACTGGAATACAAGGGTACACAAACTGGGAATATGGAGCCTAGAGATCAGGGCAAGACCACTGGTTTCAAGGATTTCTAGGGATGTCATTTAAATAAAGAATCTGATTTATTCTGTTGGCTGCAGAACCAAGGAGTAATGGGTAGAAGTTGCAGAGGGGCAGATTTTATCGAAATGAAATCTAAAATGGGCATAATAATCATAACTATCTCCCAGAGGTATTGGGAGGATAAAATGAGATATTCCTGAAGTGCTTTGCAAACATGTAAGTGCTATATAAATACTAGTTATCATCACCATCACCATTCATGATACTACCTAGCTACTTCTATATAATATAATATTATTCTTGTTAAAATATTCAAAGCAAAAACTTCTTTCGTACAAGTGAAATTTTCTAGCTATGAAGACATTTTAATGGTATGTAAGGGAAAAATAAAGGATACTGGGATAAAGTTAAACTGGAAATAATTGAGAATAAACTTTTTTAGGAAAATGGCCTCTTGCTAGCCAGTAATTTGATCTATCATCATGATTAATCACTGGTGATATACATATAAAGACATTCCTTTAGCTAACAAAAAAGAAAATGATTCAAAAGTTCAAATTCATAAATCATTTCGTAGTACAGGGAATACTTGATATAGTTAGAAATCTCTCCAGGACTCAGAAAACCATGGGAGTATAACAGCTAAAGAGCATATACACACATTGTAAAAGAACTAAAAATTTGACAATCGTAGGAGCTAATAGCTGAGCTCCAGAGAAATAGATATTGCGGGAAAAGAAAGGCACTTTTCTCATGTATGTAAGCCTTTGTTGCTAATGACTGGCTGCTATGACAGAAACACCTATGGGATTCGGGTATATTATTTGCTTCTTATTTTTTTATTGTTGCTGATTATATTAACTATCTCAATTTTGTAAATGAAATCCTATATGAAGTGAATTGGGAGAATATAAGATTTTCAAGAAATTTTGCTATCTATCCCTTTGTAAAAATGAAATATTCTATAATTGTGCTAATATTACTTTTTAAAATATTTTACTTAATTTTTAGTAAATTGAATAAAACAAGTATTTCCATAACAAAGTATAATAAAAATGATTGTACATGGAACTGCAAATCTATGATTTAACTTATTTCTAATAAATTTACATGTCTGCTTGCTTATAGTAGAGTATATCAAGAGCTCCAAAAGACTATCTAGCAAAAAAACCTTATGAAAAGGAAAATGTCAGTAAAAAAAAAAAAAAAAAAACGAAGGGTTTTTGAAAGAAGAAATAGAAAATATAAACAACCATATGAAAAATGCTCCAAAATACTAATAACAATAAAAAGCGAAGATTAAAACTTTGGTTTCCATTCTTACATACCAAAATGACAAAAGAACACATGAATACATAAAGGATTCATTAGTACAGACAAGTCACCTCACTAATGTAGACTGTAATCCATACAGGTGAGATTCAGAGGCCTGAGGCCCAAAAGGCATACAAACACAATCAAACCATGGGAAGACTGGCTGCATCACACCCTTGCTATGATAGTCATTCATGGAACCTGTCTACACCAAAACCACATATCCAATGTGTCCTTATCACTTCTCCAGTCTGCTCTATACCTCTTCTGTGCAAATTCTTCCCTCCACTTTTCAATTAGGTACAGACTCTGTTGGGCTGTTATAACCTAAACCAACCGCTACCCATAGTATCTATCTATGCAGGATGATTTGGAAAGTTCCTCTTCAACTCTTGACTTCTAGATTACCTTGTGGTTGTAGAAAGTACTCCTCAATAATCTGTATTTGGTGACAGTAACCAAATAGTAGGAATCCTATTCCCCCCCCCCTTTTTTTTTTTTACTGTAAGAAGTATGGAGTGATTCAGAGAGGATGAATAATCATGTATGGTTTGGGATTTGGATTAAGGATACCATTAAACTACCTTTTCACCCCAAACAAATCATCTTCCAAATTTCTCTATTACTGTAGAGCAGTGGTTCTCAAACTTTTGTTTTTGGTATCTTTATCCTATTAAAAATAAATGAGGATCTCTCCAAAGAGTTTTTGTTTATCTGGATTATATTTATAGACATTTACCATATTGGAAATAAAAACTATTTTTGAATTTGTAGACCTTCTAAAAGGGTTTCAGAGAGCCCCAGGATTCTCTAGACCATACTTTGAGAACCACTGTTGTAGATTATCATCCTTCCAATAATCCAAGTTCAAATAATCTCAATATCCTCTTCAACTCCTCATTTTCCCTCACCTAACAGGTGCAAACAAGTATCAAGTTTTGTCAATTCTACTTCTATATCTTTTGAACATTCCCTTTTCTTTCCATTCACAGAGTTATCATCCCTACTTCAGGCCCTCCTCACTTCTGACTTTGACTACTGATTGTCATAAAGTATTGATTGTTCTCACGACTCTACCCACTTCAGTTTGTTCCTCCACACTGCTACCAAAGTGATTTTTCTAAAATTCAGAAAATGTAAGTGATATGTCATTTCCCTATCTGACAAGTTCCAAGGGTTCCCAATTGTCTCTAAGATGTTATTTCATCTTTATCTTTATTCTTCTAAAATCCTACTTTACAGAAATTTTTATAATATATATATATGTATAAGAGCAAAGAAATACATATGTATGATTATAAAAAATATATTTTGATTTTATTTTAGAAATTATGATTTATAAATAATATAAATAAATATATACATATGATCAGTGCACAATGATATCTATATCTATATACCTGGTTTTACTTATATGAGTCAAAAAAGTTTTCACACTTTGGCAGTAGGCTTTGCTACATATCACAGACTAGTAAAGAACAAGCAAAGATGAAAACCACAAAAACTGGAGGGCCAATGGGAATACAGGACAGGAATATCCTGTTAGAAGAAATATTAATTGGCTCAACTGTTGTAAAAAGATTTTGAAACTATGTGAGCAAAGTAATTAAGCTTTTCATTTCATAATACTTGAATAAACCTGCCACTGAAAAAAATATTTCCAGGGAAGTCAAAGACAGTAAGGCCCATAATATATCATGATATTTAGAATAGAACTTTTTGTAGAAAGGCAAAATAGAATAAAAGGCAGGTGCCCACTATGGAGAATGGTTGAATAGCCTATGAAACATGAATATGGTGGATTATTATACTGCCAAGTAAATGTTGATTATTAATATTTGGAAAAATAGGTAGAAGTGTATAAACTGATACAGATGCAAGAAAGCACAACCAAGAGAATGAGTTACAAAATTATTACATCAATGTAAATGAATCTAATTCTAAAATTTATGAGAATTTAAATTATATTGTAGAAGAAAAATTATGTACCCTGTGTTTCAGGCACAAATCTGCCAGAGTTGATTAATTAAATAATTAGTTGATTAATTAATTCTAAGAATATCTGCTTAGAGAGAAAATCTAAAGGGAAAAAAATTCATACTGCCTTTGAAAATCTCTCTCCACAAGCCATTTCTATTCATTCTTTATAGTATGCCCTAATAAAAGACAAAGTTCTATGATGAGATAAAATATACTCGAGAAGTTTGGGTAAAAGTACTGGGAGTAGTTATGATTTATCAAATAGACCACAAGTCACCTAACTTTTAGCGAATCATTTTCTAAAAATTAATCAGGCCCTCTTTACTCCCTGTCAGGATCTTCCTTTCTACCTGGTCAATGGTAAACTTAAAAAAATACTTCTCTTAATTGAATTAATCAGAGGTATTATCCATTCTGATCAACTTCAAGAAAGAGTCCTTCTGGGGCTAATCAAGCTTCTCCTTTAGAAAATGAACTATGAAAAAAATAAAAGATTTTAGACTAGGACACTGTGTTTTAAATTAGATTGTATTCAAGTGAAAACTGATTAGATCGTTCATTCAAGTGATACTTAGGATTTTAGATCAAAACACTGGAGAAAATTCTTCTTATTATTTCTAAAATATGTAAAGAGGATGGGTACCCAAGTATATTTACACCTTCCCTCCATTCTGGGACCATCTATGCCATTTCATTTTTCCCCAGCATAAAACACTCTAACACATAATCTATGTTGGTTAGTTTTAAGAACTCATTTTCTATCTGTCCTTTCTGATCTTTAGGCCCTATTTTATCAGGATTAAGACACGTTATTCTAGTTGGGTCATTAGTTCATAGACACAAATAAGTGATTATTTGCATTTGACTTTAATATACAAGATTCTGAGAAGGGGAAAGATGAACAAAACTATTCCAGGTACTATATGGGCATACCAAGTAGCATAGTATGGGCAAGGGTATTTTCTTAAACATACAGTAGATTGGACACATATACTGGGAAGAAACAAAAACTGAAAGTTAAATATGCATAGGTCTCCAGTCCTTCAGCTTCAGACTCAAACAGGAACCAGAAGATTATCCTCATTAGGAAATCTGCCTCAGAGCTACGTGGGTGATTTTATTGATGTTATTTTGTGGGTCAGCTGGGAGGAGATGATCTAATCCCCTTCATCATAGTTATTGCAAAAATAGATATTCTGAATCTCTATCCTGATCCTTTTATTATACTTGTAATAATCATCTGGAGACAATATATATTATTCTTTCTTCATCAAAACCCATCTTAAAATGTACTGTGATTCCATCCTCATTTCTAATTCTTATGCACACTGCAACTAGATCTTTGCAATGATCAGAAAGCCCACTAATTCCCTGTTCTATACGAAATAGCCGGTGCTTTTCTATGAGCACTTTATGAATCAACTTGGTACTCTCTAGGGTTTGGTCCCCAATATGACAAAGATTACATCTTAACCCCACAACAACCTTTCCCAAGATCTCAGATTATATTATTAGATGATCTCACTCATCAATGAGGAGCAGAACATTCTTATGTTTGTTTAAGGCAGAGATGATGTTAAATTCTCCCAAACCTCCTATTACTACTTCATAAACAGACTCTTGTCATAAATTCAATTGCCTTTTCTAGCTGGATAAACCAGTAGAATCTTTTTAGGCCTTTGTTCTAGATTGAGACTGCAATGTTATCTTTAATAAAATGGAATGCAATTACATCTTGCTTACATCTTCTACATCTTGAGGGCATTTAGATGCTTTTCAGGTCTTGTAAATTCAGATAATTTGTCAACTCAGAGGAGGGTACTTCACCAAGAGTTTGTGAACTTAAAAAAAATGATAACTATTTCAATGTAATTTAAATTTATGTATTTAAATATTTAACTTTATTATTATTATAATTATTTTGCTGAGGCAATTGAAGTTAAGCGACTTTCTCAGGGTCACACAGCAAGGAAGTGTTTAAGTGTCTGAGATAAAATTTGAGCTCAGGTCCTCCTGACTTCAGGGCTGATGCTCTATCTGCTACACCACCTAGCTACCCCTAACTATATTATTTTAAGAAGGGATCCAAATGCTTCACTGGACTGCCAAAGAGGGTCCAGGAGACTAGAGAGTATCCCCGCCCCCAACTTAAGATGGGGAAAGTAATGAGAAACAACAGATTGTTAAAACCTATTACTTCATTTACAATTTACTAAATACTTTTGGAATTTAAGATTCAGAGATAACGTGACAATTTTTTTCCTTTCCTATTGAGATCATGAGTGTCAGAAGTACGGTTATATCTATTTCTTTTCAAAATACAATAATATTAATGAACAAATAATATAATAACAACTCACAAATAAATAATTGAAAAAATGTTTTATGTATATTTATCAAATCCCTTCTTAAAAAATATATCTGAGCCCTAGGCATGATCACATATTTGTAATCCTTACTAGTAGGAGAACCTGAAACTGACAGATTACTTGAGATCAGGAACTATAAGCTACAGGAGGGCTAAAGCTGATCAGATGGATGCATAAAGTTGGGCATCATACATAAATGGTGAGTTTCTGGGTATGAGGACATATCAAGCTGCCTAAGAGAGGGCAAATCGGCTCTGGTTAGAGAAGAAACAAGTTGAGTTCTTTACGTTTATCAGTAGAGGGATGAGATGCAAGACTATTGTACTTCCAGTCTGGGTGAGATTGGGAGATCCAATCTCCAATTAAAAAAAATGGTCACTCCAAGGACAATTTCCTGCTCCAAAGCCTAGGCAAAAAAAAATGTATTTCCATTCCCAGTTTTGTTTGTAAAGCCATTCTTCAGGCCTAGCCATAAAATAAGGATTATACCATCATTCTGTCCCAGAAATGATACATAATCATAAGAAGTTAAGATCCCTTCCCTTTGGTGGGACAGAACTTTTCTTTGGGACAGGAGAGAAGTTCCTAGTAAAAGCATCTTATGACTATAATATGTTTCTCTCCATGTAGTATTCAGCTGTACAGGTATAATAAAAACATTTCTCTAAAAGATCCCTAGGTAGTGATTAGAGCACTGAACTAAGAGTTTAGAAAATCTGAGTTCAAATTTGACTTCAGTTGCTTCCTAGGTGGGTGACAATTTCCACATCTGTAGGATGGAAATGATGGTACTACCCTGACCCCCTGAGTTCTCCTGAGGACAAAATGAAAATATTTATAAATCACTTCATAGACCTTAAAGTGATATCTACATACTAGCTATTTCTGTTGCTGAGAACTAGCATTCAATAAATAGTATTTCTGTTATTGTGGTTATTATTATGAGTAGTATCATCAATACTGTCTTTTCTTTTCTCAGTGCTTTTCAAAATCTTAATGTTATCAGTTTGTTTTTTACAATCCAGACTTTCTTTTGTTTTCCTTTTCTACCTAATTCCCTTTCAGTGATTTTGCTTCTAATTTACATGGCAATTAAATTCTTCCAAGTGATCCAGAAAACCCTACAAAAGGACTGCAAAGCAAACTTGCTACCAAAAAAATGAAATATAACTTTTTGTATCACAAGTATATTCATTTTGTAAAGCTTTTTTTTTCCAAATTAATTTTCTAATAGTTTACAAAAAAAGGGGGAAAGAACCCTATCAATTAATTAATAAATCCATCAATCAAAATTAGTTATTTGACAGGCAGTATATTAATCACTGTAGATACAAAGAAAAACTATAAACAATCCTTGCCTGCAACAAGCTTACATTCTAATGAGAAAGATAACATATTAATCAAAATATATCAATGAAATATAGAATAAATTGAAGATACCTGATGAATAAAAATTTTGCCTGATCTTGCAAGACCTCATGGCCCTTTGCATGGTTCTGTCTCCAGGCTCCCTGCTCCCTCTCAAAATGACATTAGTCTTAGTTGGACAAAGTATATCTTGACTCCAATATATTGATGGCATTTTGGGCATCAACTAACCAACCAATATGGTGGTGATTGCAAAGAGATTGCAATGTAAAAAAAATCAATAAAGCATTTTTTAAAAAGATATAAGAAGAAAAGAAAAAAGAAACAGGTAAATGAGTTAGTTTCATGGAATGACAAATCAATGCATTATGTGTTCTATGGACAAGACATCAAAATATTAAGGTAAATGTTTGGACAAAATGCTTCTAAAAGGGACACTTAAGGTTTAGTTTCTTCTTGTTGCTAACTTAGTACAAATCAAATTTTAATCACAGAAAGTCCTTTTTCTCTTTGACTACAACCAAAATGCACATATTGACCTCATTGTTAGTTTCTTTCCTTTAAAGTTCCCTTCAAGAAGCAATTTTCATTTCATACGTCCAACTGCCTAATATAAAAGTTGAAAGAAGACAAGTTTGTGAATTAAGGCAAAATATATGAACTGAATGCATACTCTTGGTAAGACATAAGGAACTGGAGGAGTTTCTAATCTACACAAGGAGATAAGTAAGACAAATAGGTATAAAAATCACAAGCTGTGTAACAAATCTACATTGATGCTTTTAAGTTACAATACTCCCCCTTTTATTTTAAGGGAAGGGAATTTTTATTTTATGGGTAAGGAATTGAAAAGAAAAATATTCAAAAATGATGCAAATATTAAAACGATATCAACAAAAATAAAACATTATTTTGAAAACATAAGATAAATTTGGAGCATCTCTATGCCTATCAAATTAGCAAAGATCTACAATTTGAGTGGGAGAGTATGGCCATGAGAAAAACATGTACGCTAACAAATAAATGCTGATGACCATAGAAATTGATTTCAACCTTTTGGAAGACAATATGGAATATAAAGTGAAAGTTTAGAAATTGTTTAGTGCAGCGATCTCAGTAGGTTTATGCCCCAAAGAAGAAACTTACAAAGGAAAGACCTATTTGTACAAGAATACTCAAGGTAGCACTCACTTTTTAAAAAGGTTTTATTCATACTTTTTATTTTTACACAAGTCATTTATAATTCTTACCATTAGACGTTCGTATAAGAAAAAAAAAGTTAAAGAGGACCAATCAGCAAAATGATGAAGTGGGACATCAAATGTCACTTCACATAATTATAGTTAGTTCTAAACTCTATAATATCAAATGAGACTAATTACAGCTTCTATTTTCTGAGACTACAATTTTGCATTACAATTGATGAGATTTCAGTTCTTTGTAGTATGTTATAGTTAGATCACTAGAACCAGGTTTTCCTCTACAGTTTTCTAGAGATTCTAATAAGTCTCATAATCTTAGGAAGCATACTTTGGTAGTTCTGTTGAAGATGAATTGGGAAAGGAAGACAATTGAAGAAAGAACAACTACAAAATAATTTAATTGCACAAACAAGAAAGAAGTGTTTGAATTATGGAAGTCGCCATGTAACTGAAGAGAATGAAGTGTGAGAAAAATAGAAGTTACAAAAAAGTCTATCTGAGAAGGTGATTCTTAACCAATCTCTTCCCCACATCATGTCAAAGAACCCCATCCTCTAGCCCAATAGAGAGGAAAGTAAGAGCAATGACTAAGTAGAAAGTCAAACTTATTGGACATGCTTGATGGGGAAAGCCAGAAAAGAGAGGCTGTATTTACAAAAGAGTAGGGGGCACATAGAAAGAACAGACAGTGCTCCTCTTCAGACACTTCAGTGCTCCTAATCCATCTGTTCCATGAAAAAAACAACCAAAACTTTCATATTTATATAACTATATATGTATGTTTTAGATATTTTCTATTACATGTATTACATCTATGTATGCATATCTGTGTATATTATTTTATGACTTTTTTTACATTTTTATTAAAGCTTTTTATTTTCAAAACATATATATATATATGGATAATTTTTGTTAAGGTTTGTTATTTTCAAAACATATTCATGGATAATTCTTCAGGATTAATCATTGCAAAACCTTGTATTCCAATTCCAAACCCTCTTCTCACAGCCCCTCTCCTAGATGGCAAGTAGTCTATATATGGGTAATTTTGAACACTCACCTTTGCAAACCCTTGTGTTTCAAATTTTTCCCTCCCTTCCCCCCAACCCCTCCCCTAGATGGCAAGTAATCTAATATATGTTAAATGTGTAATTCTATACCTGTTTCCACAATTATCATACTGCACAAGAAAAATCAGATCAAAAAGGAAAAAAAAAATGAGAAAGAAAACAAAATGCAAGAAAACAACAACAAAAAGAGTGAAAACACTATATTGTGATCCACCACACTCAATCCCCACAGTCCTCTCTCTGGGTATAGAGGGCTCTCTCCATCACAAGACCATTGGAACTGGTCTGAATCATCTTTTTGTTGAAGAGAGCCATATCCATCAGAATTGATCATTGTATAGTCTTGCTGTTGCCGTGTATAATGATCTCCTGGTTCTACTCATTTCACTTAGTATCAATTCAAGTAAGTCTTTCCAGACCTTTCTAAAGTCATCTTGCTGACCATTTCTTATACAACAGTAATATTCCATAACATTCCTATACAATAACTTATTCAGCCCTTCTCCAATTGATGGGAATTCATTCATTTTCCAGTTTCTTCCCACTACAAAGAGGGCTGCTGCAAACATTTTGGCACATACAGGTCCCTTTCCCTTCTTTAGTATCTCTTTGGGATATGAGCCCAGTAGAAACACTGCTGGGTCAAAGGGTATGCACAGTTTGATAACTTTTGGGGCATAGTTCCAAATTTTGTATGTATATTATTATAAAACTTACTGAATATATAGATCATTTTCATAAAGATTTTATAAAAAGAAAGGAGGATCAGGAGTTTCTGGTAACTTTCTAGTTGCACTTTCATTGGTACAAATAATTTTCCTGATCTTTTCTCATCTTTAGGAATCTTCCCCTTTTTGAGACAGTCAAACCTTGAGTGTTTGCAAAATTCTATTATTTCTGGAAATGAATTTACTAGCACATATTTGATCTGGTTCCCTCATTCTCTTGGACTATAACTTCAACAATATCACTATAACTTCTGCACATATAACACAATATGGAGAAAAGTACTAGGACAAACCATTATGGTTCAACTATCACTGAAAAGAATAGATCCTTACACAAATCTCTTATTTTTTTTCCATTTTACTTCTGTATGTTTTTTGTCGTCTTACCACTTAGCAATGATGTCATGTCTATATGATCTGATATAAAGTGAAGTGAAGAGAATTGTTGATATAATAATACATTATAAAAATAATTTTCAAAGAGTTAGCAATTCTGATCAACAAAACACAATTCTAAAGGACTCATATTGAAACACACTATCTTCCTCCAAAGAGAGAACTGAGGCATCCTGAGGGCAGATGTGTGTGTGTGTGTATGTGTGTATGTGTGTTTTTTCTCATTCTTTCTTTTTTGTGTTTTGTTTTCCCTTGAAATTTGGCTAACGTGGAATATTATATGACTTCATATTTTAATGGATATTATATTTTTTACCTTCTCAATAAGAAAAGGAGGGGTTTAGAGAGAATCTAAAACTGAAAATAAAATAAAAATTAACATAAAAAAAGAAATGATACCATAGTTGACATCACCAAAAATGTAGCCTGGAAGAGTCAACTCCTCAATATATTGCACATGGTCTAGCATTCTCACCATTTCCGTAATTATAAAAAAATAAAATAATAAGATCATCTTTCTTTGAGTGAAAGGGAGAATAGAAGATTTAGAAAATATGTTGAGATTCTCTTCCATTATGGTAAATGAAGAAACAGGATCCATGGAAAGAGTATAACTGTTCTAAGTATACTGTGAGATCTGCTTCAAGGCCAAGAAATTACCATTTTCAAGTGTTGGTAGTAGAAAAAAACAAGTAGGAATTCATGCATTCGTGCAAAGCAGCTCAAGGCAAGCATTTCCTGGAAGGTAGATGAACTCACAGAGACATAGCCAAATGGGTGGCGCTGTAGGAGTTTTTGCTAAGCCCCCCAGATGGTCAAGGATTTGACAATTCTTTCACTTGCTGGAAAAGAACCATATGTTCACCTTGGCATGTAACCAGATACTGGAACTAATTCAGACCTGGCTCACTTGCCTCCTGTGTAGCTGGTGGAACACCAATGAAACTAAAGCCTTCCTAACTTTGTAATAAAAGTATAAGTGGTATTTCTGTGAAGGGGAATTTATTATTGACTCCTCTCCCTGGAGGGCATTGGATCATGTTAATGTTTATCAAGGAAAGAATAAAATATTCAATTTAGCTCTCAATATCTGGAGCCTTTCAGATTAATCAATGAGTAGAGGTATAAGTAAGAAGAATGACTGGTAAATATGTGGCAGAGACAGAGACAGGAGAAGAAAGACATCCTAGATGGACAGAGAAATATGGTCATCAATCTATACTTTATCCAATTTTCTTCCCAACTAATCCCCAACAAGTTTTTCTTCTTTTTAATCCTGCATTGCTCTGAGTAGGACCACTGATCTACAGAGGCGGTAGAGGTAGCTTTGTTTAGTGCATGTTTTGAGGGACTCTGAGGTAGATTCCCCTACAGGCCTTTGTAGAGTGACTGAAATATTTTATCATTAATCATTTCTTTCAGGTTCAGGCATTGAGGCATCTGTTAAAATGCCCTCAAGAGTTAGAAATTTCGCCATTTTGAGCCAGTTTTAATTTAGCTCAATTTAGTATATAATGATGATAATAGGTTTTGAGAACATAAGATTGAGAAGCTAAAAATGGACAGAAAAATTCTGAAACAAGTATCACTTCACAGAGCAATAATAAACATTGGAAATACATATGTGATTCTGAATGGGTTAAATATAATTGAAACTGCTTTCCTAGAGCCTATGAAATGGTTAAGATTCAAGATCACAACCAAATGGCCTTCTAATAATATATGCCAAACTTAAAGCAGATTCAAAGTTTTTAATATAAGAATCATATGTAAATATCAGATACTGCACATAACATCAGACTTTGAAAAACCTTGTCATTCTACAAAATCACATTGGCTCTGGAATCCACACCTAGTTCATTAGTAATCTCTACTTCGAGGGCCCCTTTGATTGGAGGGTGGAGCTTTCCTACTAAACCCTCCATTTAAGGAAGGAACACAGCTCAGCCATACCTCCATTTCTCACCTGGTTTCAGTTGTCTGGACTCCTACAATCATGTCATCTGTGTAATGGGTCCCTCCCCCTTTTTAAGTTTTCTTTTCTGTGTTGTGTTTCTCCACTAGTTTCTTAAGGGCAAGATGTCTTTCTTTTTTATATTTGTATTCAAAATCCTTACCACAATATCTGATATATAATATAAAATATACCAGGAATAATGCTTACTGACTGACTGATGGGTGATTAGTTTTCCATCCATAATAATTGACACAGAAGCTACTCGATAAGTGCCCCTATGGATGATGACTCCCCAAAGATGATAATACTTATAACTATAAAACATTTTCCTGGGACCAGTCACCACAATAGAGACTCAAACAAAGGGCCTGCCATCCACTTTTCCATAAGCAAATGTTCTATTTATTTCTAAGGTCCTTATTCTAAGAGAAACTAGAGTAACCTTGTAATACTCTAAAAAGTCTACTGGTAAAGGAGTAAGCTGGCTGCCAATATCTAACATCCCCTTATATGCTCCTACATTTTCAACCCTTATGCTAAACAAAGAAACCTTGAAGGAGACCTCAGCTCGCACCCTACAAGGGACTCATTCTAATATTTCTCAAATCTGGACACAAAGCCTTGAGTACCTCTAAATACCCAGGTTGGGAAAGGGAGCAGCCATATGTGATGGGGGAATGAGCAGATGGAGGTAGGAGGAGAGACTAGATAGAAGATTTCTGGAATATTCTAAATTTGATCTTTTACTAGCTTGGTCCCAGATTTATTGATACCATTTTAGGAATACACCAGAGACTGCCCATTAATCATCTCCTTATCCACTCTAGGTTTTAAAGGTCCTTATGGAAGAGATCATCATCAAACTCCCATCACCCAACAAAGTGACAAGTATTATCATACCTTCTCCCACCATCCCCAGGACATTCATCTGTGTAACGTTGCACCAATCTCTACACGTGTCCGATATGGATGCCATTCATATAGGGCTTTAGCCAAAACATAGAACCAAGATGAACTCAAACCATACCAGTCATAAAGAATAGGGTTCAGGGAAGGAAGCATAAATTGAATGTCTACCAAACCTGTTTTCAAAAAATGTTATCTCTCCTTTGCTGGAAAAGGTTGAGCAGGGATTCACCTTTATGGGTCCAAGGACACATAAATCTCCTTTTTATCTACTTGATAAAGTAGAAAGAGCAACAGACACTCAACATCTCCATTGGTTCAGAACGTTGCAAGTTCAGCTGTCTTTGCAATAGGAAATCATCTGTAAATTCTTCCTCTTAATGTAATTCTGCAAATGACAATACATTTCCTCTCTCTTGCATCAGACTAAACTCTCATTACCCATTGTTCCAAGGATCCATGGGCTTGCTGTTTTAAATTTATCTTGAAAACATCCAAATTTCTTGACATAAAATATTTGATTTTCCTTCAGCTGTCCTATACTAGAGGTTACAGATTTTGAAGTGGTACCTTGGAGAGGTAGGCAGAAGAGAAACTTTAGATGCTATCACCATTTCTTCTAATTCTCAAATCTAACTAAACTCTTAACTATCCTCATAGCTACTTTTTCCCTTTAATAACCCAAATTTCTTTAGACTCCAGGCATTCTCCAGAGAAACCTGTAGGTCCAAGAACATAATTTCCACCTTTATTTATTTAATTTATTAGTACTGACTTCTGAATTGATTATCTGGCTTATCAAGGAGGCCACCAATAGCTTTCTTTACTCCTTCCAGGCATTATCACTAAAGATCAAAAGGTCATTTACCTTCTCTTTTAATTGATTACTAATCAAGGATATTTTATTCTTATTCTCTTTTTAGTAGCAATACAAATTTGCCCACTTATATTAATAAAAACAGAATAGTATCTCTGCTATTCATAAACATACATTTTGCTAATCTAATAAGATCATTAGAGAACTATTTGTTCCCAAAAATTGAAATATATATGTATATACACATATATACATGCATATTTACATACATATATTTCTTTTTAAAAATAACTTTTTGCCAAACTTACAAAATATGAAAACATTGGGCAATACCACAAATATCTGTTTAGATAGATGTATATGCAGATGTGTAAGTGTCTGTGTATGTGTGTGAACCTCACCCCCCAACACACACACACACACATACATTGTGGTACCTCAGTATTTGTCCTTAATTGGTTCCAGAAAGAATGACCAGCGGCAAAAATGGCAAATACCAAACAATATTTTCCCATAATGAGTACTTCTCCAATCCACAGTCTGACCATCCCTCCCCACCCAATTCCTCAAAGGGCCAAGTGAGACTTCCAGGAGTGGAGAAAGAAACTAGTCAAAGCCCAGCCCAGCCCAGCCCAGCCCAGCACAGGCTGGCTCCTCCCTGCTTGACATGATACATTTTCTGAGAGGAGCCTTGACCTTTATGGTTTCCCAGTACCCCACGTTATCCAAGCTTATGTGGGGTGGAGGGGAGGGGGTTCTGTATGAGGGGTTAAAAGTTATGAGCTCAAATCTGGAATTATGCCCAAAAAGTCATCAGACTGTGCATACCCTTTGATCCAGCAGTGCTACTACTGGGTTTATATCCCAAGGAGATACGAAAGAAGGGAAAGGGACCTGTATGTGCCAAAATGTTTGTGGCAGCCCTGTTTGTAGTGGCTAGAAACTGGAAAATGAAGGGATGCCCATCGATTGGAGAATGGTTGGGTAAACTGTGGTATATGAATGTTATGGAATATTATTGTTCTGTAAGAAACAACCAGCAGGATGAATACAGAGAGGCTTGGCGAGACTGACATGAACTGATGTTGAATGAAATGAGCAGAACCAGGAGATCATTATATACTTCAACAACGATACTGTATGAGGATGAATTCTGAGAGAAGTGGATTTCTTCGACAGAGAGAAGATCTAACTCAGTTTCAAGTGATCAAGGATGGACAGAAGCAGCTACATCCAAAGAAAGAACACTGGGAAATGAATGTAAACTGTTTGCATTTTTGTTTTTCTTCCCTGGTTATTTTTACCTTCTGAATCCAATTCTCCCTGTGCAACAAGAGAATTATTTGGTTCTGCACACATAGATTGTAACTAGAATATACTGCGACATATTCAATATTATATAGAACTGCTATATTATATATTATATTATATATATATTATATTATATATATATATTATATATATATTATATATATTATATATATATATATATATATATATTATATAGGGGGTGGAGGGAGGGAGGGGAAAAAATCGTAACAGAAGTGAGTGCAAGGAATAATGTAAAAAATTACCCTGGCATGGGTTCTGTCAATAAAAAGTTATTATAATAATAAAAAAAGAAATGGGAAAAAAAGTTATGAGCTCATCACTCTGGCTGCCACCTAGGGCTCAAGGATTCAAGAAGTCCTATATCCTCTGGGCCATCTCTACCTGAGCTCCCACTAGTTTGGCTCTAGCCACCATTGCTGTTCTGCTGAATATCATCCTACTGAGCAAGCCGGATATTCCATCCCCTTACCAAAACTACTGTTTGGGGATCCTAGATACTATATCCACATTGATCTGTACAATGACACCTATAACCTCAGCATGATGGGCTCCAACCTGACAGTCTTTTGTACCACCTCACTTCATGGGGAAGAGCCGCCAAGGGCAATAGCAGCAACAGTGAGGGCTAGGCAGTATGAGTGGTCAACCTGACAATCATACTACTCAATCAAGACAACAACCAAGTGTCAAAAGTGCTGAGCAAACAGCATGTGCTAAAGCATTTTTACACAGTGAAATGGGTCAAATATTGCATTCAATGAGCTTTTCAGCAAATTATTGCTGAGGTACCAATGTGTATATTTTTGTATCTATACATATGTATGTATGCATGTGTGTGTATGTATCTCAATCTCAGAACAGAGAGAACACTCCATACCACTTACTTTAAAATTTGTTAAATGTTCATGAGATATATCTATATCTATATGAATAGATATATAGAGAGATATATATCTCTATATATAATATTTTAATTTAAATAATATATTATGTATTTAACATGAGCATTTCAAAACTGTCCTGCGTATCTAGGCTTCATTCTAAAATTTCTTTGGTTCTATATATTTTTTAAAATGTTACTATGACCCTCTGTTGTGGCATTATAATTGTTACTCCTTACAACAATTTAAAAACAGAAAAAGAAAATCAAATGTTCATATATTTCAAACAAAAGAAATCCAGAAACTAGAAATGTAAGAAAATGTATGTCTCATTCCTCACCTTGAGCCCTTTGTCAATCATTTTTGATTTAGGCTAGTCATTTCTCTATCACAGTTTACAAATCATTTATAATTCTTTTTTTTTAGTGCGGTGATTATATAAACTGCTCTTCTGGAATTAAAGACTCAGAAGCTGAAGGTAGAATGAGGAGTCTTGGTATACATAGAATTGAACTGCATCTGGAGCAGATTGGCTATAAAGACCTCTCAGAAGTCAGAAAAAAGGAATAAAATAGAATTTCACCAGAAAAAAAATGTTGTATTTAGATAGGAAAGAATGGCCAAGTCACCAGTCTTCTATGAGTTCACGATGTTTGGGGATGGGGAGGAAGAACAAATTTAAAGAAAACAAGAGAAAGAGATTTTTTCATCAGTTCTATGGTTCATCTCTACCAATTAGAAAATACGTACTTATACCATATTAAATGAGAACATGAAGAGAATACATGGCAAACTGACTGATTCCCAAAATGCTTCATATAAGAGTTATTTAAAACATCTTCAAGTTTATATTTCTATCCCCTGAAACCAGCTTACATTAATATCCACATTTTGCTCTGCTGTGAGTTTATCTTTTCATCAATACTCCTCTCATAGTATTATAACCATAAGCTGTGTGCTCCTCTCTATATTTGATCTCATGAGACATCACAATATTATGACTGAGGTTACTTTTGACCTGGCCTTTCTGTGCTAGTCATCCTCATTGTCCTGGAATCCTTCCAAGCCTTTAAATATTCATTTTTTTTCTTTAATCTATAAGATAAAGAAAGGACAGAAGCAAGGTACACCTGTTCTCTTCTTGATCAAAATCATCTGAGGATTTGAGGTTTTCTCTTTCTGATGCTAAATTATCAGATATATACCCACTGAGAATCAGAAATCATTTATGCCTACTTGAAGCCAAAGGCACATGCCATTCCAGTAATTTTGAGGCTTCTGTTCTTAAGTCCCTTAAAATCCTCTTATATGAACCCAGAAGCTCTCCAAGCCCTCTTTTCTATGTGTCAAAATAGTATATCAAACCAGATTGTTTAGAACTATGCGAAAATTCTGCTATATCTAGGCTGGCGCTCTCTCTTGTGTGCGCAAGCGCTCTCTCTCTCTCTCTCTCTCTCTCTCTCTCTCTCTCTCTCTCTCTCTGCCTTGTTGCTCAACTTTATTGTTTTCTTTCAATTATATTTTATTTTTCAATTACATGTAAAGATAGTTTTCAACATTCATTTTTGTAAGATTTTGAGTTCCAAGTTTTCTTCAATTTCTTCCTTATCCTATACCTTCCCAAGATAACAAACAATCTGATACAAGTTACACATGTACAATCATTTTTAACATTTCCATATTTACAATACTGGGAAAGAAAAATCAGTACAAAAGGAAAAACTATGAGAAACAAAAAGAAACAAACAAAAATGAGAGAAGAAAAGACTTGAAGGAATTATACTAGGCAATGAGGAAACAAAACTCTTTTGAAACAAACTCTTTGAAGATGATATATAATGGTATATTTGGAGAATACTAGAAATAAAATTTTAAAAATACTTGAAACAATTAAAAAATTTACAAAGTTGCAGGATATAAAATAAACCCACATAAATCATCAATATTTCTACATGTTACCAACAAAGCCCAACAGCAAGAGATAGAAAGAGAAATAATATAATTGTAGACAAAATAAAATATTTGTGTATCTACCATCCTCGACAAAACCCCAAACTATATGAATACAATTGCAAAAAACTTTTCGTACGAATATAGTCAGATCTAAACAATTGGATAAATATCAATTGCTCATAGTTAGGGCAAGATAATATAATAATGATATTTCTACCTAAATTAGACTACTTATTCAATGTCATATCAACAAAATGCCAAAAATTATTTTATACAGCTAAAAAAAAATTAACAAAATTCATCTGGAAAAAGAAAAGGTCAAGAATAACAAGGGAATTAATGAAAAAAAAAATGCAAAGGACAGTGGGCTAGAAACCCAATCCTAAAAGTCTATTATAAAGCAGCAGTCATCAAAACATTGTGGTACTGACTAAGAAATAGAGCGGTGGATCAGTGCAATAGGTTAGATACACATGACACAAAAATCAATCACTGTAGTAATCTAATGTTGCATTAAAAAAAAAAAAGACTCCAGCTTCTAGGTCAACAAATCACTATCTACAACAATTGCTGGAAACACTGGAAAACAGTATGTTAGTAACTTGGCGTATACCTACATCTCACATCCCATAACAAAATAAGGTCAAATTGGGTACATGATTTAGATGTAAAGGGTGATATTATAAGCAAATTAGAAGAGTGAAAGATAATTTACCTATCAGATTGTTGGATAATGAAGGAATTAATAATAAAACAAGAAATTGAAAACACTATGAAATGTAAAATGGCTCATTTTGATTACATTAAATTAAAGAGTTTGCACAAATAAAACCAATGCAGACAATGTGAGAAGGGAACCAGATAGCTCAGAAAAACTGATTTACAACCAGTTTCTGATTAAATCCTTATTTGTAAAATAGAGAAATCAGTCGTATTTATAAGAATACAAGTCATTCCACAATTGAGAGTCAAAAGGTATAAACAGACAATTTTCAGAGGAAGAAATTAAAGCCATTTATAATTATATGAAAAAATGCACTAAATCACTACTTTTTAGAGAAATGCAAATTAAGACAACCTTGAGGTACCACCTCACCCTTATAAAACTGGCTAACAAGACAGGAAAAGATGATAAATTTTGGAGGGGATGTTGGAAAACTGGGAAACTAATGCATTGTTACTGTGCATACTCGTTGATCCAACAGTGTCTCTACAGGGTCTATGTCCCAAAGAAATCATAAAAGAGGGAAAGAAAACCACATGTACAAAAATGTTTGTAGCAGTTCTTCTTTAGTGAAAAGGAATTGAAAACTAAGTAGATGCCCATCAATTGAGGAATGGTTGAATAAGTTAATGATATATGAAAGAAATAGAATGTTAGTTTTTCCCAAAAAAAATGATGAACAAGGTGATTTCAGAATAGCCTGAAATGATTTACATGAACTGATACCGAGTAAAGGAAGCAAAATCAGGAAAACATTGTATACACAAACAACAACATTGGGTGATGATGAACTAGGACAGACTTGGCTCTTCTCAGAAACTAAGTGATATAAGGCAATTCTAATAAATTTTGGATGGAAAACATCATCCAGATGAAAAACTATGGAGACTGAATGTGAATGAACACATACTATTTTCACCTTTCTTTCTTCTAGTTTTTTAAATTGGTTTTTCCTTTTTTGTTCTAATTTTTCTCTACTACCATGACTCGTATGAAAAAATGCAAAAAATGAATGTACATGTTTAACCTAAAATAATTTTTACAAAAGTAACCATAAACAACATAAAATATTTGGGATTCAAACTGCCAAGATAAACCCAGGAACTCTCTGTACACCATTACAAAACACTTGTTACAGAAATAAAGTCAGTTCTAAATAATTAGAAAAATATCAATTCTTATACATCTTTAACATATATTGGATTGCTATCATGATATGTATTTTGATATTAAAAAACTATTATTTTAAAATTAAATTTAAAAAATTAATATTCTGTCTTCGCAAGGTGAGAGGTAAGAAAGGGCCTTAATACTCTCAATGCTGTGATGGAAGTCAAAAGTGGAACCAGCATTATGTTCAACAGTCTGAGTGGGTCAAGAGAAAAAAATTATCACTATATAAGGATAATTGTACTAAATTGTACTAAAAATTTTAAATATATAGTAGAGCAAAAGAAGTTTGAGACCTGATCTAGAAAAATCAAATTAAATATTACGGAAGTCAATTTATTTTACATTTAATATATTTGTTGTTTGTATTTGCAACTGCTCTAATGCTTAGACTGAAGAAATAATGAAACTTGTTGCTTGTTTTTGACACAATATTATTCCCAAATATTTGTATGATAGTACAACACAATGTCATTTCTTTTATGACTAACTTTCAACCTACTTAAAAAATCATTGCAAAAAAAAAAAAGGCTTTATGAATATTTCCATATGGAATTTGGAATCCATGGATTCCAAAAGGATCCATGTGATCCTTTAATATTAAAATTATTTTTTTTGACAGCATAATGATCATCTTGAAGACTCATGGGTAAAGTTAGGTAGGGAGATAATATAGGAGGATGTAAAAACAAATGTTTGAAAGAAAAGCTAAATACATAATTGGATTCATTCTCTAGTAAATTTTTTCACAGTAACACAACTTTTGCTTTTCTATGTAGTATCAAGTGGAGGAATCTGATGATATAATGGAAAGAGGCCAGGGCCTGAATGCAAGAAAACATGAGATTAAATTTATTCTCAGATACTTACTAGCTATATAAATAACCCTTGGCAAGCCAGGTAATTGCTGTCAGTCATAGTTTCTTGACTTATAAAATGAGGAAAATGATAAGACTTACAGGTTGTGATAAGGAACAAATAAGGTTTCTTTAGCATACAGAAGGTGCTATATAAAACTTACTCATTCCTTCTCAAACCTTATGGCAATGAATAGACATCTAGCCAAAGAGTGAGGAAGATGTGAGTTTCAGTTAACTTCTAATGTATATTGAAAAGTCACTTACCTTCCCAGGTAAGACAGCCTAAAAGTGAAAGAGCAAGAACTGGTCTTTATAAGATGACAAAATTTCCTCAATGAAAATTTTCTATAGTAGTGAATACATTAGTTTAAATCAAAACAAAACAATCTCATGATTTCAGTGAATTCCCATACTTTTTTTTTTTTTTTTTTACATCAGAGGGAGATGATTTCCCAGACTCCAAGTTACTGGGCACTTATGACTATGCATTACAGTATTTACCCTCAGTCTATTAAACTGTGACTTTGCCCTGGGGAACCTAGGCTCTGATTAGTGGGCTTTTACCTCACATAATCTAGTTGCAGGCCCACAAAATACTGCCAGGCTATCCCTAAGGCATACTGCAGAGCTGGTAAACCCCTAATTCTATCATTCCACTTCATATCTAGCTTACTTTTACATATAGTCTTTGCCTTTTAGAATGTAAGTTCTTTGATGTGATGTAAATTTTCCTTATAGTTACAATACTAGTAGCGAGAGTTGTTTTTGTGTTCTCAAGGATTATCAGAATATGTAACATATAAATGCTTAATAAATGATTTTTTTCATTCATTCATAGATGATTTTAGAAAGAATCAACTGTAAATGAAATTACAAATAGTTACAAAACTCATAAATTGGAAATATTTTCATGGAAAAATAGAAAGCTAATCAAAGTAGTACTGAAAAAGGAAGGTGAAAAGAATGGTACCTTAAGAGAAAGGAAAGCACAGAGACCCCAAATCACTACTTTTGGGATTTAGAGAGCTTCATATCTTTAGAGGCCTTTGCAAGAACTAAATAATTAAGTAGACTAACCCATCAAAATATCAATTAAACTAACAGCTAAAGGCCTCCTCGTTCATGGCAAAGAGGGTATACTTATATTTGATGATGTTATGAAGACATAGAAAAAAAAGTGTCATCGAATATTTACAAAGGTTTCTGACCTTTTAAGGTCAAATGTTAGCCACTGATTGGTTCCAGGTCATTGAGATGAAATCCAGGGGCTTTTGCCTCTAATTTCCAAAAGGCCAATATTGGGAGGCGATAGGAAGGAAATGAATAGTAACAGGAGAGAACCCTTCATGGCCAAGGGCAAAATTTATAAAATCTACAGAATCATAACTTAGAATATTAGAAGGAACTTTGAAGAAGATGACTTACAACTAATGAGGTCAGAGTAGCAACTCCTAGTTCAGAAAAATCACGTGACAAATTCACAGTGCTCATTTTCTTTCCCAAAAGGCAGGTCTATTTAGGAGAAATGGTTATTGACAAAATAAGAAAAAAAAAATCCACGCCAGGAATGGTAAATATGAAACAGGGTTGAGAGAGCAATGAGATTGATTAACAAGGAAAGAAATTAGGAAGAATTCATTAAAGGAATGTGCCATGAGGTGGGAGTATGCCATTGACTGGCAGGTTAGATCCACAGAGGAGTTTGGCAGACTAACCAGAATTGGTTATATAGTAAGGAGAAAGACAGCATTAAAGAAAAGGAATGATGAGGGGGAACAGAGAGAAAAAGAGAGGAGGAGGAAAAGAGGAAGAAGAAACAAGACACAAGAAAGAAGACAACAGAGATTGAGAAACACAGAGAGACAGAGACACATACAGAGAGAGAGAGAGAGACAGAGAGAAAGACAGTGATAGAGACAAAGAGATAAAGAGAAAGAAAGAGACAGGGAGAATGAGAAACAAACAGACAAAAAGACAGAGGGAGAGAGACAGACACAAAAAAAGAGAGAAAGAGAGAAAAAGAGAAAGAGAGAAGAGACAGAGAGAATGAGAGCATTATAATGGGCTTAATCCGGGAAAAAAAAACATTGCAAAGATCTTCATCTCGGGCATACTATTTATAGGGGAAATATAATCTTAGAAGTTTTGCAGGGAAACCAGGGAAGAATTTGGTAGCGCAGAGGGAGGGTCCAGGAGCCAGATGGAATGCACCAGGAAGACCAGGTCCCAGACCTAAGGATCTACTATTCACCATCTCAAAAGATGCTTAAAGATGCCCCAAGATGTCAGGGATGGACAATGAAGGCTGACAGAGTTCTAGCCATACATTCACTATACAAACAAGAGTCTGGGAATTGGTTATGTTTGATAATAGTAAACTGGGCTTCTTCTAGACAGGGGAAGAGACTAAGTCCACATCATGACTACCTATTTTTTCAGAAGAAGAAAGTGAGGCCCAGAGATAGAAGGGATATATGAAAGGTAAAAAAAAGCAAGTTAGGTCCAAAGCCAAATCTGGAATCTGTGATATGGTTTAGGAGGTCAATTGATGTGATCCAGGAGAGCGATTCCTGGTCACCAAATGATGAAACTGTAGGCACCAAAAGTTGGGGTTTGGTCACATGAAGAATTCAGAATGGCCATTCTGTTTGGCAAAAAGTAGGTTTATTTGTGAGAAGGGGTTACAGACAAAATGAAGGGATTTAACAGACATCAGGAATGGTAAATATGAAATAGAGTAGGAGAGCATATAATTAAAAAGGAAAGGGGTTTTTAAAAATTAATTTTAAAAAATGCAAATGAAGGTGGCCTAGCTGTGCCAAACCTAAAACTATATTATAAAGCAGTGGGCACCAAAACCATTTGATATTGGCTAAAAAATAGAATAGTCTATTAGCGAAATAGGTTAGGTTCCCAAGACAAAATAGTCAATGACTTTAATAATCTAGTGTTTGACAATCCCAAAGACCCCAGCTTTTGGAATAAGAACTCACTGAAAAAACAGCTGGGAAAATTAGAAACTAGTATGGCAGAAACTAGGCTTTGACCCACACAACACCATACACCAAGATAAGGTCGAAATGGGTTTAGACATAGTGATATTATAAGCAAGCTAGAAGAACATACAATTGTTTACTCTCAGCCAAAGAAGAACTATAATACAGTATGAAATGCAAAATGGATAATATTGATTATATTAAATTAAAAAGGTTTTGTACAAACAAAAACCAATGCAGAGAAGATTAGAAGGGAAAAAGAAAACTGGGTAAAAATCATTACATCCAAGACTTCTGATAAAGGCCTCATATCTAAAATGTTTAGAGAATTAACTCAAATTTGTAAGAGTATAAGCCATTCAATTGTCAATGTTGTAAAATTACCCATGCATATAACTTGTAAATAAAAAGCTATTAAAATTTTTTAAAAAAAGAAAATATGCTCGAGAACCCCCCCCCCCAAAAAAAAGAGTATAAGCCATTCTCCAATAGGTAAATGGTCAGAGAATATAAAAAAAGTTTTTCAGAGAAAGAAATTAAAACCATTTCTAGTCATATGAAAAAATGCTCTACATTACTACTGAATACAAATTAAGACAACTCTGGGGTACCACTACACACCTCTCAGATTAACCAAGAAGACAGAAAAAGTTGATGATAAATGTTGCAGGGGATGTGGGAAAACTGGGACACTAATACATTATTAGTGGAGTTGTCAACTTATTCAACGATTGTGGAAACCAATATGCAACTATGCCCAAAGAAATATCAAACTGTGCATACCCTTTGACCCAGCAGTGTTTCTACTGGGCCTGTATCCCAAAAAGATCTTTAAAAGAGGGAAACGGACCCACATTTGTCAAAATATTTGTGGCTACCCTTTTTGTAGTGCCAAGAAAATGAAAACTAAATGGATGCCCATCAATTGGAGAATGGCTGAATAAATTATGGTATATGAATATTATGGAATATTATTGTTCTTTAAGAAACAATCAGGAGGATGATTTCAGAGAGACCTGGAAAGACTGACATGAAGTGATGCTGAGTGAAACGAGCAGGGCCAGGAGATCATTGTACATGGCAACACAAGACTATATGACGATCAATTCTGATGAACATGGCTCTTTCTAACGATGAGACAATTCAGACCACTTCCAATGGTCTTGTGATATAGAGAGCCATGCACATCCAGAGAGGGGAATATAGGGACTGAATGTGGATCTCAACATAGTTTTTTCACTATTTTGTTGTTGTTTTCTTGCTCTTTGTTTTCTTTTTCATTTTTTTTAAACTGTCCTTATGCAGCATGATAAATGTGGAAATATGCAATAGCATATAGCAATGCAAATAGCAATGTGGGGCTAGCCATGGCCTCCACAAACCATGGGACCAGGAGGCTAAACTGATCTGTATCAGTGCCCTTCCCTACCTGCCCCAGGAAGCAATTCCATCAATGCTCCAGTCCCTCTCTGTCAACCACACCCAGTTATTGAGAAACTCATCATCTATATCTTCTAATTTCCAGTCTAAGCCTTTGTCCAGTATATCTTGTTGCCTGGAGATATTTTTTTTAATTCTAATCTGCTCTCAATTCAAATGACTTCAAAATTAATACATCCAAGTAGATTCATTTTTCATATTTCCCGTACCCAAGGAAGTTAAGTTAAATAGTCTAAAGTCACTATTACATTGTAGGTTTTATTCATTTGGACATCTATTCAACAACTTTAAAAATCATTTTTATTGATATCTTTTGTTTTTAAATCACATTCATTTCTGAATATGCCTTCAATACTTCTGTCTCCAGTAAACTGTCCTATGTTAATAAAAAGAATAAAAAAAGGAAAAGAAAAAAAAATCAACTAAATTAACCAACATATCAATCAAGTCTGTCAGTATGTGTCATGCTCCCCCACTCTTGGTCCTCCCACTTCTGGTAATTAAGAAGTGTTGTTTTTTTTTTCCAGTTCTTTCCTGGGACCAAGTCTGATAATTATAATTACTTAATATTTGATTCCTTCTTTCTTTCTTCTTTCTTTTTGTTCTTTCCATTTAAATTTCTATAAACGTCTATTAAACATAAATGTAATGATGTGTATAGATACACTGGAAATTAAAACAGCTCTCTCTGATCCTTTTTCTCCCATCATCTTAAGCTAAAACATTACTGTAAACAGGGAGTTATCAACCAAGTATACTTAGTTGGCAGTAGTTCCCCCATTTCTTTAATATTTTGAGAATCCCTATATTCATGCTGGTTCTTTGATCTCATCTTTTTCCCAAAATAATCTCAGGAGGTACTGGCCCATTATCTCTCTCATCTTCTTCTTCCATTACAGATCTCTCTGTAGTTTTGTAATCTCCTAAAGAATGCCTCTTTTCACTCTTATCAAAGCCATAGTCAAAATAAGAAGAGCGGGCCTTTGCCTGAGGGTATCAACTTGGGAAAGGGTGGGGAACACTTCCTTACCAAGGAGAACAATATTCTTAACCCATTTTCCAAGCCCTTTCTTTTTTTATCTGTAATAGAGATAAAATAAAAACATAAAGAGTACTGGTAGGGGTGAGAGGAGAGGAGAGAATGGCTATAACATAATGCCTTTTTATATAGAAAATCTAAAATGAATCATAGAGTAGTATGTATTGAAGATTTATGGAGAGTGGGTTTTGAAGGGTTCAAGAGACAGGGTAGATTCCTGTTTTCTAATTTTACAAGCATAAGAGCTCAGTCCAAAAGGGAAATTCTTAAGAAATTTTGAGACAGAAAAAAGAATTTTAAATGAGGAAAAGTTGCCCGAAGAAAATATTTTAGATAATATAGAGACTCAATAACAGACTTATTTTATTTTTTAAAATAAGTTTTTTATTTTTTTTGCCTGCTTTTTATATCATCAAAGATATTCTAAGTATCCCTTCCCTCCTCCTACAGAAAGCTATACATACAACAAAAATTATTTTTAGTGAGAAAAAAATTGGCACAACAGAGTAATGTATTTAAAATACTTTATATAAATTTGTATATTGCTATAGATTATAAATTTATATACATATAAATTTATATAAAATATTTATATATTTTACAAGGTTGAAATTATGCACTGTGTAACATTTGTGGACCTTCTACTTCCATGAAGATGCGAGTTACAGGTATCTTATTATAATCTCTTCATTCTGAGTTCTGTTTGATTTTTATAATTAAGATTCTTCAGGGAAAACTAACATTGCCGATCCACCTTTAATATCTTCCTGTGACAAAACTCTCACCTGTGGCTCTAAGGAGGTATAACAAGTGCAGTGACCATATCCTAGTAAAACTACCTCAAACAAAAAGGTTTCATGAATCTGAGTGGGAGTAAACAATATGGTTCAAACCCTTGATGAATTAGGGAGACATTTACCCCAAGCATGTGAAGACATCCAACTGCATGATATGTAGATGAGAAAATTTTTTTTTCAAATGGCTAGCAGCTGAAGCAATAGCTGTGGAATGCTTAGAGCTTGATCAGGGGTGAGAAAAGCCAAGGCCATTCACAGCATCATGTGGTATTGATGATCTACCTGACTTTTGGCCTGATACTGGATTCTGATGACTCTGGAATAGAGTGAGGCTGATAACCTGTGCAATACTGCCTCGTTTTTTTGGTTTGTTGTTTAGTGGTTCCATCATATCTTACCCTATGACCCGCAAAGGCCATAGAATGCCAGGCTAGTCTATCCTTAACGTACTTCTCAAAATCTGTCAAAGTAGATTTTCTTTTGTTTCCAAGGCACTATATTTCCCTCTTATTCTCTGCCACCCTTTTTATAATTGCCTTTAATCTTTCCCAACATCAAGGTTTTTCTAATGAGTCTGATCTTCTGATTATGTGACGAAAGTATTTAATCTTCCACTTAGTATTGGGCCTTTTGGTGAATAGCCTGAATTAATTTCTTTTAAGTGTTGACCAATTTATATGAATATTATGGAATATTACTGTTCTGTAAGAAATGACCAACAGGATGATTTCAGAAAGGCCTGGAGAGACTTACACGAACTGATGCTGAGTGAAATGAGCAGGACCAGGAGATCATTATATACTTCAACAACAATACTAAATGATGACCAGTTCTGATGGACCAGGCCATCCTCAGCAACGAGATCAACCAAATCATTTCTAATGGAGCAGTAATGAACTGAACTAGCTTTGCCCAAAAAAAGAACTCTGGGAGATGACTAAAAACCATTACATTGAATTCCCAATCCCTATATTTATGCACACCTGCATTTTTGATTTCCTTCACAAGCTAATTGTACAATATTTCAGAGTCTGATTCTTTTTGTACAGCAAAATAACGTTTTGGTCATGTATACTTATTGTGTATCTAAGTTATATTTTAATATATTTAACATCTACTGGTCATCCTGCCATCTAGGGGAGGGGGTGGGGGGGGGTAAGAGGTGAAAAATTGGAACAAGAGGTTTGGCAATTGTTCATGCTGTAAAGTTACCCATGCATATATCCTGTAAATAAAAGGCTATTAAAAAAAAAAAAAGTGTTGACCAATTTGATCTCCTTGCTGTCCAAGGTACTCTCAAAAGTCTGATCCTCCAAAATTTGAAAGCGTCTATTGTGTATCAGGCAGTTTTCTTTATAATCTAACTCACTATCATAAATTGTTCTTACACAAATTATAGCTTTGACTATCTGGACCTTTGATGGCACAGTGATGTCTCTGCTTTTTAAAAGGCTGCACAGATTTACCATAGCTTTCCTTCCAGGGAGCAAGTGTCTTTTAAATTCATGGCTGTATTCCCCATCTGCAGTGATCTTTGAGCTGAAGAATATAAAATCTGACACTGTTTCTATTTCTTCTCCCTCTATTTGCCAGGAAGTAATGAGAACAGTTACAAAGATCTTTGTTTTTTGATGTTAAGCTGCAAGCCAGTTTTTACACTCTTATGCTTCACCCTCCTCAGGAAGATCCTTGATTCCTCTTTGTTATCTACATTCAGAATAATATCATTTTGACATCATACACTGCTGAAATTTCTTCTTGATTCCAGCTTCTGATTTCATTTAGCCTGGCATTTTACATAATATACTCTGCAAAGAAGTTTAATAAAAAAAAGTTTACAAGTTCAATTCAAACTGTTGCTTCTTTGCCAACATAGAGGTTTCTCAAGAGACAAGAAAGATAATTTGATAATCCCATCTCTTTGAGAAAATTTGGCTTTTGTCCACACAATCAAAAAAATTAATGCACTTAATAAAGCAAAACCGTATGTTTTTCTGGAACTCCTTTGCTTTCTCAATATCACATTGAATGTCCGCAATTTGGTCTCAGTTCCTCTGCTTTTTCAAAAAAAAAAATAGCTTGCATGACAATTCTCGGTTAACTTATTGCTGAAACCTACCCACGGTGGGCTTCTTTTAACTGACTTCATAAAACTTCTCCATCTTTTGCTGCAAAGTATATACTCAATTTGATTATCTGATGATGTGTATGTCAGAATCACATTTTCACTTGTGAAAAAGAACTCTGCCTCAATTTAATCCAATTTATGCATAAATTAAGACACTACTCTGTGATGTTATTTATCATCTTAGGAAATGAAAGATAAACAATATTTACTTTTGATCCGGGGTATACAATTCTTTCCATTTACATTGTTGAAGTTATGGCATATATTGTTTCTTGGCTTCGCTTACTTGATTTGCCCTTTATCAATTTATGTAGATCTTTTGATGCTTTTCTATATTAATTGTGTGTATTATATCTTATAAAATAGTAATATTTCATTATATTCATCTGTAATATTCTGTTTAGTCATTCTCCAGTTAATAGGCATTATTTTGTTAATTTTTAGCTGTCATTAAATGTATACTGATTTTGGAGGAGGGAGAAACCTTTACTATATTGTTGATTTCCTTGGGTTATAATATACTTAGTAATGAAGTCTCTAGTTCACAGGAAATGGATATATTATTAATCACATTATTTGCATAATTCTTAAATTATTTCCAAAAGGGTTGTATCTCTTTGCAAATCCACAAACAATGTATTAGTATGTATAAATTTTAATACATATACATAATTTTCCATTTTGTTTTGCATCTATTTTAGGATAAAGAACTAGTATTAGTGTTGCTAGGTCAAAGGGCATATATAGTTTTATAATCCTTTGAGCATAGTTCATAATTACTCTATAGAGTGGTGCAAATAGGTTCACAACTTCACCAGAAGTGACTTCATGTCACATTTTTTCCCCACAACTCCTCCAACCTTTATCATTTTCCTTTTCTGTGTTATTATGCAATCAAATAGATATGAAGTCGTACATCAGAATTGTTTTAATTTGCATTTCTCCAAACTATAGTGAGTCACAGTATTTTTTACTTAGCTATATTTTTTTATTTCATCTTAAAACTATATCTTTTGATCATTTATCAATTAAAAATGGCTCGTTTTTATAAATTTAACTTTATTCTATATACATTTGTGAAATGAGGTCTTTATCAAAGTAATATGACTTAAAATTATTTTCATATTTACTATGACTATATTTCCCTCCATTCTGCTTCCCCCACAACCCATTTATACTATTCTCACTCTCCTCTCACCCTGTATTTCCCTCAAAAGTGTATTGCTTCTGATTACCATCTCCCCCAATCTGTACTCCCTTCTATTGTCTGGATCATTCTCTTATCCCCTTTCCTCTCCTATTCCTCTAGGATAATATAAATTTTTATACATAATGAAGTGTGTGTTATTCCTTCTGTGAATTAATTGTGAGGGAGTAAGTTCCATTCATTCCCCTTCACCTCTCCACTATAAAAGGTTCTTATTCGCCTTTTATGTGAGACAATTTACCACATTCTAACTCTCACATTTTCTTTCTCCCAGTAAATTCTTCTCTCACCACTTAATTTTACTTTTTTTAAAAATCATGCCTTCATTTACAACTAAGAGATGCTCACTCTATATATATTCATTTTAACCATCCTAATAACAAGAGTTACAATTATCAACTTCCCAGGTAAAAATATAAACAGTATAACTTTGTTAAAACCCTTCTGATTTCTCCTTCTTATTTATTGTTATATACTTCTTCCCAAGTCTTTTATTTGAATGTAAAATTTTCTATTCATCTCTGGTCTTATCATCAAAAATACTTAAAAGTCCCTTATTTCATTGAATGTCTATTTTTCCACTGAAGAATTATATTCAGTTTAGGTAGGTAGGTGATTCTTGGTTGTAATCCTAGCTCCTTTGCCCACCGAAACATCACCTTCCATACCCTACAATACTTTACTGGCAGAGCAGCTGAATTTTGTATCACCATTATTGTTGCTTTATGATACTTGAAATCTTTGTTCTTGGCTGCAAAGCAATATTTTCTCCTTGACCTAAGGGTACTAGAATTTAGCTATAATATTCCAAGAAATTTTCATTTTGGGATCTCTTTTAGGAGGTGATTGCTTGATTCTTTCAATTTATATATGTTCCTCTGCAAAAAACAAAAATTAAAATTATATAATATCTCTGTGGCCATGATCAGTTTGTTTTTAAAAGTTCCATGTAGTGCTAAGAAATATACAAATTCTTTTACTGTTCCACTCAAAAGAAATTATGTCATCTAAAATAAATAAAAAAAAACTCATTTTTCCAGCAATGAGTTCAATTTTATATTTTTATTTTTATCTGTTTGTCAACTTTTCAAAAATAAGGCACAGATATTGATGTCTCCTGCCACTGTTGTGTTACTGTTTCGGTCTTCTTATGGCTCAAATGCTTCCTTTATGAATTTGAATGCTAAAACATTTTGACTATTTACATTTATTACTGATAATAGTTTGCTCTTTATATTGCCTTTTAACACCCATTCATCATTGGAACTCCCTCCTCCCATTAAAGAAGACCTTCGTTATTCTTCCACCCCTGATAATCCTTCTCTCTTTTTTTCACCTATTTTTCCCTATATGCTCTTCATTTTCTGATATCATAGTCACCTTTTCCTCACTGCTAGACACTGATGTAATTATGCAACATTCTCCTGCTACCCTTCCTCCTCCCTCTACCTCGTGTTTCATTTATTTTCCTAAATTGTAAAGTAGTCCCACCAAAAATAAATTTGTTGATTCACCTATAGACAGGATGACTTCTTAATCCCTCTTCACTGTTGCCTCTAACATTAGTCACCCATATCCTTACAGAAGTCTCTTACTGGTCTCTCTATTGTCCTTGTGTTGCTATTTGATGACATTTCCAAATACATTGATTCACTCTTTCTGCATTTGTTTTTTGAGGGAAGTCTCGGTGATAAAAGAAATGTCTACTCCTTCATATTGTTGTTCACGTGACAAGGAAATTCTAGCGTTTATGTCTATTATCTCTTTTAGAGATCATACAAGATCACTTTTAGAGATGGCTCAGCCATCACATTTGTCTGTTCTTTCAGGTCTTTGGGATGAAGTTCACCTGGGTCTGATGACTTGATATAATTTCTGTGATCATACTAACACTTCCATTAAATTGGGTCCCCACTCCTGATGCGCCATTTTGTTTTGTCCTTTCCAGTCTAAATGTCATCTTCTTGGTAGATAAAATAGAACCATAATGAGTAATAGTTTCTCTGTTTTTTCGTATTATTATCCCATCTAATCTGAGCAAAAGTCTAACTGTATCCTTTTTTATACAATAGTAGAAGGAAAAAGTCTTCAGCTTTCTCCTCTTCAATTCATTGAGCACTATTTTCCCCCGAGGTAACTGGAGTTAAGTGACTTGCCCAGGATACAGGGCAACAGTAAAGAGGGATTAAGGAATCCTGAACATAATCAGGCAAATCCTATCTCTAGGTGAATCAGCAATTTTTTTTTTAATGGGGCTACTTTACAACATAAGAGAATGAGTGAAAAGCCTGTGGAGAAAGAAAGCAGTGTTACAAAACTAGAATAAGGTGAAGGAACATTATCCTTATTTCTCCAAAAAGAGAAGAAAATGCTATCTGTGAAATACAGAAAGGTGAATTCAACTTCAATTTCTGGCAGAATTCTCAAATGTATCATTGGAGGGCTATGCGGTCATAGCGAACATCTAAAAACAGCATGGCATTATAATTATATTGCACGTTGTCAATGAACTTTTATGTTGATAAAGCATTTATATATGATCTCATTTGCACAACAACCCTCAGAGGCAGATTCTTTCCATTACCTTCATTTCACAAATAAGAAAATTTAGCTTGAAAAGCCATCTGACTTGTAGGATGTTAGAAGGACAAGCTATTATAATGCAGAGATATTATGAAGACCACTTAGTGAATTTTATAAGAAAAATTCTTTGAACGGGTTAAAGTGGCAAACTCTGTCCACTGGAGCTAGATGGGACAGAGGATAAAAAAAGTAAGGTATCTCTGAGTTCAAATCTAACTATGCTGGTCATTTAACCTTTTTCAGCCTCAATTTTCTCAATTGTAAAATGGGGCTAAAATAGCACCTGCCTTCCAGGGCGGCCATGAGAATCAAGTGAAATAGCATTTAAAATATACCCAGTACATGGTACATAATAATGTGCACATATTAAGTACTCCCTGATAGCCAGGAACAACAAGATTCAAGTCTTAATTTAAAGACATACTAAGTATGTTATGCTGAAATCGTTACTTATTGGTGCTCTAGGCAGTTCTTTAAAATGAAAAATTTCAAATAACAGACCCACTTGCACTGATAGATGGAGTAATCTCCCAATGACTCCCAAAGAATTATCTCCTCAGGGAATTAACGTTATTAGTGAAAACGTAGGTTAAATATCCATCCCATTCATCATATTATACCTCTGCTCCCAAAACATCAATGTTACCACATAGCCTAAAATATAATTCCAAAGACTATAACATTCAAGGCCCTCAATCATTTGGTTTAAACCTATTCTTCAAGTTATTTTTCTATTTTTTCTTTTTATAAATTTATTAAAATTTTAAATACAAAATAGGAAAAAAAATTGCTACGTGTAACACGGAACATAAGAGAGGATTTAAAACATAAAACAATAAATTTCCATTTCAAGAAAGCCAATATAAACACTACAAATTGGGTACAGACCTATCAATCTTTTCTTTGCTTTCTTGTAAATTTTCTTTTGTTCTCTGCTGTGTGCTTGTTGCTTTCTCCTACCATTTGTTCCTCCCATCCCACAAGAAAGGTATAATTAATTGTGCATATACACATTTACACATATTCACACACATATACTCATACACATACATATATACACATATATACAGACACATAAATATACTCATATATATATATACACACACACATATATAAATATAAATACTCATACACACATATAAGTATATACACACACATAGATGGATCTAGTACACTTGTCTCTTCTGTTTCTCTGAAGGTGGATAACATCTTCCTTCATAAGTTCCAAGGCTTTCCAGATTTTTTTTAATTTACCACATTTCCATTTAATAGTCAGAAATTTAAAAAGACAAGATTATAAGAAGGTAGCTTCCCTTTGCACAAGTTCCTATTTTTTAATCCATGTTTTAGATATTTATCTCATCCATATGGGTACCCCTTCCAACAATGCAGATTGCAATCCATCTATTTCTCAGAGGGATTCTTGTTCATCATCATCCTCTGCAAAGCGTCATCTCAAAGTACTAGAGGTTTTATTAAGAGTGTCAATCCCATTGTTATGTTTATGGAAAATTACATTCATAAAGTTGAGTACATGAGGTACCACACAACCTAAGTCATTATACCAACTTATGAAAACATACTGTCAGAGCTTAAACTCTTGTTTCTTGGTCATAATGTGTGAAAGAAAAAAAAAAGCTAAATAATTTAAAAATAAAGTATAAAAAGCTAGATAGCAATTAGTGCAAATGATCATTTCTGTGAGGCAATTACATTTTAAAATTTATTTTTATCTAAGCTATAATTACATGAAATATGGGAAATGGTACAATGGAAATCTAAATAACGCAATCATTTCATGGAATTCGTTATTCATGGTAATAAAAACCTAACAGAAATTTGAACTCAAACAAACACAGGGTAAGAGAATACTCTATACTACAAGTAAATTCTGAATCGCAGAGGGGAGAACATGTACTATGAACTCCATCTCCAGTAGTTTAGATGGCTTTACGGTGAGCCTTTCCACATTCTTACTTAGTTCCCCTTGTCATCATCTGTGTGCACACTTAAGATGGATGGCTCCTGCTCAGTCTAGGGCTATGAAACGTGATTTTCACTGTGTAACGCTAACAGGTTCATGTGGGGAATCAAATATACGACACTGACTTCATTATCAACACCCCCTAATCAACCAAACTAACCAGCTCAGACAAGCAGAAAATATCGCTCAATAGCAGGACAACAGAATTAAAATCACACACCGAACCTTCTTTCGATTACGTAAGAAATAAGTTGAACTAACATTGCTTTCCTAGCATCTAAATGGGAAACTAACGAGATAAATCAGTTGTCAGTGTACATCCAGTTAGAGAGGAGTGTAATCAATGCTTTCTATTGAATTTATTCAGTATTCAGGTCAAAGAGTGTATTACCAACGGAAGGAAATGATTCTCAAAACGAAGTGCAATGCAAGCATTTGATGAAGTTTAGACCGCTGTGATCCAAGCAACAGAATACTTTGGAATGGCCCTTGGGAACCCAATGACAATAGATAATCATCTATATTCAACAGCTCTGAAATGAATGAGACATTAAATTCTATTTTTCTCAAAGGGAATCAAATCAAAAAGCAGATTTTTTTTTCTTTCCAGTAAAAAAAAAATATGTGACTATTATGTGGACTGATATGCATTTGTGATAACAAGCATAAATTTAAACTTTCTGAAAACGTTCTATATGAAATCTCCATTTAGATATGAAAGAGTTGATCTGTAAGATATTGGTGAATTTTGATTTCAGAGTCTTATCAAGGAAAAATGATATGGGATTCACTTATTAAGGATTCTGAATTTGTTTTTTGTTTTTTTTTTAAACTTAAGAATGGGGCAGCTAGATGGTACAGTGAAAAGAGCACCGGCCCTGAAGTCAGGAGAATCCGAGTTCAAATTTGACCTCAAACACTTAATACTTCCAAGCTGTGTGACCCTGGGCAAGCCACTTAACCTCAATGGCCTCACCAAACCCAAACAAAAAAAATCCCAATAAATAAAAATAAAAGCCCTTAATATTGCAAGAAGTTACCTAGAATAACTAAATGACACAGTAGTAGACAGAGTGCTAGGCCTGAACTGGAGAAGAGACATCCCTGAGACATCAGATCAGCTTCGAATCAAAACAATATGGTGAAACATCTATTCCTAATGCTAGACAGATAAAGTGGCTAATATCATGAGTATCTGGGTATTATGGAACTGCCTAATTCCTTACATAGACCCTGAGCACAAAGCCCCTAAAAGAATGAGAGGTCAGCCCTTAAGAATTGTGCTTGAAATAATCTCCATGTAGACTTGAGAACATGTGCAGGTACACAATGCCTATTTCCTCTGCTTACTATGTGAAGAAAGGGCCTCTGGGATTGGTTTCTGAGCTACAAATGAAAATGGAAATAAAAGACTCCAAAGGGAAGCAATTTAAATCTCTTTCCTATCAGGCTGCATTCATTTAAATGGAGAAGCAGGGAATTCCCTAAGTTTCCCAGTATGGAAAGAAAACAAGTGCCAGTGGACCCTTCCATTTCTAAGTTGATAGGAAGCCATAAGGACCATGGTGTGGACACAGATGACATCTCTCTCTTTCCTGCTCTGTGTGGAAGAATGTTGGGAATAGAACATACTGGGCTAAGACCTTGTGAAGTTGAAAAAGGAAATGAAGTCCCCAGAGTTCTGGAAAGGGAGTTCAGGTGGATTATGTGGCCAAACAAATCCAGTCAGTGAAACCCAACCACAAATAATGGATCCCAGAAGCAAGAAAGGGTCCTGATCAATTAGCTATGGTACCTTTGGGAGTGAATTTCAAGGGACAAATATTTTGTAGTTATTGATTTAATTTTGATCCCACGGTCCCCAGAAATTGAGCTGGTATAGAATATTGGGGAAGATACCTGCACCTCTACTTTTACAGTATCTTCTTGGTATATGTTTGGGAAAACTAATTGATGTCAATTGATGATGTCAAAAGATTCTATGTGACCAACTGTAACTTGAGACTGCTGTGGAGAAAAATCCCCTATAAGAACAGCTTGAGCTGATAACATAAAAGAGATGCCATAGTTTAACGGTCATATATTCAGAATACTTGAGGAAGAGATGTAGTGAATCTCAGTCTGGGAACCTAACTTGGTACTCTGAATGTCAGCTGGTAAAAGGACCCCCGGAGCATCAGAATGTTACAGTGGTTAATATATAAAATAGTTGTGGTTCAGTATTTGGGACAGAACATACATCAATGTACAAGGTCTACACTATTACAATGAAGACTTAGATCACATTTCAATGAGAGCAAAGGGGAAGGAGGAAATTTATTCAGAACTAAGAATACCCATTTTAGGGACTAAATTTGTGGATGGACACACAACTAACACTGTCTAGAATTTGGTTCTAACTGGGCTTGAGTGCCTGGCCCATGTGAAAACTTTTCTGCATTCTACCCAAGCTATTTAGATGACCATCAAAGACCAGAGCAATAGTTGAAGAAGTAACTTGAATTGCCAAAAATAAAGAAAGAGAATCATTAGGAGATCAGGTGATTTTGTCCATGCTAAACTTTGAATTTCCTAGGGGCAATGTACTAGTAACTATGAGTTTCCTACAACCTTGATTCCCAGTGAATATTCCCACTCCACAACAAAGTTGCTCCTTTGATTTCAGAGCAAATGTTCTGAAAATGTGATTTTTTTTGAAATTAGGAGGAAGACCGTTCCTACCTGTGACTTTGAGTTCAGTTGTGCGCCGGATAAGCTTTCCTTCATACTTGAGTTCACAAGTGTAATTTCCTCCATCTTCCTCTTGAACCTCCTGGATGAGAAGAGCATTGCCTTTCTGTATAATTACGCTCCTCCACATTTTGGGCTTGCATTCCTGCAGAGAAAACAATTTCCAATAAGGAGAGATTCAGGTCGCCAAATTCAACATCAACCATTTGACAGTTTTCTTTGTTTATTTGGCTTTTTTTTTTGGTGTTCAAAATATGCATCCAAGACAGCTAGACAGTATAATAAACCAGTGAGTATTGGACATGACTAGGATAATTTCAATGTCATAGATAAAATACGATTTGAAGAACTTACCCCAAGAGCAGAAGTCTTCTGGAAGGCAGACTACATAAACAAACAAAGAGGGGAGGGCTCAAAAAGCACAGTATGGCATAATGAACAGCTGAATATTCATGACCAGAATATTCCAGTCCTTTTGGTCTGGCAGTGCTGCTTCCATCGGGACTGCAAAGGGTGTTCACTTAGCCATGTAGTTGATGTTGGGGGAGGCAGAGTCATCATTAAACATTCATACAGACACTGAAGTTGGCAAAGTACTCTGCAATCATTTATTCATGGTCCATCCCAACACCTCTGCAAGGGAGGCCATTGCCAAAAGCCCTACTTCAGAAAGGCCCTAAAATCAGTCTCAGAGGCACTCACAGATTTGTTTTCTCCAGAGGCAGCTGGGTAAAGGCAGAAAAAGCAGTGCTCTCATAAAAGCAGAAAGATGCTAGAGGGTGGTAATATGAATGGAACAGGACTAACCTTCCGGGGTCACAAGTTTCAGCAGACAATAACTCAGGGAGGCTGAGGAAATCTCAGTATCAGATTATGATTGTTCCCTTCCATAATTGGACAGAGAGTCATTTTCCTTTTCTTTTGCATTTAACAAGATGGGAGAGAAGGTGAGATGTATTCTGCTAGGCCTGGAAATTCAATGATCTAGGTTCTTCAAATTATTAATTCTCTTGCAAGAAGCTATTGACAATGTGCCTAAAGTTGCTTACTAGTCACATAGCTTCTGGGGACCATGGCTACCCAAGGACCACTGAGGCACCCTCTATCGTAGTCCATGAACAACAATTGCAACAGGACAGAGGAAGGGAATCCTTGAGACAAATTTACTGGTCATTGTATAAGGAAAAGGTGAAGAGATTAGTCCCTGAATGGGAATGGTGTTTTTTCCTTCTTCATTATCATACCACGTACCATTGTACAAATCTACCTCTCCAAGGAAAGAAATAGTACCAACATTTGCATGGCATAGTGGCTAGAAGGATGGTGTTAAAGACAGAGAAACTTGGGTTCAAATCTCATTTCTAAAACACATTGGCTGTTTAACACTGGAAAATTCTAAGACTAAAAATTACAGAGAAGATGGTGGTAGAGGGAGTTTCCTCCCCTGGGAGTCCCTTCTACAGGGGAAATCACAGGTCTGCTCCCTAGCTGTATGTATCCCTTCCAAGATCTAAGCTCTGGCTGTGTAGATGCTGATGTGACCCAAGAGACTGAGGCACCATATTGATGTATTCTCTCACCACAACACAATTTGTGAGGGTTTTGACAATGAAAATGGTACTTCAGTTTATGAAGACAATATTTAAAAGTAAAGCTTCCTTTATGTCCAGGACAACAACCGGGCTATGGTGTGAGAGAGTAAATAAAATGATACCATTGAGGAACTCTAGATATAACCCCCTCCTTGTCCAAAGTGATGGTGGTGGTGGTGCTGATGGGAGTCATGTTTACAAAAACGATAGTTTGTCTGAAATTAGGGTAAGCACTATGTGTTTTGTGGGGCTTAATCACCTTTAGGATACTTACAAAGGGTTAAACCACAGGCTGTATGATTGCTGGGTTAGGGGAGAGATGAAAGAACAGAAATATAGATGCAGTCACAAAAACATACAGAGACCTGTATGCACACGCACACACATATACACACATGCACACACACACACACACACATGCACACACACACACACACGCGCATGCACACACACACACACACGCGCGCGCGCGCACACACACACACACATACCCCCTATCTTGCCAGCAAAGCCACTATATATTAACAATGCACAAATGTATGCACTCCTGGTTCCTTACACTGATCAGATTTCTAAAGAAACATACTGGTGGTCATTAAACCAAAATATGGCTCCCTTGGGCATCTGGGGGCATGGAGAAAAATAAAAACTAAGCTTCTGTGGTTCAAAATGTGCCAAGGGTTAGGAGTAGAACAGATTCTAAGGAAAACAAACTGGGAATCCCTCCTTTCTGTTCCCTTTCATCTCCCTTGGTCTTTCCCACCAAGCCACTTAACACAGCTTAGGACGACCACATAGGGATTATTTTGTTGGGCTCGAAGCTCCATGTTTCAGGGAGGATGTGGACAAATTCTAGAGAGTGTCCACCGCAGTGTAACCAAGATAATGAGATATTTTGAACAGGGGATGTTTAGCCCAGAGGGAATTCTACAGTAGGGCATGTGCATGTATGCACCTATATATGTGTATGTGTGTTTGTATGGAGGGGAAGGCAGGGAATCACTGTTATCAGATACATGAACAGTTGTTATGCTGGGGAAAAAAACCAATAAGGATAAGACTGATACTAAATGAGTTAAGCAAGAAGCATTCATTGAAACTTATAGGGAGAGGGCAGCTAGGTGGCACAGTGGATAGAGCACCAGGCCTGAAGTCAGGAGGACATGAGTTCAAACCTGGTCTCAGACATTTAATACTTCCTAACTGTGTGACCATGGGCAACTCATTAACCCCAATTGCTTCAGGGGAAAAAAGTTATAGGGAGGCAGATTTTGATTTGATAGAAGGCCAAAGAATTAGAGTTAGGCAACAAAGGAAATGCTTGCCTTTTGCATGGTAAATTCCTTGTCATTAGGTTACTTTATAAAAAGACTGGCTTACTATTTATTAGACGTGTTGCAGAAAGTAGAAATCAATTACATCTAACTTCTCTTCCTGCTCAAAACTTCTATGATTATTAGTAGGGACAGGGACTGAACTGTGATTTTACTGATATAAGGAATTAAAAATGAGGAAATTACTACTGCAGGTCGGGGATACTATAAGTTGTCGTATGTAGAACACAGGTCCAGAAGTCAAGAAAACCTGAGTGCAAACGTGGCCTCAAATACTTACAAATTGTGTGATTCTGGGCAAATCACTTAATGCTGATTGCCTTCTCTTAAAAATAAAAAAAAAATAATGCAGGAAGGCAACCTTTCTGAAACCAAAAGTTTTTCCTAGAGAACCAAAAAGATTAAGCAATGAGATAATTATTATACAGGCAACATGTGGTTTCCTGGCTCTAGAGAAACTTTTCTCTCTGTAGTACAACATGCTGTTTCTCATGATTATTCGTATTATACTGTAGGCGAAACACTGCTCTATTATCATAATAAATTCCTTCCAATAACTTCATGAGTTAAGAAGGGCTGACGTTATCCATCCAAATTTATCAATGAGGAAACTGAGGTAATTTTCAGCCAAATGACTAAGATAAAACAGCCATTAAGAGCCAAAAGCAAAGAGCTCCATGAGCTGGCTTTCAGTACAGAGCTCTCCAAAAGGAATGCTTGCCATTTACAAGCTGTCCTTTTTGACCAGTGCCAGTTTAGATACCAATGCTGCCCACCTGCCAGCTTTGTGTGTCTCCCCTATAACCATGCAATGACTCTACTTGGTTCAAATCTGTAATCTGGTACAGCTCTTCCTCCAAGTTTTGTATCTTTTTTACTATTCAGTGATACCCATTCCCATGCTCCCCCACAGGGGGATTTCTTCTAGGAATAGCCATGACACCCTCTTCTTCTTCTATTCTTCATGAAACAAACTTAGAACTCTGATACTATCATACTGACAGATCCTCAGTGCAAAGGAGATACTTTCCAATGTTCATATCAGAGGAACGCTGTGAATCACAGAGGCTGGAACCAGACTGAATATTGGTCCACTGGTAAGCAGCTAATTATCTGTGTGGTGGGAAGTCACCGTTTATGACTACCAGATGCTACTTATCCATGCTGGATGGAAATGGAGGACTCACTGTTTAATGAGATTAAAAACTTCAAAACATCAATGATTTGTATTAAAATAAGACATTATCATCTATCAAGACTTAAGATAACTTTTCTGTTTAATTCTGGAAAGAGTGTGAACCTCACTCAGAGTATGGGGACTTAGAACACTGAAATATTCTTTTGGGTAGATGGGAGTAAAATGAGATACTAGAATATCAGAAAGATGGTAGATCATAAACAAGGGGTGATGCATGTTCCGATGTGTTGACATGTTTCCTCAATCATATTTCTTTGAGAGGAGGGGATAGAGGTGATATAATTCATGCTGATTCTGTGTCACTCCCCTACTCTTGGTAGATGCCCTACTTCACTCATTGCAAGTCTGATCTCTATTTTTTTAAAATCTTCCTTGTATATGGCATCTTGTTCTCTATACCTACTGACTTCTGACTCAAAGAGATCTTCATTAACTTTAAGAAGAGCTCAAAGATCAAGATGAACCAATTTTCCCCATATCTGACATCCCTTTGAATCAATATTGTGTTTAATCTGTTGATAAATGTACTTCTTGTCTCCCTTAAAATAGAAACTGCTTGGAGTGGGGATGGTTACAGACTTTGTTAAATTTTTCCCTGAGTCTAGGACATGTTAAGTGCTTAAAAATGATTATTGAATGATTCTGAAACCTTAATGTGCTTTACAATCATTTTTTAATACCCCATGATGATTCATGGTATGAGAATGAGAAAACAAAAGTAAGGCAGATAAAAAGAGATCTAGATGGAAACAACATCATAGAAAAAAAAAAGTATGACAGAATAAACAAGAAGAGGTTCCAGACATATAGGGAGGCCAGGTAGGAGGACCACTAAGAAAAGGCCATTGGATTTTGTAATTCAGAAATGACTGGTAAACTTCAAGAGACCAGCTTGAAGTGGTAGAATCCGGAGCGAGATTGCAAAGACTTTAAGAAATAAGTAGGATGTGAGGAAAGAGGGACTATTAAGAAGTGTAGATAATCTTTCTAATAACTTTAGTGGCTACTATGTTTGGATTAGGGGATCCCAACTTAAATTTCTTAACATTTAAAATCATTGCTATTATTTTAATTTAATCATATACATCAAATATTGAAAATTGTTTTTCAAGGTATATTTAAGGTTGATATAAGAAAAATCTTTCAATCAGAGCAGAGCAAAAGTATAATGGGCTACTATATGTTGCAGAAAGTTATGTCACTGGAGCTCTTCAAGTAAAGGCTAGATGGCCACATTTTAAGTCTATTATGGAAGGACCAAACTAAATGGTCAGTGAAGTGGCTGCCTTCTCTGAAATTCTATAAATCTTCAATCAAATACATGTGACTTAGTGGACTATATCTGTGGTTCCTGGGATGGCGTAGCATATTATTGAGCAAACACTGCCCCCTCTGTCCATGACACATGTGGGAACCATCTTCACTGGCAGAAGATAGATCTGGAAAGTATGGATTCTCTTACTATCCCCTCACTAGTCAAACAAATTGGAGGTATCGGGTGTTAACCATGCTATTACCATAGAAAATGGCTAGCTGAGGACATTTTGTGATACATTGGAGCTAATGTCCACTTCCTACTTTTTTTAATCCTTCCAGACAAACTACCCATTCCCAATTATAAGCATACTACTAATTCCTCCAGATCAAGGAAGGTTAATGAGCAAAGGTCAAATGGAATCTCTTTTGTCCAGAATCAATAATGCCCAGTCCTTTGACTTCTCCCAACATGAACAAAAATCTGTTTTGATAAAATAATATTTTTTCCCTGAAAATGAACATTTTCACCACAAAGTTGGTGTCAGAAGAGATGTTTTAAACTTTAATTATTTGAAAAAGATAAATGGTGCAAACACACAAAACCTTTGTAAGGTTAATGACGTAAGTGGGTTTTTTTGTTAAAAAATGAATATGGCCCTCAACTTTGCTATATACTTATCCTTTCAGCATTATAGGGATTTGGGTTGCATCATCTGGCCCACCAAAATCTGGATAATCTGCATAAAATTTTTTGGCCCTCCCTTTGTACCAGAGAAAAAAATCTGAATTTCTTCAAGGCTTTATATTTTTTATTAACTTAGTTTTTACTTGTTTTAACTACAAAAAAAACATTTTACACATTAATGGTATTAAAAGAAAAATGTGTAAATAATATACAATTTTACATGTATATTTTGGACATTTCTGAGTTTTTAAACTTTTCCTGAGACATCTCCTGGAAGTCATGAGTTATCTATGGCTTCTCCAAAACTGCCCCAATATTCTCATTTAATTTCTTATTCTGACACATAATAGATCGAAATTGTGATGAGGAAAGTTGTTACATGGAAGGAATATTTGTAGACTGCTTGAGTGAGTATCTAAGTCTTATCAAAAGATTCAACTGTTATTAAGTGTATTTGTAATTCAAGACCTAATATAAATTTGATGTGGACACAACAGTTTTACCATGATATCACTAGAAAGTCTAATTGAGATAGATTCAGTAATTAACATGGGGCAAAAGAAAAAGGCCCATTCTCAGCTGACCTGCCAGCCTGAGAACTTTTCATCCAAAAACAGTCCATGCAATGAATGATGAGAAGATGTACTATTTTGTTAAAATTCAAAGAAAATAGTAATACAAAATCCATATAATGAAATATATGAAAAATAAATTTAAACAATCAAATCTGATATTTGTGTGCACTTAGAGCATTTATACTTCTTATGTAATTAGAACCTGAAATTACCCTAAGCTTTAGGGGTATGACTTCTTTCCCTCTGCCCCACTGATTTTACTTGAGTGAAAGAATATAGGATTCTGTTGAGCTTCACTTTCTCACTCTTTGCCATAGATTCGAAAAGCATATTAGAGGCTTGTTTGGCTCCTTTCAAGTTCTTTTACTTTCTCTCTTCCTCCCTGTTAGGAACTTGAGGTCCATGTGTTCTCAGGCTCATGCAGGCTCCACTGAGCAGCAGAAAAGTACTCAGCTACTAATAATTGAACATTTAACAGGCTCAGGGTTATTAAAGATTCAGAATTCCCATTTAGTTTGTGTACTGGTAAACTCCAGCAAATGGATCTCTCTTGAGCAAAATTTCATTGTGACTTAAGGAATTGAGCAGAGCGGTCCCATAACAACCTGTGTTACTAGGAGGTCCTAACATCTCCAGCTGATTTGGGGGGGACAACACTTACAAAAGCTGATGGAAGCTAAAATGTCTCCCTTTTCCTAATAGGATAGATAGTAAGTCTGTGGACTGAGGTTAACTGTATCCATAAGAAAAAATACTATTGTCTAAAGTAACAGGGCCCATCCTTAAGACTCATTCCAATGCAAACACGAGCCACATTTCTGATACACTTACTACTAAAAGAACCATGTTCTAAGGATTGAAGGGGATAAAAATTTGTTTTAAAGCAGCTAATGATAATATCTAACATTTCCATAATGTGTAATATTTGCAGAGCATTAAATATAGGATGAAATTTGATCTTCCTGGCTCAGAGGATAGAGCATTAGGCCTGGATTCAGGAAGAGCTGAATTCAAATATAGGCTCAGACACATACTAGCCATGTGATCCTAGGAAGGTCATTTTACCTCTGTTTTACCAAATCTACTGAAGAAGGAAAAGACTAACCAGTCCAGTATCTTTTTCCCAAAAAACCTCACGGACAATATCAGAACGTTATCATCCATGACATCATGAGGAGCTGGAGACTGAGCAGCAACAACAAAAGTCCCATTATTATCCCAATTTTATGGAAGGCCAATTGGAGAGAATAAAGTGAATGGTTTCAAGAATGAGGCATAATTATCAAGGATCAAAAAGTCTAGTAGGAAGATTAAGGCAAAAGCATAAAGATAATACAAATAGCATAATAATATGATGCTTTAAAGTATTTTATGCTAATTACATGCTATGTCATTTAATCCTCAGCTCTGTCAGATGGGTGCTATACAATAAATCAGAGATGAGGAAGCTTAGACTGAGAAAGAATTAAGTACTTAAAAGTTTGGGAAACTACTAAATGGTTGAAATAAGACCTGGAGCTCCAGCCCTCTACCTCCCCTGTTCCTTTCTGGTCATTCTATCTACACCAAAGCTTCTCAGCTCATTTTAGTGCCAATAAAATGAAACCTAAGGCTCAAACATTTAAGAGAGGACCCTTAAAATAAGCCTTAATTTCCATTTTAATGTAACAACCAAAGTTGCTCTATTTTTCCCAGTGATCACCCTGGAAAGTAAATTGATGCACACATTTTTTTTTTCAGACAAAAAAACAAGCAGAGAAAGGTTTTGATGTGGGGTACGACACATACAATAGTTGTCAGAAGTTAAAATGTCTCCCTTTTTCTAACAGGATACATAGTAAGTCTAAAGACTGGGGTTAACTGTATCCATAGGAAAAAAATAGCACAACTTGTCTTAAGAGAGTCTGAGCTCCCAAAGGTAGTTAAGTCAAAAAGTTACAATTGAACCCACTTCAATGAGTCCATTGCTTTTCAGATGAGCTCAACTAGAGTCTCTCTCAAAATTACTGACTGGAAATTCTTAAGTCTAATAAAAGCCATGTTTTGCTTCGAGAACATTTATACTCTATGTGGTCTGTGGTGCCCTAAGTTCTCTTTAAAAAGTCAAGATAAAGAGCAGCAAAAATGGAATGCTTTCCATGTAAACATCAAATTTCCTTGCAATATTAACTTTCACTTAAATGAATTTCCCCCCTCTGTTGAGTTTGAGTCTGGCCACATCCAACATGACTCCCTTTTCCAAAGGGAATGGTGTATTCCTGGGAAGAGCATATTGTGAGTCACCAAATTCAGGAATTAATTGATAAAAAGCATATTGAGAGAGAGGAGAGAGTAGTACACTCCATGACAACATATGGCAGGGTAGTGGTGGGGTGTGGAGATTTCTGAACTGCACCTTGGATAGCAGATAACTTCTTTACCGCAATCAAGTGGCCCTGCCACTTTGCCATCAGCTCCCTAGTCAACAGGAGAGCAGGGAAATCTGTCTGAATTTGCATTTATACTTGCATTTCCGCTGAAGCTTCCCTCATTTTTTTTTCAGCCCGATGTACAATTATTTACTTGTCAGCATGGAATTCTTTCCATCTCTAATATTAGGGAATAGGCGTTCCTATCCATGGGAAGAAAGGTGATTGGCCACTGTCATGCCCCTCCACTAGGTTCAATGCTTTGCTGACATTCTATGTTCAATTTGGGAACTTGCCCTTTGTAGGAGGGAACTCTCTGAAAAGGAATCAGACTAACTCTATGTGATGGACTGACCTAGTAATACTCTTCCTTAAGAGAGGCAGAGAAGAAATAAGAAAAGAGCAAAGAAGATCTGGGTTCAATTTCTGCTTCTGAGGATTACTATTTACAATGGGCAGCATGGAGGGCCAGGGATTGTTATTTATTTCCAACCATTCATGACCTCATTTGGCAAAGATACTGAAGTTGTTTTCAAATTCCTTCTCTAGCTCTTTGACAAATGAGGCAAAGAAGGGTGAGGTGACTGGGACCACACAGCTAGTAAGTGTTTTTAGGCCATGAACATGAGTTTTCCTAATTCCCAACCCAGGGCTCTATCCACTACAGCACTATGGAGCAGCCACCTGAGGAATGGATAGAGAACAGGCTTAAGAAGAAGAAGGCCCAGGATCAAGTCCTACCTCCGACTCACTGTTGGATGTGTGACAAGTCACTTAAACCCTCAATCCCCTAGACAACTCTCTTAAGACTAAGAATTGCAGACTATATGCCACTTTGCATTAAAGAACCCTCCTCTTTCTTTCCAGTTCCATAAAATGAGATGATATATATATATATATATATATATATATATATATATATATGGATTCCGAATATCCTTCAAAATATATGGCCACAGATGTGACTTTAAGACTGTTGGGGCCTCAGTTTGTGCCTCCATTAGTGATGGGAATTGAAACAAATGGACTCTGAAATCCCTTTCTTTTCTAGAATTAGGATACTCTTATTGATGATCGCATGAGTCAGGGAACAATTCTATTATTTACAAGCTTGTCAAGTCACACAAATAAACAAATATTTTTTAAGCGCACACTATATGTGAGGCATCATATTTAGGAATGGGATTACAAAGACAAAGCATGACCAAGAATCAAGAGGACAATGTATGTTGGGTCACATATTGGCTATCCCATGTCCCAGACTTTGGCTTAATCCATGAGCATCAACCTGGAAAGACAGCCACTAACTGGACCATGATATAGACCAAAGAAGATATGACAGTGAGTCAAGCCTCTTGGACCTCCTAAATTCTAGCCTTTCCAGGAACCTGCTATGTGATCTTGGACAAGTCCCCTTCACGTTAGTGGTCTACAATTTACTCTCCATGGAAAATGCCTCACTTCTAGTATAATATACTTCAAAATCACTGCCATGGTTTACTTCTTGATAAGAAATTAGCCCAAAGCTTTTCTGGTGAGTTTAGGCAACCAGAAAGACAGAAAGGAGTCAAATAGGGACATTTTTTTTCACTCCAATTCATTTAAGCACCTTTTGGACACAAAAGTAGTTATTCAAAAACATATCCAATTTTCCATGAAGGAATCTATTCTGGCCCCAGGATCAGAAATGGAACACTGGTAAATTCATGATACTAAGGGCTCAAAGGACTGGTTGGGAACCCAGCTCTGCTACTGACCCTCTTGAATCAGTAAACTATGGTGAGGTTTGGACAAAATAATCAAGAGATTTCTAGATTTAACTACCACAATCAATCCTCTGCGTATACACAATGTTTCTTTAGGCTGGTAAAACTTCCCAACTAAAAATTATCCATGTAATTAATTCCAGCTTTTTTGGCATTCACTCAACTACTGAAAAATGAGTCTAAAACCATCTTAATGAAAGGCCTTTGGTCATGTAAGAAAGGTGAACCTATTGTCACACAACTGGAAGCCCATTTTGAGCTATGAGAAAGTCTTAATTGTTGGGAAGTTTTCCTTTTGATCTGCCCTAAATTGGCACCTCAGCACAATGCACCCATTGCTCCAGGGCTACTTTCTAGAGTCAAAGGGAACAAGTTGCTAATCACTCTAGACCTTGACAGCCCTGCAAATACTTGACCTTCCTAAAATCCAGCTCCCCATATCACACTGCTTCTTCCACCCCTTCCCCTTTTCTTCCTTCAATTAAATTCCATTGGTTCCTTATCACTACAACGATCAAATACAAAATCCACTTTTAAAGGACTCCAAAACCTTGACCCGTCTTATACCTTACCAACTCCCACATGTTCCATGTCACAGTGAAACTGGCTTTAACTTATTCCTGAAATGTGACATGACATTCAGAGCCCTGATTCCAAGCACTTTCAAGATCTATCCCCAATCATTGGGCCTCTCTTCCTCCTAATCTCTGCCTCCTAGATTTTCCCATTTCCCTCAATTTTTAGCTAACATTTCTATTTCAACAAGAAGTCTTTCCTAACTAATAATCCTTAATCTAAGTGACTTCCCTTAGGAATTATACCCAATTTACCCAGTATATGTCTAGTTTGTAAATAGATGTTTTCATGTTCCCTGCCCCATTAGCTTGTGAAGTCCTTTAGATCTTTTGCCTGTCTTTGTATCTCCAAAGCTTAGCATGGTACCTGGCACATAATAAATACTTGTCCACAAAATGACTATACTTCTGTGCAATCACTGCTATCCTTTCTAAATATTCCTAATCATTGTTCTGATTAAACATTTTCGAGATTGACTAGAAATTGAAGTCCACTTCACAAATCTATAGTTTGAAACATCTGTTCTCCTCCATTTTTTAAAATTAAAACTGGGATATTTGCTTTCATTTGGTTCAGTAGTATCTTTCATTTTTGATTATTTTCAAAGCTATAGATGTCCAACACAATGAAAAGAGTGCTGGACTCGTATTCAGCACATCTAAAGTTTGAATCCCACATTAGACACTTTCTAGCTGTGTGATTCTGGACAACTTATTTAATTTTTCTCAGCCTCTGTTGCTTATTAGTACAATGGGGATAATAACAACATGTACCCCTTCCCCATTTGCATATACATATCCCGCTGCTGCTGCTACACCCCATCCAAACCCCTTGGAATAATGTATTCCATTCCAAAGTCAGAATCATGGGTTGTATCAGAGGTCAATTTTGTGCTCCTATATCAGGATCTCTAGTTATTCCTAATCGCCTGTTACTTATTCTTTCTACATCTCTATACTGATAGCTGAGACTAGATCTTATTACTGGTTACATTCTTGAATCTGATCTCCTATGAACTTCTGGGTATCTCAGCTATCCTTAAAGGTAGTTATTCTTTATATCTAGGTTAGTGGATACATAAAAGTGGTTTTCCACTTTCCCCTTCCTTTTCAAATCAAAGCTGTTTTGTTAGATTTACAAGATATATGGCAAATGCATTCTCTCATGAGGTATAACCTATTCCTTGTCTATAGCCCATTATTCTATTTTAAACTGAGGTCCAGAAATCCAAATCCCTTTTTCAGATACCATCGTCTAACCAGATTTTCAATTTATGAATTCTTACTCTCTCTTTTGAATTCATTTACTTGGAATGGCAGCAGAGATATGAATACTACTTTTGCCCGAACGGTTGCTGGTAACATCCATAGTCCTTTTACTAAGACACATCATTTATGTCTACGTGAATAATCAGCATTCAATTGCAGTGATCAGGCTTAAACCAGCTAGGACAGCTTCCTATCACATCATTGACATATGCACTCACAACAATAGATCTCATTCACAGCATCCTCGAAGCAGTTACTGAGAAAAGTAGCCTAAGCTATCACGTCCCCGTCTGTGGCCTTCCACAGCCATTTCAGATTGCTGTCCATCCCCATCCATTTTAGTGAGGGGCAGTCTCCAGGGCATCAGTGATTTAAAAAACACCGTAACCATGGTTCTTGCCCAGTGGAGTTTGGAACAAGAAGAGATGGTCGAAATGCTCAAATGATTTGAATAGTCCCACCCCAGTGTCTTGGATAAGAAGCTATAACAGGAAGGAGTAGGGATGCTCAATCCTAATATCAATCATTTAGCTCTTTAAAAAAATTTTATTCAATGGCTTTTTATTAAGTTTCGTTAAATGGAAGAATACCGTGCAAAGAAGACTAGACATCAAGCTGGGGATTTGGGGTGTATTAGTCAGTAATAGTCAGTTTAATAAGTTAAGACAAGTGGCTGAACTTAATTATTACATGACTTTGGGCAAGTCATTTAACATTTAATGACCAAAACTTCCTTAGCCCCTTCCAGGTATAGTTCTATGAATCTATAATGATCACGGGTAGCTTTCAGCACCTTCGTGAGCCTCAATTTCATCCCTTGTAAAACAAAGAGATTTGACTAGATGGTGACTGATGTCACTTACAAATCAATTATCTCATCCCATAATGCAAGGTGTACTCTTTGCCAATGCTATCAAACTCAAATTAAAATGGGGGGCCCAAAATCCATACATCAGGATCCATAAAATTCGTTAGTTTGAAAAAGTAATGTTATCTTTATTATATTTTATTTACTTTGTTAAATATTTCCCAATTATGTTTTAATCAGGTTCTAATCCACTAGGGAGTATGGCGGGCCACATATGTGTTTGACACCTCTATTCTAAGGATACATCCTAGAGCCTCATATATTCTGTTTTGATGGTTTTCTCAGTTCCCCTGGGGTCAATTATCTCTATTTAGATAACTCACCAATCTATACAACCAGCCCTATTTTCTCTACCCAATTCCAGACCGGGCTGTCCCTTAGGCATTTCAAAAATTCACCTTGTCCAAAACAACTCAATAGTTTGCCATCTAAATGACCCTTCCATGTTTTCAGCTTTCTTACAGGACACCAGCATTGCCCCCTCTGGAAATTGCTATCCTCATATTTAATTGCTTAAAAATTCCCATCAATTCCAGTTCTGGAACATCTGTCTCCTTTCTTCCTCTTACATATCTAGCACCCTAGTTCACACTCAAATAGCCTCTTAATTGGATTACTCTAATCACCTCCTAATTGGTCTCCCAGTTTCTAGTCTCTAATCTCTTTAATTCATCAGCTAGAAGACTAGGAAAATAATCTTCCTAAGGCACAGGTCTGACCATATCAAGCCCTCTCTGAAAATCCCCAAGTGAAATTCAGTTTCCTATAGGAAAAAAAAAAGAATTCCTCAGCCTAATTTTGAAGATCTCCCACAAGATCTGTTTCTAACCTTCCTTTTTCCAACATGATTTCTTTCATACTATTAAACTTTGTGAATGCCATTTCTGTTAGTCTAATCAGTCAAGTGAGAGTCTTCATGACCACATTAGGAGATTTCTTGGCTAAGATACCAGAATAATTTGACATTTTCTTCTCCAACTCATTTTTCAGATGAGAAAACGAAGACAAACAGAGTGAACCGAGTGTCCTAGGGTCGCCCAGATCGAAAGTATCTGACAATAAATTTTAACTCGGGTATTCCTAATTCCAGGCTTGGGTACTCTTATTCACTAGGTTCCAGTTGCCCCTTGTGAACTTTGTTCTAGCCAGAAGACTACTAGCTGTCCTTCAAATTCAAAATTCTATTTCTCACATCAATGCATTTATAAAAGCTGTTTCTCCTGCTTACAATGCAAGGAATACCTTTTCACCTCTGTAGCTGAAAATTCTTAGCCTCTTTAGTGGACAAACAGGAGAGCCAGCTTCTATGCAATATGCAATGCCTTTGCCGATCTCCCTCTCTTTACCTGATAGCACTTTCACCTTACAGGGATGTCAGACATGACTGGGGGAGTAAATTGAAATGGATGGTGGTTTCCCTCTATGGTACATAAGTTACCTGTCCTGATGAGTTTCCATTATAACCCTTTAACTTCTTCCAAGTTAAAGCAATTGTTCACATAGGTGTCCCATGTCTTGCCTATAAATATGCTAACAGGAACCCAGCCATCAATGACTCCAAGTGTTCCCAGGATGCTTGGTACCTGACAGGAGTGCCGCCATGTTAACCTTGGAAATTAGAAGCCTAACCTCCAAAGGAAGGTACTCCATGGCTTTGGGAAAACATCCTGATGCCCTGAGTTTTTTTTTTTTTTAATTTAACAATCACTGACAAGCACTGCAAATTAAACTCTGGTCACTTTAATCCAAGTATATATATTATATCTCAGTTTATACCCACTTGTGCTTTGCCATGAAGCAAGGAAATGTGAGTCCCAGGCTCCATTAGCCAAATTCAGACATTCCCAAGCTTTTGAATAGTGTTTGCACAGTTCATTCAACAAAGAATCCCAATGGGGATCAGCAGAATAAATTCTGGACTCCGATGGGGTGCTTGTTCTTGTGTCTTATCCAAAGTAGTGGGCTTCTCCTCATTCATTTTATCATTTGGGAATCGCCTATTGTTGGCAAATAGGAGGATAAAGTATTGACTTGAAATCAGGAACAACTTGAGTTCAAATCCCATCTAACACACTTATGTAGGAGTCATTCCATCTTCATTAATCTCAATTTCCACTTCCGTATGTAACATATAGGGCAGCTAGAAAGTCATGGATAGAGCACTGAACTCAGAATCAAAAAAATTAATCTCATGAGTTCAAATCCTGCATCCAACATTTACTAATTGTGTGACTTTAGGCAAGTCACTTAACCTTGCTTGTCTCAGTTCCTCAAATACAAAATGAGCTGGAGAAGGTAATAAGAAATTATTCCAGTTTCTTTGTCAAGAAAACCCCAAATGGGGACGTGAAGTATCATACTCTACTTAAAGGATGTAACAAATAAGAATATATGGGGCAATTAGAAGGCATAGTAGATAGAATGCTAGGTCTGCAAAAAGGAAGAACCAAGTTGAAATCCACTTTCACTTACTGTAGGACTCTAAGTTAATTAACATGTGTTTTCCTCAGTTTCTTCATAGGTAAAAAAGAATAATAACAGAACTTCCATGAGAGGGCTGTTTTATGGATCAAATGAGATAATAATTGTAAACCATGACCCTTGGCGCACAGTAAACACTATATAAATATTGTCTTTCTTTCAATCATGTCTGACTCTTCTGGATCACATATGGGATTGTTTTGGCAAATGTACTGGACTGATTGGCTATTTCTATCTCCATAGAAATGTCAGATATTGGATATTATTAGCAATTAACAATGAAGTGTTGTTCAAATCATTTTTAGTGGTTATTATTATTTTATTTGAAAAACACATATACTGCATATTATTACAATAACTACCATTATAATTATTTAATTGGAATAGGTGGGGAAAAGGGTCTTTGGTATCATACCATCAGAGGGATGGACAGATCGTCAACACTGATTAATGGGAACTTGTAAAATTTTAAAACAACATCAACAATAAGAACAACAAGAACAATATGCCTCGACCTCCCCCTCTAATCCTGTCCCAGAAAAAATCCCTCCCCTCCCAAATTACCTTGTACCACACGACATCCGGTTCCTGCTCTGCAGTTTTGTAATCGTCCATGTCTGGGCAGACAATCTCCTTTCTTTTTGTGACTTCGGATTTTTCGGAATAGCGGATCTGGCTATTGTAGCAAAGTCCAGATTCATTCTCTGCCACTGTCAAGGACATAGACACCTTCATACAATAGGTTGAGTTTCTGGAAGAAGAGGGAAATGACAGAATGGCTTTACTGGATGCTTACACCTTCATTTCTCTGATTTCTAATTTGAGAGTATTGACTTTTCCATTTAAGATTTCACCTAAGAGGGACTTCCCGCAAGGCCGAAAAATAAGAGATGTTATGTAAAGCCCAGTCTGTCCACCATCCTTCAAAAAATGAGTAATACACAAAAGAAAGTAATCAAAATTGGAACATTAGAAAGAAGGCCAAGGAAACTACTCCCTATAAGGCAATTCTTATAAAAAAATACAAGATCTAATTACCGGTTTATATTATTTTGCCCCATGGTTGACTGCTTCAAGGTTAGAGAAGCAAGACCCTCAGACACCCCGACATCACAAACACTATATAGCGGCTCAAGTATTTGCCCACTTTCAATAATCTAAGTACAAAAGAACAGGAAACCTTTGATGGTCCCCAAGGATGGAAATAAGGTAGCAGTGATAAAAGTTTAGAGTGAGGAAGATATGGGTATAAATGTAGTCTCAGAAACATACTAGTTATGTGACCCTGAGAAACTGAGTTCATTTCTGTCTGCCTTACTTTCCTATCTTATAAAATGGGAATAATAATATCTCCTTTATAATCCAGGATTGTTATAAGAATCAAATGCAATAACATTGGTAAAGTACTTAACACACTGACAAGTACATAGTACTACATAAATATTAGCTATTACAGCCTGAACCTGAGGGAGAACAGTTATAAGATCAGCTTTGTACAGTATTTGAAAATGGGAAACATAGCAATGAGGAAGAAGTAATAATAGCAACCAATAAATAGGAGATGGAAAAATCATTCTCCTGTCAATATTTGAATTATTGTGTATGTGGTACACTACATGGGGTTGGTATGGGATGAAGAACAATTAAGATGATATTCAGTTCAGAAAGAAAGTTGTAAAATGAAGAAGTTTATCCACAAAAAAATAATTTTTTTACATCAGAAAAACAGCAAAGCAATGATCAAATATAATGAATCAATACCATGGAATGAAAGAAGTCAATTAAAAAAACCCTAGTGGGGATAGCTAGAAAGTATAATCGACAGAGTACTGGACCCAGAGTCAGGATGACCTCTGTTCAAATGCTGTCTCAGACATTTAACAGTCATTAGCTGTGTGACCTTAGGCAAGTCACTTAACCCCAACTTCCTTGCCAAAAAAAAAATCAAACAACTTAATGGAAAAGAAATTGCTGTACCTACATAAGATTTTGTGAAATCATACATTAATAATTAATATATGATTAATAATCATACAAAAATTGTGAAAACCTCCAGAATCCATAGAATGGTACAAAAGAGCAATAAACTTATTGAAAATTTCAGAATATTAGACGAGGAGTTAAGGCTATCAAAAAAATTAAAAACACAAGCAAATGAGTAGAGCATCTAAAAGACAAAAGGGAAGAGTACATGAAACAAGTCAACAGTAGATTTAGAACTAAAAAACAAAAAAGCAGGAGAAAAAATTCTCAAAGGAAATTAAAAAAAAAACAAAAAACCAAACACCAATATAGGAAGAGAAACAACTGGTACTGAAGGCAGAAGATGCAGAGATTATTGTAGATCAAATTTTCTATAACATGGAGAAATTTTTAAATAACGATTTAATACTAAAAAATGGTATAAGAAAATTATACACTTATATTCAAAAAGAGAAAGCAAAATACAAATTGATAGAAAACAAAAGGGAGATACATATCCTGGAAGATAACAATGCATGTTTATCTCTATCCTCTTCCCAGATTTTATAGACTTGGAAAATATACTACTGAACTTTCATTGATTCCATTGGAAGGAACCTGCTTTAATCTATGTATTGAATTCTAAAGGATAGAAAACCAGTGACCAGTGATACTTGTTGACAGAAAGGGATGGTATAAGATGTTTATCGGATTAAATAGAGTACCTCACTCTCGAACTGGTATCTACCCTGGAAAAAGGACAAGGAAAAACAATGTCATTAAGTAGCAAACCAGTCAGAAAAAAAATTAAGCAGAAGTTCGTCAATCAAGTGACCGCATTTTACGCATGGTTGGGAAATGTGGAAAATACTGTGCTTATTTCAGGTTGCCAAATTTCAAGTAACAGTAGAGTGTCCACAAGAGGCCACCAAGATGGTAATAGGCTCTAAATTCATAGCATATGAAGATCACAGAGGTTGTTTATTTTTCGCTCTTGAAAAGGAACATAACATCAAGGAGGTATTGAATTTCAGTGAGGGAGGGCTGGGCAAAGTCACCTGCCTCATTTTTCCCTCCAGAGGCATCTGGGTGCAGTGGCCAGATGTAGATCAGGATGACAGGAGATGACTGGATGAAATAGGAGACTTTGGTCTTTTTAAGCTAAGATCTTCAACAGGCTTCTGTTGGACAGAGGCCGTACCCATTCAGTGATTAAGGCTACCTAGCAATTGAGGCAAAGTATTTCCTCTTTCACCTAGTCCAAAACAACTAAGTAAATAAATGAATGAATCAATCTGGGAGAGGAATATCTTCAGGGTTTCTGGTAAAAGCAGAAATGACTGCAATTTACATTCAAAATGAGTTGATCTTGACCAAATGGAGCTTGGTCTAGGACCTATTGACCAATTAGAATAAAATTGGTTTTGGTTTAAGGCCTTATCCTTAAGAAAAAATTCTAGCCAGTAAACCTCAAGATATCTCGAGAGGGTTCAGAGGTGCAGAAGAAAAAAAATGCTTTTAAGAGAATCTGTAGATAAGGGTATGATACCCTTTGTGGAAAGAGGGAGGAAAGGACCAAAATAGGAAGATCACTAGAAAGACATAGAAATTTTTAACCTAGAGAAGAAAATAATTATTTGGGGTGGGGGAGGGAAAGAGAGGGGTAGAGATTTTAATTGTGGAAGAGGCAATTATCTTCTTTTGTTTGACTTCAGAGGGTAGGGCTAGTAAGAACGTGTAACTTTTGTAAAAGTTACAAAAAGGCAAAGTTAGATCTGATTTAATTTAAAATGTTCTAATAATGGGAGCTTCCCCACAGTGGAATAAACCGTACTAAGAGGAAGAACTGTTCCTTTACCACTTATTGACTAGGAGGCCTTCTCATCCTAGAACATCCTTCCATTCCCATACCTCCCTTGTCCCACTGGGGAGTATCTTCTATAATCTCCATTTTGATTAAGGGACGCATAGTTTATTTCAGAAATTTATTACCATATCCCTAATTGGCCATGACCGTTATATCCTTATATTTTTAGTTCCCTTTCTCCCATTGGAATTAAAGGACTCTTTTTTTTTTCTTGCATTTGTATTTCTAAAGCACTTCACAGAGTACCTAGAAAAAAGACTCCTTTTCCCAAAAGGAAAGACTTCACTAGATGACCTTTAATCTCTGAAATGCTGTTATTTGGAGTTGAAATCTAATTGTCCTGGGTCTTGCACCTGCTAGGCTGGTATTTGGGGTACAGTTTGGGGACCCACGTATTCAGAGGGTTAAAAAAAGCATATCTTATATGGACTGGCTGAAGCAAGTGGAGATATTTATGCTGTTCCTGCACATAGCGAGTACTTGCTAAAACTTAACATGACTGAATAGGGGGAAGATATATGCTAGTTGTGTTCAAGTATCTGAAAGACACTGCTCTACAAGAGAAATTAAGCTTATTCTTTTGGTTTAAAGAAAAGAATGGAAATTAAAGAGTACAGATTTTAGCACAATATAGAAGTAAACACTAATCTGAACCTAGAATTATATGCTTTTGGAAAATGCAATAATTATGAAATTTCTATATCTATAAAAGATTTGTAAAGTATTTTCCTATAAGAGATATTTTATTTGATTAGCACAATTACCAGTTGAGGTGAGTGTGATCCATATTGTTCCCATCTTACAAATGTGGAAAGTGAGGCAGAATATGATTAAGTGATTTGCCAAAGCTAATGCATTTAGAAAGTTTTAGAGTGGGCTTTGGAAACAAGTCTACCTAGAACTTGTTTTTATCTATTATCTAATATATCTATTATATTACAACTATATATTAATCTATATTATACATATCTATATTTTGTCTATCCAATCATATATATAATATATAAATAAATATGTATACACACCTATTATATATAATAACTTAAAGTACTCATTTGGTACGTTAGCCTCACCATACAACATATTCCAAGGGTTTCCTATTTCCTATAAGGTCACTTGAGGGCTAACCCACAACCCTGTCCTGTTCAGTGCTCTATCCCCATCTCATTGAACCCTGGTACTTTTCCTGTGTGTCACTGGTTTTGTCAAGACACAAAGGGTCCCCGGGTTACTGAGGTAGCAGTCCTATGCATCATGGGAAAAAGGTCCAGCTAGACTGAGCCATGAGGATTGTACGGTGAAGTCCACAGCTTAAGCAGCCTGATAGTGTGGAGCTGAGGCTGATTTTTATGAAATGTGGAATCCTGCCCTGGCCCAGCTCCCACTAACAATCTTGCATTATTTAGATTTTATTTTAAAAAATGCCCCAGGCCAGTTCTATTTAAAATGTTTCATATAACTAGGACCTAAAAATGCTACTTTTCTTTCATTAGGTACAATTAGAGCTGTGTAAGGTTGAGGAGCTAGATGGTCTAGTGAGAAAGATCAGGGCTTGTTCTTGCTTATTTCTTAGCACAGCTTGATGGGAACAAAATACCTTCATGGAAACAGGGGCATAATGTTGTACCTGTATTCAGTGGACTTAAGTCTTTCTCAGTGCTTTGAAACCTCATTGATTCTGAGGTCATTAGAAGGGAAAGGGGGCAATACCAATTTTATAAATGGAGAAACAAATGGAGAAATCATTTTTTGTAAAATCAAAGAGAGAGAGAAATAACAAAGCAAGGAATTTTATTTATTTATTGTTTGAAAGATAAAATTATGATTAGGGGAAATCATAGCTTGATTAGTGGTTGTGGGCCACCAGCAGGTATCTGGACAGTTTAAATACGTGGCACCCCCAATAAAATATCAAGCCAGGAACCGGACATCAACATCATCATGTCCAACTTTTGATATGTCCGCTAAACTCTTGGCAAAAATTCCCATCATTAAAATTTCTCAAAAAAACCCTCAATATTATGTCTATTTCTGATATATAAATAACAATTTTGCTTCAATATGTCCAATTATGGATCCTTAGCAAAGCATTCCACATCATATTTTAACTGCTAGAGTTTTAAATTTCTACATGTGAGGATGTAATAATATGGATACACACACACACACACACACAGATGTCTAATCTGCCTCTGATTTTCTTTACTATATTTCTTTCTGGAAAAGGTATGGCCTTCCAGAGTCACACAAGCCCCCCGAGTTGTATCGTAACCAAACTGTGTGATACCTAAGATTACCAATGGGTTTCATGTGGGTATCTCTATTTGACCATACCATTCAGAATTCACATTCATAAAACCTACAAATAGATTCAAAAATACATTTCCTTATATGTGGAATACAGGACCCATAGATCTCATACAAGAACTACAGCTGTGTACATGCATATGTGTGTGTACAAATACACACACATAGTACACAACAAAGTTTTAATTCAACTCCATATAAGTACAGAAAGTGCCATGGTTCCATAGTAGCATAAAAATCATCAACTAAATTCTCTTTCCTCTATACTGGGTGTCATTTCCTAGTGGGTCCAAAAAGATTACAGATTCACAGCGCCACCTAGCAATTTGGATTTCATTAACAAAGGATAACCACTTAGGATTATTAGACTCGCCAACCTTTTGATCTCCAACCTCAATTCAAATTAATCTTATAATATCTGAATAATTCACAATAGTAAAAGGATACAAAATACAGATGAATTATTTACAAATATCATGGCTTTTGTCCTCAAGGACAAGTGTTTTTCACTACAAGGTAGATTTATTTGATTTATATATACACAATTGATTTATATATACCACGTATATGTGTGCATGTATGTGTGTATTTCTGTATGTGTCACGTGTCCAATATATTATAAGTTCCTTAAGGGAAGGGACTATTTTGGTTTGGACTTTGTATTTTCTGAATTCAACATAGTACAAGGCACATAGAAAGCACTTAATAAATTGTTTGATGACTAATTGTTACTGTTCCTCCCCGCAATAGGAGCCATGGATGTGACCTTCTGTCACGAAGGGGCTTGAACAATTCTCCTTTTCTTGATGGAAGGCTGTATCCTCAAATACTTGACCCTGGACTTACACATGTGGTAGCCCTGATAATTAATGTTGACTAGGAACTTCTCCCATCCTGTACCAAGAATAAATGGTAATGGAGATAGAGGGAAGTACTGTATGGTTAGACAGGGGCAGGGAATGATGACTACTATAGTGCATGACAGTGTCAGCATCCCAGAAGCAGATAGGTACTAGGTTCTAGTCTCTGGACCTAGAACTGGGAAGAATAGAATTGAAATCCAACCTCAGACACTAGCTATATGACATTAATCATTTATATAACCTCTGTCTCACAGGCTATTGGTTTGGGATTCAATTCTTATTGATGGCAACAGAAACCTTACTCTGCATGGGTGCATGGGACAGAGTTGGGAAGAGATAGGAGGTTCAGCTGTCAACCAATCCCCTTTGAGGATGCTTCAAGCAAGAGTCTTTTTCAAGTGCCACTTAAGGGACTTCACAAAAAATAGTTTTCTTTGAGTGTCAAGTTACTTCAGGTTCTAATGGCGTTCAGATTAAAAAAAAAAGATGGAGAGAACAATTCCAGGTCACTTCTTGTATCACTTTGAGCAAGTCACATAACTACTGTCTACTTGTTTCCTCGTGTGAAAATGGGACCGATATTAGCACCTACCTCCTTGCTTAGGGATCAAAGAACATATTCTAAAAGAGTCCTGCAAGGGATCTTGCACAGATTAAACAATTAATGAATGTTTCTTTCATATATAAATGCTACTACTACTAATAATAGTATTACTACTAATATTAATTAATATAAATGCATCTGTATGACACATTGAGGTATATAAAAGAGAGAGGCATTGAACATTTATACAGTACCTACTATGTGTCACAAACTGTGACAAATGCTTTACAAGTATTCTCATTTAATCATCATAATACCTATGACTGCTCTTATTATGATCCAAAAAAGATCTTGAATGTCTCAACCTTTGTGCTGAAAATAATAAGATGGAATTAATTCAGTGAACTAAATGTGAAACCAACATGGAATTGAAAAACCCACTTATCAAATATAAGATAAAAGCAACGATTGGCCATGTTATGCTCTAACCCCCAAAGCTTATGCAAACCTGGGTTGCACTAAGAAAGAGATCAAACCCTGGGAAAAAAGGAAGTTATAATTTTGATATACTCTGTGCTGATCAGAGCATGTCTGAAGGACTGTATTCATTTTGTTGTAGCACAGTGAAAGGCAGACATTAATAAACTGAAAAGCATCCAGAGGGAGTAAATCAGGATGCTAAATGGTCATAGATCCATGGGATATGAGGCTCATTTGAAGGGATTCATGATATTTAGCCTCAAAAACTGAACACTCAGAAGTAATGGGGATATAATAGCTTTATTTATGTATTTGAAGAACTGACATATGAAAGTGTGATTAGATTTATTCTACTTGGCTCCAGAGGGCAGAACACTGATAGAAGGTAGAAGGAACAAGGAGGCAAATTTAGGCTTCAGAGGAGAGAAATTTTCTAATAATTTGGAATGAGCAAAAAAAAGTGAAAAAGAATTCCTTTGGAAGTTGTGGAATCTAAGTTCTTTCTGGACTTTAAGCATAGGCTAAAAGACCCTGATCTTAGACAGGTTCAATAGATTCCTTTTAAGGTAAGAGTTAAATTAGATGGCTTATAAATGGAGCACTCCAATGTCAACGTTTGAAAAGGCAACGAGATGCAAAATGGATTCTAAATTAGAAATATTACTTTTCTTTGATGACAGCTCTAGAATGACAGCTCTAGGTAAACTTAGAAAAAATGCAAAAAAAATTCATTTAAAAGGGGTTCTGAGGACCCAAGTCCTTACCACTTTCCCTTTCCAGTTTATCAGAGTTTACCTAAAAAAATCCTTATGATTCAGATCTGGGAAAGGTTGAAATATATTCTATCAGGCAAAGAAAATTGTATCCCAGGAAATTATTTCCCCATCTCCGGAAATTTGTGAAAATTATCACTAAAGTTCTATTAAGATGCAATGCAATTTTGCCTGAACAAGCAAAATGTATTTTAATTGCTACTAATGTCCTTTAATCAACACATAACCTGTTATGTAAACAAACAATTAGCTTTCCTATTTGACTTTGAATACAAAATAATTTGTGAGCAATTACTGATAGAGAGATTCAACCTTTGGTTAAGAACAGGAGAATCTCCAGTTGGGAATAACCTTTTTTTCCATGTGGTTTGAGACACAGTCACTGCAATGGAGCAGAATAAGTTGCTCAACCTGAAACTGAAGTGACCCATTAAATGAATTCCAGTGCTTTTAAAAAAAAATCAAGTTATCAGCTTAAATCGGAAGTGAATACATATTTTGGAAAATGAATGAATTTGAAACACAACCACACTACCAAGTCAACTCTCCCAAGCGTGAATCTACTGGGAAGTTAAAAGATAGAGACAGGGGAAGGCCACGAGAACAGGATTTATTAGATTTAAAAGATCCAGAAGAGGATATGGACATGAATTCTAAAGATTATCTATGGAAAAGGATACCATAGGATGAAAAAGTATGGGGTTAAAGATCACACTGAAGGAGTGAAAGGATCTACCTTGATGAGATCATGCACTGAAACAGCAGCAGCCTCATTATTGCAGAACATAGGATAGTCTGCAAATTTCTGAAAAAATTACACAATAATTTCTATATCAGAAAAATAGACATGTTTCAGCTTGTATGCCTCAAAATTGCAAGGGAAATGTCAAAAACTTGGCTGAGTGGGTGGGTGTAACTAACCCAGATTATATGTAGTACCTCAGAACAGTGTCAAAGGTGTCAAATAAAATAAATGAACAATAACAACAAAGAGAGTGGAAGGAAAAGAAACATTCAAAGAAAAATGTTGTACAAAGCCCCTTCCTCCCCCCCAAAAAAAAAATAAATAAGCAATTTACGGTCACCAAACCAATTAAGAACTACTTTGTCACTGACTGGATAGGAACACAAATATGCTAATTCACATTTACAAATGAGATAATTAAGACTCAAAGAAGCTACATCATTTGTCCAAGGTCACATAGGTAATTAACATGAAACATTAGATTTCAACCAAAGTCCTCTGACGAAAGAGCTGTCATATACATTGTACAATCAAGTAAAGCAAAATCTCTTGAAAAAAATGTACACTAATAACTATGCCTCTGTATACAAACATGCAAATATCACAGGAACTTGTAGAACAGATTAGAAGTATAAAGAAAAATATGGTATATATATATATATATATAAAACATTTAAAATAAGAGCAATGAAGGAAGGATTCAGGAGGCATACAACACCGATTTATGTATGTGCAGCCAGAAGAAATGTTAAAGGTCAATTTGTCTAGTGCTGGCATTTGACAGCTTAAGAAAAGGAAGACAAAGAAAGTGAAATGTTTTGCCATAGGTCACAAAGGTAATAAGCATCAGTAGTGATCTTTAAAACCAAACCCACTGACTTGAGAATTATTTATATTATATCAAATTCTCAATCCTTAAGTACTAACAATGTGGAAAAGTTATAGTGGGAAATCTCAGTTAAATAGGAGTGAAGTGGATCCACACAAAGTACAAAAATAACTACATATAAATAGAAAAATAAACTTACCATTAGCAACACTGCAAAGTATTTCATATGTTCATATAATATAAGCCATACAGCTGGAGAGGAAGGAACTAAGTAAGCTAATGTTTAATGTTTTAGTCCTGAGAACTACTACTCTCCTAGAAAGGACAAATAAATAAAGACTATAAATGTCATCTTTTAAGAAAGGACTGGAAAGAGATTATAGAATAGAAACTGATACAACCAAAAGGATGCCTATATTGAATAGACTTTAGTTTAACTTGCTCATATAGTTATCAAATGCTTGCCCTTCAAGATCAAAAAGACAAGCTTACAAGCAACTTGAACCGCACATAATGTTTCAATAGGAAGATATTTTTAAAAAATAGAATGAAATACAAAAAAAGAAAAAATGAAAGGAATTACAACTTCACTGAAATTAGTTATTCTCCAGAATTATACACACTCCATAACGAGAAAGGATAGCTCTTTAATAAAATTACAATACACATTATTTTCTGCCGAGAAATCCCTAAGTCGGAGATTTTGATATGCTTTTAAATAACGATGGGCAAGGAAAACAATAAGAAAAAAAGAAATATTACAACAGCATTTAGAGAGGTGAACACACTTGTTAATTTTAGTTGTGAATATGAATGTGGTGAAATTATAAAATGAAGGAAGGTATAAAACTTGTTTATAGAACAAAAACATAGAATTTTCTACTTGCAAGACACAGAAAGATTGAATCAGTTCAAAAGCAGGGATCTTAGAGCTAGAAAGAAACTTTAAGGGTTCTTATACCACAAACTCCTCATTTAACAGATGAAGAAACTGAAAACCATAAAGTTCAAGAATGAGCTTACTTTCAAAAATTTAAGAATAAGCATATGAGTAATGTGAAAATATGTTTTATATGACTACATATTTATATAACCTAGATAAATTTGCATACCTTATCAATGAAGGAAAGAAGGAGAGAACTTAGAATTCAGATTTTGAAAAATGAATGTTCAAAATTCTTTTTCCATGTAATTTTGATGAAAATGAAATATTAAATAAATATATTAAAGAAGAAAACTTACAAGAATAGATATTATAACTATTTGCTGGATATATGGAACATATATGGAACATATTTATTTTTTGGCCTTGAGTAGAACTGTCATAAAAATTAGTAACATTCCAGAACATACATAACTTGTAAATAAATTCAGAAAGACTAACACATTAAACATACTGCATATAACTACAACACCAATAAAAAGCGAGTGAATAAGAAATGTGATTAAAGTACAAAGATTTAAATGAAAGTTAAATAATATAATCCTTAGCTGATTAAAGATAATGTTATAGCAACAAATAATAGTATGAAAGAAAATTGTAAGAATATAACAAACAACAACAATCAAGGTAAACATGAAAAGTAGCCCTTACAGAAAAAAAAAATCTATGTAATACATATTGATATTTATATACACACATATATGTCACCTAAAAAAAGATAATCCATGAACTGATCATATATGGTAAGTCAGTTTTTATTTCAACAATATTTTTAATTTAAAATTCACTATTATTTTAAAAAATATTTATTTTTGTTCTCTTCGTTGGGTATTATTAACTTGTAGAATTTTATTTAACAAATTATTAACTGGATAAATTAACGATTCCAAAATAAGGCAAAAAGTGTGAATCTTAGAAGTTAGCTAATTAAAAAAAAATACTGTTAAGATGATAGATGAAGCCAAAAACTGTTTTTTAAATGCCCAATTCCCAAAGTACTAGCAAATTTGACTAAAGGGATAAGACAATCAAATTAGTGTTTGTTTGTTTGTTTTTAAAGAAAGCACCAATTCATAATCGAGTGTAAATTAATGAATATTATTTTATAAATTGAAATATGTCAAATTCTATGTCAACAAAAGTGAAAATATAAAAGAAATTGATTAAGTATTGCAAAAAGTTAAAATATCAAAATCAAAAAATCAATTGGAAATTGAAAATAATAATCTAAATAATTAGATAAAGTGCTTAAGTGCATGGAGGGGCAGACTGGGAGTCATGTAGACTCAACCTCCATACTTCAAACATAGCCTCAGATATAAGCTATGTCACATTGGGCAAGTCACTTAACCCTGTTTGGCTGTTTCCTCATCTGTAAAATGAGGTTAAAAAGGCAATGGTAAGTTACTCCAATCCCTTTGCCAAGAAAACGCTAAATGGGGCTACAAGGAGTCAGACATAACTGAGTATCAACAACAAAAAACCAGAAGGAATAAGAAATTGAGAAAATTATAAATAAACGTTCAAATTGAAAAAAAAAGAAAGGTATATTTAGTAATAAATTTTATCAACTATATTAAGAACAATAACCTCTCTGCTAAATGCTGGCTTTAGAATCCATAAGACTTGACTACAAATCCTTCCTGAGGCACCTATAAGTTTTATGACCCTCCAATATTCAGTCAGTTGCAGTTTCCCCATCTGGATGGTGGGAATGACTGCATATATAAAACAAAGTAGGAAAACAACTGATCAATATCATTAATGAATATCAAAGAAATTAAAGTAAAATACTACTCAATGATGAGGTCTTCAGTATTAGGTTTGATTATTAAAGGAATTAATCTCTGGGGCAAGCAGGCACAAGGTACTGAGAGAGATCAGTTCAGCTCCATGGTCCCACCATTTGGGGAAGTCCTCCAGTCTGAAATTCAAGTTATGTCAACCCCCTGAAAACCTCCCTCTGTAGAGGTCTCCAGCAGTGTCACCTTGCCATATCTGTCAGGAATCCAAGTCATGTCCCCAAGGTTAAATTTTCCCTATAAAATGTACTTATGGGCCATCCCATGGCTGCTGCCCTTCTTTGGGTCAGTCCACCACAGCACTGGCCCTCATGGTGTATCTCCCCTAACGCCACTCTGCTTCTCAACCCCAATTCTCCTTACACCTAACTCACTCTTTTAGAGGGCTAAGTCCCTGTCAGGATTTAGCCTGCCAACTAAGGACATGCCCTAAACCTTATGACGTGCTCCTTTTCTACTGGGTAATTGTGAGTTCCACTGAGGAACTGGTCTTTCATATGATCTCCCAACTCTTTTTCATATTTACCATTCCCCGTGTCTCTTATATCCCTTTATTTTGTCTATAACCTCTTCTCCTAAATAAATTTACCTTTTGACAAAGAGAGCGGCCATTGTGAATTCTTTATATGACTGAACCCCAATGTTTGGTGCCTGCCATCATCTGGTGACAATCCCACATCATAGATCACATCATAAAGAAGATAGAGTAATATACTTAATATTTTTTTACTGTGCTAGGCCAGCTTTATACCATGTGGGCAATGAGGATTTAAGACTAGGAAGATTATGAACAGGATAAATCATATGAACAACAGAGATAATAAAAAACATAAGCTTATATCAAGCGAGAGAGAAAAAGCCATCAATGAAATACAGTACTCATTTGTGAAAAATATAATAATATAATCTTCCTTAACATGACTTTAAAAAGTATCCATTTAAAATCAAGAGCCAGTATTCTAGGTATCCTAGATACTAGAAGTTTCTCATTAAAATCAGGAGGATGGACAAATGTTCCCATTACCTCCATTATAATTTGACAAAGTACTAAAAATCCCACTTATGCAAAAGTACAAAATGAAGGAATAAGTAAAGGAAAAAGCTACTAAATGCTGCAAATCATCTTAAAGGAATGAAAATTGCTTCTTTATGCAGAGGTTGCAATAGTTTATTTACGAAATCATATAAATTAAATGAAACTATTAATTGAAACGATAATTTCAGTAAAGAAGTTATAAACAAAAAACTCCCATCAATACAATAAACATTTTCATACATTACTAATAAAAGCCAGGAAAAATAATTGAAAGGAAAAATTCTGTTTAAAATGACTACAAAATGAGTAAAAGAATTGAATGCTATTGCACTGAGATACACTGAGGAATTAACTATAACATACAATGATTTATATAATGATAAAAATACAAATAATTGGAGAGACATTTATGGTTTTTGATTGATCCAAACCAATATTATACAAATAATGTTAAGATAATAATAATAAAATAATTCATATATTTAATTCTATACCTAAAGGATGAAGGGATTACTTTCTATATAAAAGAAAAATAATGTTCAACTGGGAGCACAAGGCCATGAATTTCAAAGGAAATTATGACAAAAGCAAACAAGGAAGCAATAGGAATTAAAAAGAGCTAGAATGACCAGATCTCAGCTTATACTGTTAAAGGAATAATCAGGAAAAATATTCAGTATTGGATAAAAGAAAAGTAGGACCTGAAAGAAAGATATAAACAAGAATTACAAGAAAATGAACATAGTAAATTAATTTGACAATGTCAAGAATATAAAGAATTGAAGGAAGGAATATCCATCCATAGACAGATATGTAGATAGAAACATTCATACATACATATATCCATAGACACAGAGATATCTTTTCTTTTTGCATATCAAAGGCATATCTGTACACAACCCTGCCAAAAGCTACCCAAAGTGTCTGGAAACAAATAATATAACATAAAAAACAAAGTATTATGGAAAAGATAATCAAGAGTTAGCAGGGATGGGAAACAAGAGACAAGTATATATGTAAATGTGCATGCATGTATGTATGTATGTATGTGTGTATATGTCTATGTAGATAAATGAATATATCAGTGCTTAACTATACCCTCCTTGGGAAACCTTGCTGAAGGTAGAGAGAAAGAAACAAAAAGGTTAAAATAAAAACTGCACAGCAGAGAATAAAAGAAAACCTACTTGGAAACAAAGAAAAGGTGGACAGTTCTAAATACAATCTGATTTATTTTATATACTTTGCTGAAATGGAAATGGATTGTTACGTATTTTAAATCCTCTTGTATGTTCTGCTGTAAACATGACAGTTTCTTTTTCTTTTTCTAATATTTTCTTTCTTAATTTTCTATTTAAGCTTTAAGTTTTTTAAAGGAGAAAAAGCTGATCAAAGTATAAATTGAATCTAATAGTATATGTAATATTCCACACCCTCGGGTAATAAAAAAAAATGATGGTTTATTTTCTCAGCTCTTCTGCAGGACCAAGCTTGGTCTTCAAAATTACCCAGTATTCAGTTCTTTGTTGTTGTTCTTTCCATTTTTAGTCTGTATATCATTTACAAGCTTTCTGTATATCACTCTTGGTCTTTAATACAATTGTTCATATTGCTAATTTCTGAGGACCCACTAAAATTAATTGAATTGCATGTACCACAATTCTTGAAAATATCTATCAAGTAACAGGCTTAACAACAGTACTTCCAAAGAAATGGGAGATGGGCAAATTTAGAAGACATTTCCTCCCAAAAGTTCATTTTGACTGTTTGTGCCTGATCTGAGGTAGAATCCTCTAAGCTCATATTGGGCTGATCTGTCACAGACACACTGCAACTTGACCCTGGCGGTATGATATTTTGTTTCTAATAATTAAGAAGGATAACATTACTACTTCAAAATGCTCTCATATATATACGATTTTCACTTCTACCTTTGTCTGCCTTAGGGAACAGGTTTGGCTCTATATCTCAGGGTCAAAATATATGGACGTTTTAGTCAAGACACTTAGAGGATCTACATAAACATATAAGAGTAAAAGAAATTCACAGATAGGTTAAGTCATAAAATGGTACTTTTACTTTGAAGATTTTTGTTCTGAACCTAAATATGGCATAGCAAAACATAAAAGGATTATATAAAACAATGATTCTACATTTTATATTGCTTGTTTAAAAAAAATCCCTAAAATTCTAGACCATAGCTTTAAAAGCCTGCTGTTTATCTATGACTTTTTGTTATATTCTGTGCATTAAAAAATGTCAGACACTTAACTTTAGGGGGCATTAATATTGCTATCCCTCTTCTTTGATACACCCTCCTAGATAATTGATGGAAAAAGGGGAAAAAAATGCAAAATCTAGTAGAGTCAAACAGAATGATTGAACATAGTGATCATATTCAATAACATTGGCCTCCATGTCTTGTATCTTGTACTTCTCTGTCAGGAAAGGGTAACATGATTCATCATAATCATTATAGGCCCTTTTAAGAATTGGTTAGTCATTACTTTGATCAGAATTTTTAAAAGACTTTCAAAGTAATATTTTCTTTACACTGCTATTTTCAATATATAAATTGTTTTCTTGGTTCATGACATTTGACTCTAGGTCAATTCATACTACTGAGGATTCTCTGAAATTGTTTTTTATCATTTCTTAATGCACACATTCACTTCACAGACCCCAATTTCTTCAAGCAGTCCCCAATTGGTAAAAAGTCCATCTATGACACTCTCAGATTCCATTTTTAAAATTTATTTACTGCCCTTTAGTCCACCCTTTGAGATGAATAAGGTCACTTTTTTATTCATTCAAATAACTCACAGGTTATTATCCTTCCTGTTAACCCAATATTCTCTTAAAAACTTGTAGTTCACTTTGGTGTGTGAATGTGTGTGTGTGTGTGTGTGTGTGTGTGTGTGTGTGTGTGAGAGAGAGAGAGAGAGAGAGAATCAAAGACAGATGGAGACCCAAGAGACAGAGAGCAAATTTAATGCTTTAAAATTCACGTAAGAGACATGCTCCTTTTTTGCCCTCTTCATTCACCCTATCTTCAGTGCATATTCTTGCTATTTTTTCTAATTATAAAAACAGAAAGCTCCATCCTTTGTTTTCTTTTTTTGTTATGGTATCATATTCTTCTCTTTACACTCCCCTTCTTTTTCTCCTTAATGCTTTAGAACAGAAGGATTCCATTCTCAGGATTTCTGCTTTCTCATTTAACTCCTTCAATACACTTTGGAGACATTAGTCCCTTAAGGAACATTTGTTTCTACTCCATCTATTAAAATGGTAGCACAATATCTTATAATTCCCTTTGAATTCTCAAATCAAAATTTCCTTAGATTCTCCTGTTTATATTTTAAAGTTCCTATTTATCACACCTCTTTGTCATTGAGAAAGCTTGAAAACTGTAATCCCTTGAGAACTTTTTCCCTACAGGAATATATATCGTTTCAAAGGAAAAACTATTGTTATATTTTGCCTTTTAGAATATTATACTCCATGGTCTCCTTTTATTTTGAGTACAAACTGCCAGATGTTCTTTGATAATGACTAAAGTTCCTTGATACTTCTTTTTGGATTCTTTCAGTATTTGTTTTTACTTTTAGATTTTTGCCTCTGTTATTCTTGGGAAATTCCTTTTGGCCTTCCTTTCTGGGTAGTAAATGGTGAATTCTTTCTACCTTTATTTTACCCATTGGTTCACAGAGATCAGGGAAATTTTCAATTTTGATCATTTCACTTATACTGTCAGGATTCTATTCTTCTTAATTGTGGTTTCAGGAAGTCCAGTGAGTTTTAAATTATCTTTGAGAGCACTGTGGGGACTGAAGTGGATCACAAAATGGTATTTTCACTTTTGTTGTTGTTTTTGCCTACTTTTTTTTCTAATTTTTTTCCTTTTTGATCTGATTTTTCTTGTGCAGCAGGATAATTGTAAAAACATATATAGAAGAATTGTACGTGATTAACATATATTGGATTACTTGCTCTCTAAAACAGGGGGCAGGGGGAAGGTGGGAAAAATTTTGTAACACAAGGTTTTGCAAATGTGAATTTTGAAAATTATCTATGCATATATTTTGAAAATAAAAAGCTTTAATTAAAAAAAATTAGCTCTTTGACTTGTTTTCCAAACTAGATGTTTTTGATATGAAATATATTCTCTTGGATTAGTTTTAATTTTGATTTTGCTGTGTTTTATTGTATCTTGGAATAAAGATTTCTGTTTACTTTTGTTCTCTTATTTCCAAGGGACAGCATTTCTTGAATAAATGCTAGCATTTTCTTGTAGACATTGAGTTTCTATCCAGTTCCTGCCTCAACAATATTTATTTCATTTTTAACCCTTCGTTAAGTTTCTTCCATATACTGATATAGTCTTTGTGGGAAAATTCATTTACCCCTACCCTTTAACTTTCTGCTTTAAATGATTATGAAGTTAGAAGTGCAATAATTTTTATACTGATCATGTTTCCTTTCATTTACTCATTTCTCCAGTTTTATTTCCTAAATTAGAGTTTTGTGTCAAGTACAACTAATTCGAGTTGTACTTTTGGATGAAGTGGCTAGCCTAATTTGCTGTAATGATTCCCACATCTTCAGATTATTGGAAATCCACTTTCCCACCCTCACATTTGATGTTCAGAATATTAGATATTCAAGGATCTCCCAACACTTTCAGAGAATAAAAAACTTGTGTGCTTGTTCATTTCTGAGTATTGTAGTACTATTCTGAGCTCGAGTATCACGTTGTGTGGAACTAGGTTGGCCAATGCTACCCAAGTTTCTAAGAGTCTCATATAAGTATTTCTGAACATTATATGAATTTGTCAGGAAAGCCCTTTGTTTGACTGCATATGAACACAGACTAGATTGCTGTGTCCCAATGATGAGGTCCTTGGTCATTGATAGCCATGTGGGCATTGACAGTAGAGAGCCTGAATCATGGCCCACATTATTCCCTGAGGCAAATAGAGCTAGGAACAGATGCATTACCTCTTTATATGTGGAGCTTTTGATTTTGATTAGGCGTTTTTTTTATCTTAAGAAGACTTTATTGTAATATACTCTGGTTGAATTCCTAGTTTAATTCCTTCTTTTAAGAAACACTACTGTTAATTAATTGAACCAGCTACACCCAGCTAAAAAACCTCTGGGAAATGAGCATGAACCACTAGATAGAATTCCCAATCCCTCTATTTTTGTCTGCCTGCATTTTTTATTTCCTTCACAGGCTAATTGTGCACTATTTCAAAGTCCGATTCTTTTTGTACAGCAAAATAACTGTATGGACATGTATACATATATTGTATTTAACATATACTTTAACATATTTAACATGTATTGGTCAACCTGCCGTGTGAGGAAAGGGGTGGGGGGAAGAAGGGGAAAAGTTGGAAAAAAAGGATTTGCAACTGTCAATATTGAAAAATTACTCATGCATATGTCTTGTAAATAAAAAGCTATAATTAAAAAAAAAAGAAATAAAACACTACTGTTACTGTATCCAATCAGAAGTCCAAGTTATCATGTCATCCCATATAATGTCCAGGCTAGCTCTCTGGAGGGCCTCAGGATTAGTCAAAGTCCTTGGTCTTTAGGAGAAGAAGTGAAGGATGTAGGAAAGCTGCCATGCAGCTCATCAAAGATGAATCTTCAGTTCTGTAGTCTGGAGCCTGAAGTCTTCCCTCCTGAGTGTGCTGTGGCAGAGACTCTGACTCTTTCCAGCCCTCCAACCTTTCCCTACATTACCTCACCACACCACATTCAGCAAGCTCCAATCTTGAAGAGAGCCATCACGTGACCATATCATCTAAGTAATGGCTAGAATACTTTTGAAACTTAGTATGCCAATCAAGGGCATAATAAAATCATTGCCTCTTAATTTGGAAGTGGTGTAAGCATATAAATTATTGTGACATACTTTGCAACACAGACCAAAAACCTCAATATATTTTTGAGGTCCAAAACCCTTCTCTCTTACATTTGGCGGACTGTACATGGAGAATCCTGAAACTGTAAGATTTGTTTTGGGGTTCTGTGCCTCTGAATCCTCTTGACCCCATCATTTCATGGCCCTGCAATGGGAGAATCTGTCTAATTACCCATACTCAATCACCATCCACCATCTCAGGTCACACTGGCTATATAGCTTTAATGAGATCCGTTTCCTGTGTTCTGGATAACCTTTAATGCTCTTCTGGGGTAGGATATGTAAATAGCCATAGATTTTCACTGGATCTTTTCAATTTGTATTTGGCATGATTAGAACAATTGGGTTTTGATGGATTCAAATAGAACAGCTGGGGAGGCCATATCTTGGTCAAACATTTATCTTGGCAAGAATTTTCAAAAATTTCTAAAGTATGAAATGCAAACTAAGCAAAATCATATGAAAATAGCTTCAGTTTACTTAGAAATGCACATTGAAACAACTCTATTCAGAAATGGGAATTGATGACAAAAGACGAAAAGGTCAGTGTTGGGGGTGGGAAAGCTAAATCGTTCTTGCTGAAGTTTTGAATCGGCCCAAAGTGCTTAGAAAATAAAATTTGTAAAAAGTTGCTATTCATACTCTCTGACCCAACAATGTCTTCATCAAGCATATTTTTAGAGTAAAGAAAACATAAAAAAGAAAACAATGTAGACTCTGATGCAAATGAAAATTACACTATTTGATGTATCAGAATTTATGCCAAATGTAATAATCTTGACTCTGAAGGAGCTATGAGGAAAAGCCCTTTCCTATTCTTTGATAGAGGGGTGGTAGACCACAAGTTTGAAATGGCGCATACACGGTCTAACATATTTTCAGGGACAGCAAATTTTGATGAAATGCCTTTTTTTGCTGAGGCAATTGGGGTTAAGTGACTTGCCCAGCTAGGCCGCATTAGAACTCAGGTCCTCCTGATTTCAGGGCTGGTGCTCTAGCCACTGTGCCATCTAGCTGCCCTGAAACTGTTCTTTTTTTTGTCACAAGCAAAGTGTTAGAAGGAAAGGAATAAGGAGTAGGATATAACCATGATATAAAAAATCCAAATACACATACAGTTGTTTATAAAGTAGAAAAATAAAAATAAGACAACACAATATGCACAATTACAACAAGTACATATATATATACAGAGAGAGAGAGACAGACAGACAGACACCGACCACTTAGGGGGCAAGACAACTCAAATCAAAGTTATTGGGCAATATTGGTCAAAGCCAATCAAGCATGTATTCCACCTTTCTTGGAAAAAACAGTAAATGAATACCTAATTGCATTATTACCTATCAGCCTTTTATCTTATTTGCTTAAAGATTTTCATGATCTCATCATTTCTAAAGATTCAACTGAGCAATATTAGCATATCTATAGATTTGCTGAAATAAAACATTATTAAAACAAGAAGATTAGCTCTGAAAAGCTATAAGATAAGCCATCAGGATTCATCACTCTCCTGAAATAATGATTAGTATAATTTTACCCACAAAGGAAACACCACTATCTCCTAGTCAGAACTTGGTTGACACAGTATTTAAAACTACGGTTTTATCTTCCTTGAAGTAATTTATTGTTAGCCACTGACAAAATTGATATAGCATGTTGGTCACTTAGCAATTGGTCTGACAGTTTAGAGTTGGAGCCTTTTGAATAAGGTATATATTCCAAGATAATATAAGTCATCATAATTTGGTCTACTGAGCAGATTGAGGGCAGCTAAATGGTACAGTAGCTAGAGTACTGAACCTGAAATCAGGAAAACCCAATGCAAATCAGGACTTAGGCACTCACTACCTGTGTGATTCTAGGCAAGTCACTTAAATTCCTTAAGCTGCAGTATTCTCATCTATAAAATGGGACTAATAACATCATGTGTTATAAGGTTGTTTTAAGTGAGGAGGATCTGGGTTACTAAGTGGAGTTAGCAGAAGGAGCCTAAGGCATTTATAAAATTACTCCCTTAGGCAATTGGAGAAGAGCACTGATAGGGATCAGTTTAATCACATAGTCCCAACCACCATGGAGGTCATAAATAGCCCTACTTTACTATGTACAGTGAGAAATCCAAGTTACCCTAAATCCCTGAGGTTAAATCTCTCCCATAAATCTGTCCATGGTTCATGCTGTATCTCTTTGTATTGAGCCCACCAGGTCTTGTGCTTTCTTTCCCCTTCCTCCTCCCCCATTCCATGAGGAATCTCTCCTCTCTTATCCCCACCTACTTAGAGCTAATTCTTTTAGGGTGTTAAACTTCTTTCTGGATTAACCTGCAAGCTAAGGGTATGCTCCAATCACATGGGGTTTCCCTTTCTCCTGGTTAATTTTAAGTTCTACTAGGGAATGTGACTTTTCCATTATTAATTGTTATGTGCTCTCCCAAACTATTTCATATTTACCACTTGTGGGATATATTTTACTTCTTCATTTTGTCTGTAATCTCTTCTCTTAAATAAACTGACCTTTTGCTAAAGAGAATGGCCACTCAATCTTCACATGACTGGACCTCAACGTTTGGTGCAATTAGAATTTGCTCCCCTAAATCACATCTTGAGGATCAAATGAGAGGACAATATCAATGCTAACCATTCAACATGGAGGAAGGGATGTATCTACCCGAGCTTCTTCCAGGAAAATCCTTAAATATCATGCCTAGGCCCAGGCTAAGTAAATTAAAATTTTCTAATCAGAATGACCCACAAGTATCCCATATCATTACAATTCCAAATAAGAACAGGAGAGCAGTCTTAACAGAAGCCTATTTGATGAGCCTCTCTTACTATGGCCACTCTTATTACTAAAATCATTAGAGCAGAAAAGTATGTTATGCTTTAGAAAAGTCACATTAATAGTTGGGTACAGGATGGATTGGAGAGGGGAGAGATTTGAAGAGCGACCAATTAGGGGTCTAGTGCAATACACAAGCTACAGGCCACGAGGGTCTGAATTAAGGCAGTGGTTAAATGAGACAAGAGAAAGGCTTCAAAAAAAAACTTTAAAAAAAGAATTACTGTTTGTGCAGCAAAATAAATGTTTGGACATGTATACATATATTGTATTTAACATATTTAACATGTATTGGTCCACCTGCCATCTGGGGGAAGGGATGGGGGGAAGGAGGAGAAAAAAACGGAACAAAAGGTTTTGCAATTGTCAATGCTGTAAAATTACTCATGCATATATCTTGTAAATCAAAAGCTATAATAATAATAATAAAAAAGAATCAGACCAAGGCAATAGATTAAGGAGGAAGAGTTCCTTAAGCAATATGGAAATGTGAAAGACTTCTAGACATGAAACGGAGCCTTGAAAGTAACTAAGAGTTGCAAGAAGAACTTATAAAGAAAGAGGGAATGGCGAGCATGGGGCATAGAGGGCGAGAATGGGGAAAGAAGAGACAGCCCTTGCAAAGATATAGAGGCAGTGTGGTACAGGGGAAATGTATAATTTACTAGATTCACCATGAGACAATATGGGTTCCAATTCTGACTTTGTGCCTAATTATTTATTTGTCTTAAGGTAAATTGCAGTATCTCTCTGGGCCGCTTTGACCTATAGCAGATAAACTCAAAAGGGCCTATATGATCCTATAAACTATGAAGGCCAGGGTCAAGCATTTTGGTAGAATCCAAGGTATCATTACCATCTTCTTTACCTGCTAATCTGTCACAGCTCCATCTCTAAAAAAATCTATCGAACAGCAATCCCATAACTAAGTAATACATCTTTATTTCCCATCAGCCTCACTCTGAGAATCTGGATTGGACTACCACCAAGAATGTTTGGGCAGCTTGCCCTGTGGCCTATGGGGTATTGAGCACTCCTGCAAGTGGGGAAATGGAAGAGAAAAAAAAAAAAGGAGTAGGGAAAGGGAACCTGCTGCTTCCTCTTTCTAACTTACAGCATCACCAATCTTTCCAAAGCCACCCCTTGGCACCTCCTTCTTGGCATCATAGGAATTCACTCAGCATTCTGGGCAGAAATTTCAGATAACTTACTTCTTATGCAAAATTTGCCCTTGACAAGACCTTTTCACTGAGGGAAATGAATAAAGAACAAAAGTTGAGAGGGAAAGAGAATTTTAAAAGAGAGCTGGGGCAGTGGACCTTTAGGCCTCTGAGACTTGGCCACCTTCTTGGGCCGTGTTTCAATGCCTAAACTATTCCTTTTTTTCTCTGACATAAAACCCTTAGGGAAGAAATGTTGTCTTTTTCAATGTCTTTCACAGGACTGAGTATAGTGTCCATGTAATAAATAATGAATACCCTGATTTTTCAGGAAGGAGGGCAAAGGAGAGAAGTAACTTATTTTATCTCCTTTGTTTGGCTTGAAATCAGGAAAACCATTTTCACTGAGCCCAGAGGGTCAATAAGAACACTGAATAATAACCTGGGGAATGGGGTGGAGTGATGTATCCAATGGAAAAGGTAAGACAAATGCTGTATTTAAATCTCAGACAGCCATAGGAGGTTTGCTTCATAGAGCACAGCAATTCTTAACATGGGTGATATGATCATATTTAAAAAAAAACCAAAAACTGAAAACTTGATTTCGACATTTAATTTTTTTATGATCATGAATCCTTTTTACAGTCTAGTCCCTTCCTTGAAAAAATGTTTTTAGACATATCACATGAAATACATAGAGTTAAAAAGAAAATCAACTAAGAATCCCTAGCGACAGGTAAGCTATCTGCCAGCCTACTAGATACTACACAGGTCCTGGAGTCAGAAGGACATGAGCTCAAATCTTATTTCAAACACTTACTGTGTGACTCTGGACTAGTCACTGGAACTGGACTGCCTCCAAATAAATAAATTTAAAAAAAAAAGAATCATTGATCTAGATGAACTCGAATTGCCACACAGTGGCAGGCTGTTGGTAGTGTGAATACAATGCTATATACATGGAGTCCAGGAAAACTAAGTATGAATCCTGCCTCAGATAATTAACAGCTATATGATTCTGAGTATAACATTTAACTTCCCTCACAATCAATCACAAAATCTGTTAAATGCATGTTCGAATATTACCTAGTTCATAGATTTGTTGTAAAGATCAAACAAAAAGACATGTAAAGTGTTCTGCAAATCATAAAGAACTACATATGCTATCATCATCATCATCATGTCTGGGATCCTATGATTGGGTGCTTCAAACAGGTTTCTGAGAAATTTTGCCCAATTAAATTATCATTATTATACAAAATTACTTCCACAATCTGTAGAGATATGACACACACGACAGAACTGTCAGTCAAGAATCAAACTTCGCAAAGCCCCAAAAGATAAAGAACAAATAAAAAAAAAAACACATAGTGTGAGTAAAGCACTTCTGACATGCTTCCAATTCAGAGAATCATGTAAGAAACATGAAAAATGCCATATGGAAAGAAAGTGAGCCAAACCAAATAGGCCACTGATTCTCCCGGGGGATGTTGGGAGAGCAGAAAAAAAAAGTCTTCAATACATTGGAAAGAGTCTTGATGAAAGACTTGAAGAAGGACATAAAGAAATCCTGAATGGCCTTTGATAGCACCTATGGAAATGTTAGTACCTACAAGCTCATGGACAGATAAAGCTATCTACTAAAGTAACAAGAGTGATAATAATGATTCCAATGACAATTTGACATACCTAGTTACGATTTGTAACCCTATCAGAGAGAGAGTGTGTGGGCAATATTCTCATTTTCAAATGAAAGGATGTGAATCCCGGAGAGGTCAAATGATTTATCAAGGTTATCCAGCAAGTAAGTAGTGTAGCCAAGAAGTGAAGCCAATTCTTGGGGTTCCAATTCTAGTGCCCTTTCTATTATGCCAGGTACTGTGATGCCAGATGGTTTGTCCCTAATACAAGTAGAAAGACAGTTCTTCTCAGGATAAGTACTTAAGGGGATTTGGGAAGCATGTACACAATTATCTCCATGGTTTCATTGGTTATGCTAATCGTCAAGTTGTTTCTTTTCATAAGTCCAAAAGAGATAATTTTTAAAAAATGAAATGACATACATGCACAAAGGGGGGGAAATGAATTCACCTTCTTCAAACACATGTTCTTAGATCCTCACTGTGGTTCTGACAAGATATTCCCTGGGTCTCAGTGCTTCAATCATCATTTGGCCTAAATGCAAGACTAGAAACACTAGCTGAATTTCTCCAAGACTCTTGAAGATGGTTCCTTTATGGAACTTAGCATCTTGGAACACGCTATTAACCCCAGACCTTAGTGTTGCTTTCCACGGTCTACCAAGAAACCAAGCTATTCTCTGAGAAGTTCTTTGGACTGATACCTACGATAACATGAAAGGCAAATAGCCTCATTGTGAGGCCTTGGGGTTGTTTATCTAGAACTGAACATTGCCTTGTGGGACTTGATGCAAATTCCAAAAAAAAAAAATTTAAAAAACGAATAAAAGAACACACTGGTTCATAGGAGTCAGATTCGAAGGATGCCTTCTATGGGCCAAGAAAAGCCTGTAAAAAAAAGGGTTGGGATGTTGTTAACTTTTAAAGATGACTAAAACATATATTATTGTCCATTAGTACTTTTTTCTTTCAGTTGAAACAGATACTTTCAACTTGCTTGTAAATGTCATGATGCCTCCCAGTTAGAAAGTACAAGGGTTGCTATTTGAAAACAATTTCTTTTTGTAAAACAATTTCTTCAACTCCAATAATTTCATTTTACAATCGGTTGTTATATTTGATTTTTGAACAGGGAAAAAAATGACATCACTATTTTAGAGTCCAAATACATTGGGTGCTATCTGTGGAACGACCAATAAAAAGCTCAGAATGTTCTACTACAGACTGGGTACAAATAATCCATGTGACGATTTGTAGTGGATTCTGTACCATGATGCACGTCTAGAATGTCTTAGTAAAATGAATTCATAGGTAATTTAGCCAAATTTCAGGCATTATATTAAGACTAGCTCTCTCTAGTTTATTGTTATTCTCAAATGACTGATTTAGGTTAGGGTTAGTTCTGTGTCACTAAGCACTTTTTAAAGTCTTTGAGAATGGGAACTATGTTGAAGAATTCTCTTGTATCCTCTAGAGTGCTTAATTCAATGCTAAAAATTGGATTATAAGATTTAGAGCCACAAAGAATTATTATCCATGCACACTTGACATTAAATGACTTAATCAGTATTGGATTAAAGTATCTGTTTTTCTTGTGACTGTCTTGCATATAGAATATTCACTATCTTATTTACCCCATCGATGTAATAGAAAGCCCCTCCCATTTTAATGAACTACGACAATAATTATGTACCTCAAATTAGGAGGCTGCTATTTGATGAGTCAGTTAATAGTACCAGGGGTTGAGTCATTACTCTGTAAAAGGGCAAAATAATAAATAAATGAACAAATAAATAAATAAATAAAAATAAAAATAAAATAAAAGTAGAGTCAGATACCTCGAGTAATCCCTATAATAACTGGCGTGATATGGAACTCTTCTCCCCTAGCCTTCCTCTGTGACAATCTCAGCACAACTTGCTTTCAGATTGCAATTAAAAACATTGAAATCACAAACTGTAGATTTCTTTTGGGCAGCATATTACCATTGCTGAGGATAGTATTATCTCTACAAAACATGTTATTTCTTTTCTCTAATAGACATTTCCCCTGGTCTTTTATCGGATAAACTTCCATCTACTAGCATATCCTAGAGTTCAACCCTCTTCTGAGCTGTTTATTTCTCGCTGCTACCATCTGCAAAAGTGTAGAAATCAATTAGCCTCTCCTTTGCAAGGAAAGGGATTGGGTTAAAGTTCATTTAGTCCATCACAGAATGAGGGATTACACTAACCCAAGTAGCCAATCAAAGAAATTCTTCTGAAGGACTTTTTCGTAGTCCTGACTTGTGCTCCAATATGGAATTGGATAATTCCTTTTTGTTAAAATTAATCACTTGAGGGGTGGCGCAGTGAATAGAGCACCATCCCTGAAGACAGGAGAACCTGAGTTCAAATCTGTTCTCAGACACTTAATATTTCCTAGCTGTGTGATCCTGGGCAAGTCACTTCACCCCAATTGTCTCAGAAAAATAATAATAATAAAAAAGAGAAAACTAATTACTTGAATAGCAATCTGCTTTCCTGATACTCATCTGGAGGATTCTATCTAACGACATGGATGGAAGCTAATCCTTCTACCTCCCAGAATCCACCAAGTTTTGGCATCCAAATAAATCCCAAGGCAAGTAAAAAAAAGTAATGGGAAGCACTGGAAGGGCTCTTGTAATCTTCTACTTTTCCACATGTCTAGAGACATGTATAACACATGTCTACCAGCAATAAAATATCTAAATTCTACAATAAGTTATGTCCAAGAGAAATGTTGCTTCTCTACAATGACAAATTAGAGATAATCAGGAAATCATGAAAACAGGCCTAGCGCTACAGAAGGACAAGATACAGCACAAATCAGGGTTGCAGTAACTGATGTTTAGAAATTATTTTGCACAGTTGGAGAACACTTCTGCATATATGGATAAACACATTTTTTTCTCACTGTACCATCCTAATACATATACTGGAATATAGATACTATTAAAATTCCAATTCTACAATTGAGGAACCTGTGGCAGACAAAGGTTAAGTGACTGTCATGCAGATTATCACATAGTAAGTGTCTAAGGACTTCCTGATTACCAGTCCAGTGACTTATCCACTTTCATGTGGCTGCTTACTATAATATATATATATATATATATATATATATATATATATATATATATACACACACACACATATATATATGTATATACACACACATACACATATATACACACATACATATATATACATACATACACATACACACACATATATACACATAAATTTATATATATGTATTTTCTATTTAGTATATTTAAATTATTAAATATATACTATATTTTATATATATTATATGTAAGTATTTATATATACATATATATGTATATATATAAAAATACTTAAAGCAAGTAATCCAGGATAAAAAGTAATATGATTTTCTCCTTACAAAGCTGGTTGATAAAATTCTGTTAATGTTCAGATATGACTGGAGATGTTTTAAAGCTTCCATGTCTTCTCTCTCAAAATAAGTGGATTAAATCATATGAGGTCAAGCAAAGATGTATATTTAGCTTGTGAAACCTTACTAAAGAATGGAACCTACTGATGAATCTGTGAGCCCAATTGTAATGAGTATTCATCATAGTCAATCTGATAATTTTCCTAAAAAACGCAATCTTGCTGAGGAATCACAGAATTCAAGCAACTCTACCTCCACCTAATTATTCACATCAAGATGTAATAGTTGTTAGTATGGCAAGGCTCTCTCAGCATCCATTTCCAGCATCCCACTATAACAAGCTTATACTCCCATTTCAAAGAAATGAATTTCAATTACACTTACTACTACTGCCTTTACTATTTTCAGATTCCTTAATATTTATCGCAGAGTGCTCCTCTCTGACTCCTGGGAATGCTCCCAAGTAAACTCTTTCAAGTGGCTTACTGGAGCTGTATTTATGCTACTTCTCTGAGAGTGGGATTGTGGCATATCTCCCAGCATGCTCTCTGGCCCTAAGGGAGGTGTGAATTCAGATATCTCTTTCTAGACCCTGAATTCTCCCAAACCTGTGAACTCCATTGAGTACTTAGATACTTATGAGCTCTCTAAAGGTGTGAACATAAGCATCGTTTCTATCAGTTCCACTTAGTACCTTGTTTCAAGTTCTGGGCCAAATATCTCTAAGATCAAATCAACTCCAATGGCTTAACAGTTTGTAAAGATTCCAACATTTATAAATGATAAAAAAAATCGTAACTGATTTGGGCCACTGATACAGAACCTTCTAGTAAAGTTTGGAGTTATTTTATGCATAAGTGCCATAATATAATGAAAAGAAGCATTCCTGCCCAGGACTGAAAAGAAGAGAAAGGGTAACCAGCAATATTGCATTTTAACCAAGGGTGGAGGTATGCTATTTAGGTTAGAATAGAAAAAACTATCTTTTTTTCTGTCATTGAAAAATTTCTCCACCAAAGCTATGTGGTAGGTACCTATATTGTGCACTGGGAACATCAATCCAAAAAGAAACAATCCTTGACTTCAAGAAGTTTACAATACACGGGGATAAGTGAAATTATTCAATAACTAGCATTTATTAATAAGTACCTGCTTTGTGGCAGAAACTGTGAAATGCCAAGTACTCAAAAAGAAAATTAAAACAACGTCCCCAAAAGAGTTTACATTCTAATAGTTGTAGGGCAACATAAAAACTCACATGTATACATATATGTATGGGGATTTATGTTTTGATATATACATATATATACAAATATATGTATATTATATAAATATTATTTTGTGAAAGTTATGCAAATGAATGAGGTAGTAAGGTGATATGTATGAGAATATGTAATCTTATATAAAATGATATATGTATATGATATAATAAATATATATGAAATGTGTAACATGGATATGATATATGATATTATGATGTATGAGAATATATAATAAAAACCTTTTTATTTTATTTGTGTATACATACAAGCATACACACAAACATACATATACATACGAAATGAATGAGATAATGAAATGACAAACTATACATTAAGTAATCAGATATAGGAATAAGCATTAAGAATACAAATAAAATCAAAAAAAGTCAATCTCTACCCTCAAGTGTTGAAATTCATGGGAGAGTTGCTGGAATACATGGGAGCCTCTGACAGTGGCTACTAGAGATGCAACCCAGAATGGATCTCCTCTTGTAAGAGGATGATACAAGGAGACTGAGAGGATGTTACCTTCTCTGACCTCTGACTGAGAGGCCGTTGCGTTGTCTGACCTCTCTCCTCTTCCCTCTGCCTCCAATTTATCTCATTCCCAGTCCACAAGCAACACCTGTGTCAGCAAAGGCTGCTTTACAACTCTTTTAGACGTTATGATCCACAGCTGTGGAGGCTCTCGGAGAATTGACTTCTCCCATAACAGTCAAATTGACTTATTTTGTTTTTTTTTCCTTTTTTAAAAAATGTATTTTAATTGAAAAAACAGAATAAGAAAAAAAGAAATATAGAAAAAATACAAAACAAAATAAAGCAAAAGAAAAGAGAACACTGTCATGTGCCCAGTAGAACATCAGGGAGGATTCAAAATATATAACAACAAATTACCAGGTCAAGAAAGTTTATTAGTAGAAAAAATTATGTGCATGAATAAGGTAATGCATTTTCTAAAGGGGAAAAACAGGACATAACTGGAAGATAACAAAGAGGGGAAGAAATGATTCAGGTGAGGGGAAAGGTAAAAAGGTCACTGCAGAATCAGGACAAGAGCTGGAAAAGAAGTGAGGTAAACTGTGGCTATTATTGGTATTTCTTCAGGGTGAAAAAGCATTTGAAGAAAAGAGAAACAAAAGGAGTGTGTCAGGAGCAGAATAGGAAGTGATAAAAGCCATGGCTGGCATGTCCTCAAATGAAAGTTCCAGTCAAGAATTTCTTACGTCAGGGGAAGGGGGGCGGGGGGCGGAATCAGCACAAGGGTAGAGAATATCTAGCGGCCAGGAAAATCAGGAAAAATCTCATGAAGGAACTGGAGTTTAAGCAAAGTCTTAAAGGTCACCAGGGAATCTAGGAGGCAGGGGTAAAGGAAGAGCGCCTTCCACCTTTGAGAGAAATCCATTGTGAAGACAAGAAGTGGGAGATGGAGTGCCACGGAAACTCTGTAACTTAGGAAGGTTAAGGATAACCACCCCCACTAGACATATAAAGCCTGAGTATCAAAAAAATTAAGAACTTAGCCAAAATAATAAAATTTTGAAAATCTGGATATGAATCCCATCTTTCTGATTGCCGCATCTAGCGTTCAACTGATCAATAAGAAAAAATAGCTACATCCACCCTAGTGAATGAAGATGAAGATCTGGACTCAGAAAGTCTTCTGACTTTCTTTGACATGTTCTAGATACATGACCCCAGGCAAAGCAACTAAGCCCCACAGTGACCACTATGAGATGATAATTGTAGAACCTTTGCCAATCTGTGCAGTTAGAGGGAGTTTATTCATCAGTGAGAAAACCTATGAATAAAAAAACTATCCAAACCAAAGAAATCACAGGTGTAAGGAAACTAACAAACGACAAATAAGGCTGTTACTTATAGATCTTGGAGTAGAATCTTGATGGGCCACAAGGACAATTAAAGCTGTAAGAACTAGACTTAAGTAGCATAGAAATAAGTTATCTATTCTCCTGTCGGCTATTTCCAGGGCAACGAACTCATCACTTAACTTTTCAAAGATCAATAGAAAAGTAAAATTAAAATATATCAAGTGTAGTTTGTACTGGCCTTGAACATTTCCTAGTAACAATAAATGAAGACATTAAGTACATTTCCAAGTATGGGAAGCAGATGAGGCAGATAAGTTTCTTTCATGACAGCAGACAGGAATCACTTGCCATAAAGATGTCACATTCAAGTGGAGGACGTGGAAAAACTTGGGGCTTCGCTGAGATCAACAGGTAAAATCATATAGACTAGGTTGAAAGTAGAAAAGAATGATGGGCCTTGCAAAACCACAAATACGTGAGCGCGCTATTGCAGGCTGATACCAATTCAAAGAGACAACTTAGAACTTGACCTAACCAGGAGAAGAAATAAAACAATGAACAAATCAGAAGCATTTTTGAGATATCTGGGTTCTGAGAACATTGATTTCACATCCATAAGGCACCAGAAAATATACCTGGACTTGCTTATATTTGGGCATTCTGGCCTATATAGTGCATTCTGTTCAATGCAGGTGGTGGTATGATGGGCAATTTTTTCATTTGGGTCAAAAATTGGAATAAGGCGACATCAGGGTGGGGATCAGAGAGAGGAGACTAGGAGGAGATATTACAAGGCAAAGTGTGGCATTGGGGTATATCCATAGAGGGTAGTCAGCCTGCAGTTCAGGATCTCTTCACTTGTCCTTGTGACAAGTCAACTCTGGCCCCTGACCCTCTCCCAAAAGCTGCCCTTCTTCCTTCTGACCTATAGGAGTATAAGCCAGGGCAATGTAAATCAAAGCAACATGTCTCAATTTGTTTTTGGTAAACAGAGTTCATCAGTACCTACTGCTCCAATGATTGAAGGGTATATAAATACGTTCCAAAATCTCCATATCAGGATGGGATCCAACAGAGCAATCTCCTCGTTTCCCAACTGGCTATACTTTTCTGGATTCCTGTAGAGGGCTCCACTATATCCCTGGACTTGGGTACCTTCTCTTCCCATCTTTTCAATTTTCTTTTTTTCCCCTGTCATATACGTATAGTAAATTGGCTAAGGACAGGGGCTGTGTTTTTCTCCATTATTTTTCTATTTGTATCCCTAATACTTTGCACAGGGACTGATCTGGTATATCACAGGTGCTTAATAAATGTTGATTAAATGACTCAAATAGACAAAGAACTATTAAATCTTTCAGAAGTTGGCACTGGGGAGTAATTCTAATCCAGCTTCTACTCCTAAGTATGCTTAAGAGCTAACAGTTTAAATAAATAATGCTAATCCTTTTCTCAGCATGAACAAGGCTACCTGTAAAAGAACTGATGTCTACAGATGGGATGCAACATATATAACCATTCTCTCCAATGCCAAAAAGCTTCATTGATTGATTCATCTCGATCCACAGTACGGCAAGTCCTGCCCTCTTTCCAGCTGCTTGTAGTTGCACAAAAAGCTAGCTCTAGAGAGACCATCTTGAACCCAGCTTCTTAAAACTGTGAGTCTCAATGCTCTCTGGAGTTTCCAAATTCAAATCTCTTTCCACATTATCACATTTTCCAACTGCTACCCTTTGACAAGTAGATATTCATATAAGGTTCTGATACACTGTCCATTTTACCTAACTCCAAGCAAAGCAATCCATTTCACCGATGGATAGCTTAAACGCAGGGGTCCTCAAACTTTTTAAATAGGGGGCCAAGTTCACTGTCCCTCAGACTGTTGGAGGGCCGGACTGTAGTAAAAACAAAAACTTTGTTTTGTGGGCCTTTAAATAAAGAAACTTCATAGCCCTGGGTGAGGGGGATAAACGTCCTCAGCTGCTGCATCTGGCCTGCGGGGCGTAGTTTGAGGACCCCTGGAAACTGTTTAGGAATTATTTTCTTAAATGAAGGCAGAATGAGCTTCCCCTTAATAAGTCTGTATTGCACCCAATATTATCTTGGGCTTCATAGAGAAGATTGTGCTTATTCCAATTTATTATCAATACTATCAATATGGAAAAAAATATCACATGTGAAGGATCCACAGTCCTCTCAGCTTTTGAATACCTCAGTATGATTACATCTTTACAGCACATGTTCTCTGGAATAGTTAATGGTTTTGCTTGCAGAGGACAGCAGCAACAGTATCTACATTTCATACTAAGTGTGAAGAAAAAAAAGGGGGGGGCAGCTAGGTGTTGCAGTGGATACAGCATCAGCCCTGAAGTCAGGAGGACCGGGGTTCAAATCTGGTCTCAGACAATTAACACTTCCTATCTATGTGACCATGGGTAAGTCACTTAACCCCCATTGCCTAAGCAAAAAGAACAAAAGAATGAACCAACAAAAAACAATGATACTACGATTCCCTTTTTCTTCCAAATATCATGAGCCGTAAATAGGTTCATATAGGCTCTTAATGGGGAGCAATGAAAGCATTTCCTCTGCACTGTACATGAGCCACTTTGAGAACTGAAGCATTTTGGGAACTAAATCCTGTGACTTTGGCTATCTCTGAATTACATGAATTCATGAATTTTTAGGGCCAATGCTGAGATTTCATCAATGTAAGAGATTTACAACACGGTAACTTTCTCCATTAAAGACCCTTGTCTGTAATTTACTGTCTGAATGAGTTTCATTGATTAGAGGATTCAAACATGAAGAAACATGGGAGAAAACACCAGTAATTTCGCAACCGAGATTAAAATGTAATTTAGAAATGTCTCACAAAATAAATGAAAATACAGTACATCACAGAGGATGTTGATTTGTCACTATTGCCACTTACAAAAATGTCTTTCTATATCAGTTTAACACTATTAGTCTAGAGCTCTAAGGGGTTAAGTGACTTGTTTCTCATATAGGTTAGAGGTGAGACCAGAACTGAAATCTTGTTCACTTCAAGACTCTACTGACTGCATCAGAAAAATGCGCTCCCTAATTCACTGAAGCCACACTTATGAACAAAAGAAGCTTGATGTTTTTTTTAAAGGAAACCTGGATTAAGTGACTTGCCCAAGGACATACAGCTAGTGAATGCCTGAAGCCACAGTTGAAGCCCAGGGTTGGTTGCTCTAAGACAAAAGATTCTCTAAAAATTATGGGCTTATGGAATGCATTTAGAATTGTCTGATTTCAGACTCCCAAAAAACTATTTTAATGACCTAGAAAAAATAACAACAAAGTTCATATGGAAAAACAAAAGGTCAAGAATTTCAAGGGAATTAATGAAAAAAAAATCAAATGATGGTGGCTTAGCTGTACCAGATCTAAAATTATATTATAGAGCAGCAGTTACCAAAACTATTTGGTATTGGCTAAGGAATAGATTAGTTGATCAGTGGAATAGATTAGGTTCAAGGGATAAAACAGTCAACAAATATAGCAACCTAGTCTTTGACAAACCCAAAGATCCCAGCTTTTGGGATAAGAACTTACTGTTTGATAAAAATTGCTGGGAAAATTGGAAACTAATATGGCAGAAACTAGGCATTGATCCATACTTAACGCCGTACACCAAGATAAGGTCAAAATGGATTCATGACCTAGGCATAAAGAATGAAATTATTAATAAATTAGAGGAACATAGGATAGTTTACCTCTCAGACCTGTGGAAGGGGAAGGTCTTTATGACCAAAGCAGAACTAGAGATCATTACTGATCACAAAATAGAAAATTTCGATTATACCAAACTGAAAAGTTTTTGCACAAACAAAACTAATGCAGACAAGATTAGAAGGGAAGCAATAAACTGGGAAAATATTTTTACAGTCAAAGGTTCTGATAAAGGCCTCATTTCCAAAATATATAGAGAATTAACTCTAATTTATAAAAAATCAAGCCATTCTCCAATTGAAAAATGGTCAAAGGATATGAACAGACAATTCTCAGATGAAGAAATTGAAACTATTTCTAGTCATATGAAAAGATGCTCCAAGTCATTATTAATCAGAGAAATGCAAATTAAGACAACTCTAAGATACCACTACACACCTGTCAGATTGGCTAAGATGACAGGAAAAAATAATGATGATTGTTGGAGGGGATGCGGGAAAACTGGGACATTGATGCATTGTTGGTGGAGTTGTGAACGAATCCAACCATTTTGGAGAGTAGTTTGGAACTATGCTCAAAAAGTTATCAAACTGTGCATACCCTTTGATCCAGCAGTGTTACTACTGGGCTTATATCCCAAAGAGATTATAAAGAAGGGAAAGGGACCTGTATGTGCACGAATGTTTGTGGCAGCCCTTTTTGTAGTGGCTAGAACCTGGAAACTGAATGGATGTCCATCAGTTGGAGAATGGCTGAATAAATTGTGGTATATGAAAATTATGGAATATTACTGTTCTGTAAGAAATGACCAACAGGATGATTTCAGAAAGGCCTGGAGAGACTTACACGAACTGATGCTGAGTGAAATGAGCAGGACCAGGAGATCATTATATACTTTGACAACAATACTAGATGATGACCAGTTCTGATGGATCAGGCCATCCTCAGCAACGAGATCAACCAAATCATTTCTAATGGAGCAGTAATGAACTGAACTAGCTATGCCCAGAAAAAGAACTCTGGGAGATGACTAAAAACCATTACATTGAATTCCCAATCCCTATATTTATGCACACCTGCATTTTTGATTTCCTTCACAGGCTAATTGTACAATAATTCAGAGTCTGATTCTTTTTGTACAGCAAAATAATGTTTTGGTCATGTATACTTATTGTGTATCTAAGTTATATTTTAATATATTTAACATCGACTGGTCATCCTGCCATCTAGGGGAGGGGGTGGGGGGGGTAAGAGGTGAAAAATTGGAACAAGAGGTTTGGCAATTTTAATCCTGTAAAGTTACCCATGTATATATCCTGTAAATAAAAGGCTATTAAAAAAAAATTGTCTGATTTACATAAAATCCACTTTAGATGTGAGTTTTCTGCAACATAATCAGTGTATAATGAGGACACAAGAATTTTATTTTGAAAAAAGAAAAACTAAGGACTTTTTGCGGTAAGAATGAGATTAACTTTGCGAGACTTTCTAGAGACAGAAAGGACTTTAAAGGTCATCTGATTCAAACACGTCACTTTTTCAAACAGAGAAACAGAGATGCATTGTTTAACATGACACTCACCTTAAAACGCAAGTGTAGAACCCACTGTCTTGAGCCTCTACCGAATGAAACCAGATGGAGTCTTCTTCCTTGCTCATTCGAACCTCAGAGAAGATGATGGGTTCTTCCAGATCCCCTTTGTTCTTGTACCAAATGAGCCGGAGGCCCATACTCTGGGCCGTGCTATAGTTGGTACGAATGTAACTATAGAACAGGGCACACTTCACTCTGACCGGCTCTCCGGCGAGAGCCATATAAGTCTTGAGGTCCACTGACCAGTCGATACATCCATCCACTGAAAGAAAAAGAAGAATAAAAGGGATATAAGATAATGGAAGGGCAAAGAAAATATCCTCCCTGGTGATGTAAGCCCAGGCAAAGTCATCCACATCGTGCTCATGCAGCTTCTGCTTTGGACCAGCACCATTGTTAGAAAAAGTCTCTGAGAATTAGAAATCTGGTGTCAAATCATCACTCGACCATATTTTTTTGTGTGTGCTACATCTCTTAATCTCTCCTGTCCTAGAGGAGACAAAACATATTGAATAGATAGAAGACTATTTTGAAGTCAGAAGTCCTGAGCATGAATACTAGTTTACTGCACTATTTGATTCTACATGGCCTTAGGAAAGTCTATTTTTATTGTTTCATTTGTTCTGTAATATTAATAAACCCCCAAATGTTAACTTTTAAAACACATATTTCTTGAGGAATTGTGTTGGAAGTAAAAATCAAAACAAAGAGGAAAAACCATGACAGAAAAAGAAACAGAAAAAAGAAGTCTACATAGCATGTGTTGATTTACGCTCAATCTCCTTAGTTCTTTTTCTAGATGCAGATAGCATTTTTGTTGTGCTACCAGATGCCTCTGGCCAGTGACTGCTGGAGAGCCAACCCAGAATGGCTCTCCTCTTGTGATAGGATCATACAAGGAGAGGGAGAAGCAGTTGCTGATCTCTGATCTCTACGACTGAGAGGCCACCGCTTTGTCTGACCTCTCTCCTCTCCCCACTGCCACCAATTTATCTCATTCCCAATCTGCAACACCTGTGTCAGCAAAGGCTGCCCTGCAACTCCTTCAGAGGCTCTGATCCACAGCCGTGGAGGCTCTCGGAGAATAGACCTGCCCCTTAACACATTTTCTATCCAAAGTTTACTGTAATTGCCTTGGATCACTAAACCACTGAGAAGAACCAAGTCTTTCCTAGTTGATCATCAAACAATCTCACTGTTACTGGATATGTTTTCCTGGTTCTGCTCACTTCACTCAGCATCATTTCATATAATTCTTTTCAAGCCTTTCTAAAATCAGCTTCTACTTCATTTTATGGAACAATAGTATTCCATTATTTTAATGTACCATAACTTACTCAGTCATTCACCAACTGATGGCATCTACTCATTTTCCTATTTTTGCTACCACAAAAAGAGCTGCTACCAACATTTTGGGACATGTGGGTCCTATTCCCTTTTTTATGATTTCCTTAGATAAGTCTATTACAAAATCCCAGAGATAAAGGGAATATTTATCCCACTGGGTACTTAACCTCATTCCTTTGCCCCATACGATTTTATACTAATAAGATCCAAAAGATGTATTTGGAACTTATACTTGGAAGGGAACTCATAAAACATCTGGATGAAACCCTTCACTAGAAAGTAGAGAAACTGAGGTACAGAGGTGGGGAGAGACTTGCTACAAATCATACGAATAATAAGAATAAGGGATAGGATTTGAATCCAGGTCTTTTAACATCAGGGACAGTGTTCTTTCCTTTGTTTTTTTTTTAATAGTCATTTCCTTTTTTTGCATTCTTCATTAGATAAGCTTTAAAACTTATATAATAAACTTTATAAATACATGTGCATGTATATACATACATATGTGTATAATATATATATACACATATATATGTTAGGAGTGTGTGCACGTGTAAGTGTTCAAGGTGCATGCTCAACTATTTTTAATGATATGTGTATAATCAAAAGTGTTTTAAAGCCATTAATTTAACAAGCCCAAAATGGCAGCTAGGAAAGTTGTAAAACACATTAAGTATTACCATATGTTTCAGCACACTTACCTCGAAAATATGAAAAGAGACCTATTATCCTTAAAAAGAATATGGAGGATATATTTTAGACATGATGAGGTTTTTTGACAAAATACATAATATCCAAAATATTGATACTGTTTGAAAAATTAAATGAAAGAATATTTGATTCAACCAAGCTATTCTGTGTTTTGAATAGAGACTAAGTAAGCTACCTTCATTGTTCTATGAAGAATTTCCTCGGAGTTTTTCTGGACTATTCAATGTTTTCAAAATTAGTCACCCCTCTTGGAATCTACGCCTTGCTACTCTCTGCATTCAGTATGTTTTCTGCTTTGTCTTTCTTCTTCAGCACAAGAGTTCCATAATCAATAGCATATTGATAAGCAAGGATAAAGCTTAATGTAACAACAGGGAGAAAGAGGTACAGTTGCTTCTTTTGCGATCGCTCCAGCTGTGAGACTCATGGCAGCAATGACAAAAATTTTCCCCAAATATTTGAGGAGTTCTCTTGTCCAAGCAATCTGTACAGCCATCTGCCTCTCTCTCCCTTCATTGTCTATTGCTAATTGCCTTTCATCTAAAGTCAAACATTTATGAGCATCCATTCCTGCTGCTGCTTAGTACTTTCATTCATATGCTTTGAAAAAAGAATTTTTATTTTGATAGAAGACCAGAGTCTCCTAAACACTGCTGCTCTTGTTCCAGGAATGTAGCAAGGGTGCTGACAAGTAAATGAATAAGTTCCAGAGGCAGCCCTGAGTTGGGCCGGCACCACCTAGGTACCAGTTCCTTTTTCGGACGTATCACCAAAGCTCAGAGCTCATTTAATCAAATTTCCTAATTTACCAGATGTGAAAACTGAGGCCCACTGAGGAAAAGTGTTTAAGTAAAGAACTGGAAAAGGTGCAAGGGCTCCTTACCTTAAACTCTCATTAAATGTTTTCCTTACACTCCTTATTGCTAATGATTCCAACATTTATTATTTGGCATGTCACCAAACATTGTTTTTTGCCTGTCCACTGGAAAAAACAATTGTTAAGATATTTTTTTCCCATGGCACCTTTGAGACAATATTGTTTAATATCTTGATGAATAAAGCTGGAATAACACAATCCAAAATTTGGCAAGAAAAAAAGAAATCTTGGTTTCAATACCTTTTGTTATTACATCTCTCTCATTGTTAAACCTATTTTATCTGCTCCCCTCAGACAATGAACAATCCGTCATCAGTGGTGAAACAAGACAGGAAGGGAAGAAAAAGAGAAAGCACAATGGCAAACTCCATCACACATCAGGTCTAGGAAATGCTCCTTTCACTTGGTTTTGTTTAGCAGTTGGGATAAACTGCAATATCTGTCACTGAATTATATCAGCCACATACAACAATAAGTTAAGAGAAATTTCGGTGTCTACAATTAGCTTTAAAATCCAACTTTATTTGCTTTTAAACCTTGCCCAAGTAGTCTGATTCCCATGTGAAGTCTGTTTCTTTGTTCATTTTTCTGAAAATCTATTCAACTTGCTTCTCTGTTCTGCCTTCTGAGGTGGTAGAGAGGGGCTCCTAAGCTACAGATTAGTAAAGAAGCAGCTATATAATAACATGAACAGAAAGATAGAGGGGGAAACCCAGAATTTCTAAATAGCAGCTGCTTTAATTTTTTTTCTTTTAGTAATCAAAAAGGAAGGGTATCGTGCCCAACATCTCACGAACCATGGTGGCGTCTGTACTGCTGTACTGTGGCTGCCCAAGAGTAGGCAGCAAGTATGCTAACATAATGGTATAAATAGGGGGTGGACTTTGACAGATGTTGGATAGTCTCCCACCCCAAAGATATCCCCTCTAATCCTTCAGTCTACTGCCCCAGGGAGAGAAAATGCAACAAGATAGACTCATTCCTATCTATGACAGAGGGTATTGGTCTTCAAAATGATCTGTTCATTACCTCACATGGAAATTATCTGTACTACAGGGAATGCAAAAAGATAAGCACACATATATGCTTAGTGGAGCTGTGGATGGATCTATTATTATTGATTTCTTTCAGTCCTGTTTGACTCTTTCTGAACCAATTTGCAGTTTTCTTGACAAGAGTACTAGAATGGTTTGCCATTTCCTTCACCAGCTCATTTTAAAAGTGAGAAACCGAGGCAGGCAAATTTAAGTGACTTTCCCCAGGTCACACTGGTCGTAATTGTCTGAGGCAGCATTTGAAACTCAAGTCCTGTTGATTCCATGGCTGGCACTCTACCGCACCACCTAGCTACAAATTAGTCAAACCACACTGAAAACAACTCAGAATTAGGAAAAAAATAAGCAAGTAAATGCACCAAGAGACCCCCCTGCTGCCATAAATGCCAAGGAATACAGAGACAAAAACCACAAGAAAATAATCGTAACTAATTTTTTATGGCAGCAAAGACCGGGAAACAAAGTAGGGAATGATAAACACCATAGAACAGGGACGAATTGAAATAGGATTGCATGGTAAGAGATAGAAAGCCACCTTTAGAATCAGTAAGACTTGGGATTCAAGTGTTGTTTATGAAGCCTGCTGACTTTATGACTATACACAAATCAACCTCCTACTGCCCCAGGCAACTGGGAGAAGAAAATAACTTGAGAAACTTAACCTACAATAATTACCAGCTATTACCAGCATCGGTTACCAGCACCAAGATGCAACACAGGTGCTCATTTACCATGATAGAATATGTTTCCTCCCTAGGATTTTCTACCACTAATGAAATAATGGAATTTGAGCAAAAAGAAAAAGAAAAAAAGGGAAGAATTCAAAGTTTGTCAACTTTACTTGAAAGGCAATAAAGAAAGCAAACTTTTCAAAAGTCGTAGTAACTATGTGGGGAGGGAAGTATTATTCCAAAATGATCTAAGTAAAGAAAATGCAGGTGATATCTTAAGTTTTCAAAACAAGTATGCAGGCAAGCTTGTGTGAACGAGATTGCTGAATTACCATTAGACAGAAGGGTAATTTTCCTCTGATAGAGAAGAAGCTGAAAAGAGAAAAGACGGGAAGAAGGGTAAGATGAGGAGGAAGGAAAAAAGAAGTGGAAAAGGAGGAAAAAAGGAAGAGAAGAAAGACGTTAGTAGAGACATCCCGAGAAGAAGCAACAGAGAAGTATTCTAAGAAAGATTTTAACCCTAGTAGTTGAAAGTTGAGCTCTGGGGAAGGGCAGACAAAGGGAGCCCAACACTTCAACCTTCAGGGATTGATTCAGAACAAAACACCCAGAAGAGAATACCCTAAGGATACATTCAGAAAAGGACCAATCCCCAAAACTCGAAGAAATGGGTTCCCTTAGTCACATGTATTTCTTTTTGTTTTCTGTTTACTATTATTATACTCTAAATTTACATCCATTCCTCCCATTGAAGCTTTATGTAAGAACTGTGATGGAGAGGAGAGACACTTGAAACAGGGATTCTTACCCATGGAAGGGGAGCACTTATGAAATAATCCAGGTAAGAAGGGATGAGGGTCTGAACTACCCAGTCATAATATGACTGCAGAGAAGGGGACTGACAAGAGCCATCACAAATCTAGAATCAATAAGGCTTGGCAACTGAGTAGGTAGGGGGAAATAATTTTTTTGAGAAAATAACTTTTCATTCTTTCCAACTTATCCATCCTGTATTCAGCTGGGTGTTCTTTGTGTATAACAGTGGAGGTCTTTGAAAGGATGATTGCCTGCATTCTGATTCATTTCCTTAAGTTGCTTGAAAGGTCAGGGAGTTATTCCTCTGTTGGTCTGTCTAGTTAGTAGAAACTGTCACTATCTACTGTAAACAATCAGACTGAAGAACAGGAAGTCACTGCTTCAAAACCAGCCTTTCTATTTTAATCATTTTCAGTGCAATTCTCAAAACAAGTGTGTGTCCTTAGGATACATGATCTGTTGACACAAGAAAGGATGAGTTCTGAAGGTTACAAGAAAAAAGCCACCTCTTTTTTGTCATTTATTTTGCCAGGAGGAGCTCCCCAGGAATGTAAAAAAGCACAGATTCTTAGAAAGTCCAACAGGGTAATAGACAGAAAGCGGCCATTGAATGAGGGACCCAAGGAAAACCGCTTAATCTCTCTACTCTCTGTCTCACCTATTTCATCTACGAAATGGGAACAAATGTGGAAAGTCATACACAGTGAAATCATGTTCAGGGAGCTAGAAATAAGTCTAAGCATTCAAGAAAACAATTTGGAATTATGTGCAGTCAGGAAACCATTTCTCTTTTCTACCCTGGAAATTGGAATTGAGTCTATATGCCAAGAAAATCATCATCAATAGCTATCCCGAGAAAGGGGACTGACTCTGTGGCTTTCTAGGTCTTCTGAATATGCTGTCCTCATTAACAAGAATATAAGCTCCTTGGAGGCAGAAACTGAAGTGCTTGCTTGTATTTGTACTCCAGTGATTCATATAAAATCTGGCACATTAGTCAATGCTCAATAAATAGGAATGATTAAGCTATTCTCAGCAATGCAATGGTCCAATACAATTCTGAAGGACTTATGAAGAAAAATACTGTCCATCTCCAAAGTACTTAGGGCATCTGAATATAGATTGTATATATTTTTATTTTTCTTCATTTTTTGGTTGTTCAAGGTTTTATTTTATAATATGACTGATATAGCAAAGATGTGTGTGACCTGTATTAAATCGTTTGCCATCTCAATAAGAGAAGTGGGAAAGGAATGAGGGAGAGATTTTACAACTCAAAAATTTAAAAAGACATATTAAAAGTTATCTTTACACGTAACGAGAATAAAATAAAATACTAAATAATAATTTTTAAATAAATGATTTATTTCTATCAAAGCTAAAAGAAAAGGTCTCATAGTACATAAGGTAAACATTTTCATAATGATGCTTTTTTTTAATAAAAGCTACCAAGAAGTAGCTGAATTAGATGAGAAAGACCCTGAATACTACATATATAAGGTTTTTAAAAAAGCTTTATAAACATTAAATCATCTCATCAAGAGAGACATTCTTAATTAATACTAAAATCTATGAGGATTCAGACATAATACAATCATCAGTGCTACTTCTAAAAGACCTCCTGCCTGTGTGGAATGGTGGTGTGGAATATAGATAATTCTATCAACCTTGGATCCTGGGGTGAAATGTTGGGTGGTCACTATTAAGAAGTGAAGTTGCTCAATTTCTTTTCTAAGAGGAAGTCAGCGAGTATGTACAGAGTGGAATGGGTATTGGAAAGAGATTTGGAGCAAAACCTTAGATTTTAACAAGAATCCCCTCTATCTGGTAAGTGGTTATCATGTTTTCCCTTGAAGTGAAGGGGAAGCTACTGTTTCTTGAAGTGGCTGAGTTCACGTTATGACATCTCTAATTTTGGGGAAGCTTATCCAAGAATTAGAGATCTGATCCAGGTCTTAGAGCTATATCAACCTTTCACTGTCTGCTGTAATTTGCTGTGATTTCACATGGATAAGATACTCTGGAAGGAAGAAACTGCTCTGCTCTTCCAATCAAAGCCAGAAAATGAACTCCAGCAGCAGTAGGGATTCTGGTGTTAGGGCTAAAGATGCCCCTGCTGATGACAGTAGTAATTGCCAACATTAAATCATCATATAGATGTTGGCAATATGCTTTATGAAAATGATCTCATTTGATACTGAGAACTGTACAAGTGGGTTATAATTATCCCAATGCTACAGATTAGGAAACTAAGGCCAACAGAAGGTAAGTAACTTGCTTGGGATCACATAATTAACAAATCCTGAATCCACTCACGTCTTCCTGAATCCAAGCCTGATACTCTATCTACCACAACCTTTCTTCCTTGCAGGAAGGCATGTACAATCTTATTTGAGAAGATAAGAGGTCATAAACATTCATGGGAAAAAGAAAGATGTCTTATAAAAGGCTAGGGGTAAATCAGGAACCTATGAGAGATGTAGGAGATATTCTATGAAAAGACAGGGAGGTGAGAGCGTGATGAACTTTAGGAAAAGTCTATAATTACTTATTTTTCATTGTAGCTTTTTATTGATAAAACATATGCATGAGTAATTTTTCAGTATTGATCCATGCAAAAACTTCTGTTCCAACTTTTGTATAATTACTTATTAAGGGCCTAGATGGTAGATGGTAAGGATACAAAGAGAAGCAGAAGTCTCTGCCCTTCAAAGAGCTCACAAGAAAACTAAGAGTGGGAAATCAAACAAATATTTACAATCAGCTGAATAAAGGATGAATGGAAAATAATGAGAAGGAAGACACTGGGATGAAAAAGTATTGTGGAACGCTTCCTGTAGAAGATGGATTCTTAGTGGAGGCTTAGAGAAAGGCATGGAAGACATTAGGCTGACATGCTGTAGGAAATCACTCCAGCAATGGGGGATGGCCAAAGAGAATTCAGAGCTCTGAAATAGAATGTTTTGGTCATGGAAAAATGTTATGAGGGGATCTGACCACCAACACAGCAATTTATATTTGTTGCTGAAGGCCATAGGGAGCCACTAGAGTTTACTGAGTGATCATGAGGGATTTACATAATCAGATCTATACATTAGGCAACTAATTTTGGTAGATCATGGCAAAAAATTGAAGTGGGAACTGACGTGAGTCAGAAAGACCAACCGGTAGGCTATCACAATGGTATAAAATATCATTTGGATGTCACGATATCAAGCATGAGGTGATAAGGGACTGCAAAAAATTATGAGTTCAATTTTGGACACTGATTTAAAAATATCTAGCGGACATCCATTTATGAATGTCTAAAAGGGAGTTAAGAGATACAAGATTGGAGGTCAACATAAAATTTGGGTTAGGAAAATAAAATAGGAGAATCATTAGCACAAAGATAATAATTTAATCCATAGAAGCTGATGAGCTCATCAAGTGATCTAGTACAGGAAAGAATAGAACAGGGTCCATCAAAGAATTTGGAAGGTATTTACCTTAAGAATGTGATCTGGAGGAATATTTAACAAGAAAAACAAAGAAGGAATGGTCAGAGAAGTTGGAGGAAAACCAGGAGATCTGGATGTCCAGTGTCAAGATAGTATCAAGAAGAAGAAAGTGATCAAAAGAGTAAAAAGGTACAGACAGGTTAAGAATGAGCACAGAGGATAACAAGCAGGAACATAAGGCAGTATGATTGAAATAGAGAACACGGGAAGGGATTTTTTACATAAACACAAGGGATGAGATAGGCTGGAACCAAACTAAGAGGGGCTTTCAATACTGCACTTGACTTCCCACTTCATCCTGGAAACAATAGGGTGCAACTGAGGAGAAGTTAAGATATCCAACAGGAATCTAAAAGAAAAGGGGGAAAAAACATTTGTTAAGCAACTAATATAGGCCAGATCCTAATGAGTGCAAAGGTCTTTACAAATATAATCTCATTTGATTCTCCCGGCAACTCTGGGTAACAAATGAGATCTTGATCCCCTATTTTACAAGCAAAAAAATAAAAAAAAAATAAAACAGACACAGCTTAAGGGATTTGGGAGGGTCAAAAGGTTAATCATCAGCAGAAACAAATTTTAAAATTATGTCTTACTGACTACATGACCACCACCGCCACTGTTTACTGAATGTAGGGAATCAAGTTTTATATTTCCTGTTCTTAATTTTTAAAGCATGCTAGTTGAATGATTGTTTTGGTTTGTTTTTTCCCTTCTGGGTGGTCTTCATTTGATATTTTCCATTGAAGTTTCATCTCATGCCCAACAAACACATCTAACAAGAGAGTGATACCTGAGATGCCATCTTTCAGTTTCTATGAATTGGAGTTTGTGTGTGGAGGAATAGATGCGGGATTTCAAACCTTTTAACTTCCTAAACTCCAATGAGTGAGGTCTACCTAAGCTAAGTTTTTCTCATCATTTCCCCCTAAACATTCATCTAAATAATGGATTGTCAAACCATCTTCCATTCCACAAAGGAACAATGGGAAAAGGCTCTGGAAGTGAGTTGACCAGTGTGAACAAAGGCATGTTACTAATAGGTATGGCTGTAAAATTTAGGGAGTGTGACCAGTCAATAAACATTTATTAAGTGCCTACTATGTGCCAAGCACTATGATAAACAAGAATATCCCTGCTCTTGATGGAAGCAAAAACATATAACTATGTACAAACAAAAAATCCATTATTCACAGAGATAATCAACAGAAGAAGGAAGTAGCAGGTAAAGATTCTATGAAAGGATTCTTATAGAAGGTAAAATTTAAACTAGGACTTTCAGGATGCCAGGAAAGCCACCAGGAAGAGATTATGAGTGAGAGCATTCAAGGCGGACAAGACAACTAAAGAAAATCCCCAGAGATGGGAATTTAAGGATCTTGTGTGAACAACATCAAGGAGGACAGTATAACTTGATCACAGAATACATGGGAAGGGAGTAATTTATAAAAGAAGACTCAAAAAGTAGGGAGGAGAGTCACAAAGTTCATTTGTACCCCAGTCAACACCTATACTTCCCATCACTGGAAGGTGAACCATTCATCTTTCCTGGGACAGAGCCATGACAATAAAGAATGATTTTCTTCTGTGGAAGGGCAGTTGGGGGTCACTCAACTTAATCTTATATTTGACAGAGTGGAGAACTGGTAGCAAAAAAGCCAAGACAACAGAACTGCACCCTAGCACTGCTTAGGAGTTAAGTTGTGGATCTGTGTCTTGTGTATAAATGTGTCTTAACAGATCAAATAGAAAACTAGGAAAAGAAAACCATGAAAGCCATTACTGACCTTACTGATGGCCTTCAAATGTTCTTTGTAAGATTTTCCTTTTTTAGGAACTAAGTCAGGGATAATACAATGAGAATTTGGACATCTATGAGCTATAGTGAATTAAATGCTAAACACTCGTCTTCCAGAGTACAAATCCAGCTACAAACACTTTCAAGTTGTAAGACCCTGGGTAAATCACTTTACCCTGTTTGCCTCAAGTTCCTCAATAGTAAAATGAGAAGAAGAAGGAAATGGCAAATCACGCTAGTATCTGTGCCAAAAATTCTCCAAAAGAGATTAGAGTCGGACATAACTGGAATGACTGAAAAATAACGATAAAAAATTATGCTCAGTGCTATGTTCTGGAGAAGATATTTCTTGTGATAGGAAGAAAAACTATTATTTGAAGGTACCATAAGGTCCTCTAACCCTCATTTTAGAATTTGAAGAACTGATGACTGGAGAGATTAAGGAACTTTTCCTAGGTCACACAGATAATAAATGACAGACCAAATACTTCAATTCAGGTCTGAATCCAAATCTAGCAATCACTCCTTTCTACCGTGGTGTGACCCTCATTATTTTACCCCAAATCAGCCTTTGTCAATCAAAGGGATTAGAGCCCTTAACTAGTTCAAAGCAGAACTGAAACAAAATTGTCACTCCAACATACTTAGCACGTATTTGGCCAGTCTCTGCATGATGATCTCACATGATGTCCATACTCATCAGGTTGGTATTAAAGGCCCCATCTGATTTGGTGAAACTCTATCAATCGCCCTTCTTTTCCACCTTCCTCTACTTCAGTGTTATAAAACTCAAATGGAAAAAGATACCTGGTTCTCTGCTGACTTTGAAAAATCACACATTGATTATGCACTATATTTTATTCTGTTTTTTAAAATATTTATCAATTACATTTTAATCTAGTTGCAACAGCTGTCTTTGGGGATGAAGTCTGATGTTCCTAAACCTTCCATTCTGGACAGACTCCTTCCCAAGGAGAAATTGCTCATCATGTCTACTATATCTCCGAAGTCCCCATCCCACTACTCAACTGATGTACACAATAATTAGACTTCTCCAATCTCTTCCTGCTGGATGAAACTGTAAGTTCATTCACTCATTGAATGAGAATTCATGAAGCACCTAAAATGGGCTTAAAACAAAAATTGCCCCTACCTTCAAGAAACCAATCATCTACAAGAACAGACTATACACATAAAAGCAAATCCAAACTAAATGCAAAAAAAATATAGTAGGGGTAAAGAGTTTCTAATAACTTAAGGCATGGGTAGGAAAGGCTTGAATAAGAAATATTACTAGAACTGAATCAAGAAGAAAGTCAGAGATTGTAAGACTTTCCACCTTGTAAGGTGGAAGAGCATTGTAGTCACAAAAGTTAGTCTGTACAAAAGTATGGAGATAAGAAATGCATTTTTACATAAAAGGAAGAATAAAGATCAGGTAACTTTTATGATGTTTTATATTACCTCCCTGTCACTCCTAGGACACAAGATTCACATTAATCAGTGCTCCTAAGTATACAAATACATATAATCTCATGTAAATGAAAGTCACAGAATCCTCTAGCATTTATCCTAATATTTCAATTGGGGGCTAATTTTTTATTTTTTATTCCTTATTTAAAAACGTTCCAAAATATCTAAAAATAAGTCTTCCTCACTCATATGTAGAAACTGCTGACAATGATGAGTAAATCGTTCATTAATAGCCGAAGGTTCAGGGTCATCATCTTGAATAACAGCAGCAGTCTGGTATGAGGGAGACAATGCACATCAGGGGAATGAGCAGCAGTCTGTGGACGGGGACTTGTTTTTAGTACTGGCTCTGCTACTCACTAAATATAATCTGGGGCAGTCTTTGCCCTCTCGATTTCTCCATCTGTTCAATGACGCAATTGGATTGGAAGATCTCTAACATTCCCCTGAGCTCTAAAATTCTCAAATAACAGATTGATTATACAGGACTAGACTTGGAATAGGTATATAGAAAGTTGTGCTAAATGTGGTTAGCCAGATCCTAGTTAACCACTTGTCATGGATGTTATAGAGACAGAATCGAACATGTAGGGGACTGAGATGAACCAATTGGGTTTTCTAAATGCCTTTTCAAGTTTTGAAATTTTGTATATAATACCCCGGCATTTTCCCAGAAGCTTTGTGTTTTGTAGTGGCAGAGAAAAGCTCCCAATTAATGAAAGGTTGTCATTAGTTGGGTACTGACTGAATGAAGTGTTTACACACTCAGCCCTAATTCAGCTTTCAGAGACTAGATGTAGGAGGCTTTGCATAAAGTCATTAATTTTTTAAATGTGTCGTGTTCGACAACAATGAGTTAAGGTGTAAAACTAGGCTTGAAAACACCAAGAGTGAGTAAAGAGACATCAGGAAATACTGAAGGATGAGACAAACCACAGGGATGGGAAAAAATATCAACCTGTAAATGAGGCAAAAAGCATTAAACACTTAGATAAATGGACGTTGAGTAGAAGACTCAAGGCTGTTACAATATGCAGGCATTCACCCAAATCATTCAATATGCATGCGGCCATCTCTATTTCAAATTAAGCTCAGCGTGGCAAAGAATATATAGATTCGAAGGTAAGTGGCAATTAGGGCTATCTCCTCTCTTTCAGATATCTCATTTATCTTGCCATATACAAGGTTAGGAAACCAGGCAGCCACCAAAAGGTCCCCGTATTTGAGAACTAAGTAGCAGAGAGCCCAAGCTCAAAGTGACTGTCAGTTGGCATGCCGGGGATGTCAGGTACAGGTATAAACATTCTTTTTTTGAAACTTTGAAAAATCTATTTTTGCTAGTGTCCTTATTAGCCTATGGGAAGACATTCCATGACAGGGCTGCAACGGGAAGCAAGTATGCTCATTCGTGTCTTCTGTGACAATATGCCAACTACTTTGGACAGCATGAAATAATGAAATGCGTTGACTACAACAAAAGGAAAATTATTTTACTTGAAATCGCCTTTTCATATATGTATATCCCCTTTCGACCCACTGATATTTTCTTGAGACTTGACATTGAATTCACAAGATTTTAATGTATACTAATTAATCTTTCATCATAAAATACATTCGTTAGTGTATCATTGATGAATGATCCATTTATCCAAGTCTAGCCCATATGTTTTTAATGTGATTTAAAATAGGTGAGTTTCCAGGACACTGAAGGATATTAATCGCCATCTCTAGGATGAATTTCTTCATTTCATACTAAGCACTACCTGGTAAAAAGACATGTTGTGGTCTTCAAGACTGGTTTCTGAACATATCAATAAATTGATTGGGGTTCATTATTCCTTCAAGAGAGATAAAACTTTAAGTGGAAGTAATGAAAAAAAGAAAAAAAGAAAAGAATTCCTCAAGTATTTTGGGGTTGAGGTGGATATATTCCAATATAATGAAGATGATCGATCTCACAAGTTTACACAGACTTCCTGAGAAAAGAGCGTTGGGTATCCTGGGATAAAAAAGAGGGCTTCATCAGTAAAACTGACTTTTCCTTAACCTTTAACATCTATATTACAATGCCTGGCATATAGGAGGAACTTACAAAATACCTATTGACTGAATGTTATCATGCTTATGAAAAGTGTTTTTCATCATAATAACAACTGCCAATTTTACCTCCATATGATCTTATTCTTGTTCTTTCAAATTAAATAAGTCTACATAATATGGTAGTAGAATCAGTAGGAACCCCTCTGGCTTCCAGGAAACACAGAAAGTCTGTGATTCTTTTCCAAAAATTCAGGATTCTGTTGTAAAACAACACCTTTTGAGTTGTTGATGGTATTTTTCATTTTCAAGTACCTTTCCCTTTGCTTTTTGGTGCAATTGGGAACTTATTTCATTGTGAAAGAAAATAATTTTTAAAACATCTAAGAGCTATAGGTATAAAATATCTGACAGTGAAGTGTGCTCAGTAAGAGATATAATTTATGCATATTTTTAGAGTAACATTCATTCTTAAAAAACCAGAAAATTAAAAAATAAACACTGAAAAACAGAACAATGAAATATATGAACACAAACAACAATACACAAACAAAAAAGAACAAGTTTCATCTGACTGAGAACTTATTAAAAATGGAAAGCTACCTCTTTTTCTTTTCATTTTAACAAGGTCAGATGTTCTGAGTCAGCCTAGGATTAGTAAAAGTACATTCATAATGTAATTTCAGTCCCTAGTTGAAAGCAAATTAAAAATTGACTTGTTTTATGGGATTCCCATACTGCCATATTTAAAAGTTCTTTTCTTAAAGGGTGTGTGATACTGAGTATGAACTCTATGGTTTCCACATGGCTGATAAGAGCCATATCTGTCACTATTTTTGGCAATGGCAAAGGACATGGGACAGGTAGACTATTTCATGGATTCGTGTTCCAGATACCTACTACCTATAAGGTCATCGCTTATTTAGCCATTAGTCTTATCTCTTTCCATAGAAACCATAGATCCTAATCCCAGTTCCACAGCTCTGATAGCCTATCTTGCTGGAGTCCAGTAATCTAGGCCACTTCTTGGGTCTCTTTTCATGATGGTTCTAAACAGTTAACAGATGAAGTTATCCTCTATACTGCTATTTTCCATTACTCCTCTCTTCTTCCATCAGAAAGTCAGCTGCTTAAAGCTAGGTATTGTAACTTTTTCTTTTTTGGGTTTTTTTTCTGTTTATGTCCACAGTGCTTAATACATACTAAATATTTACTAGATGTTCTATTAGCTATCCAGTTGTGTGATGGGAAATATAGCTAGAAATTTAAAGGCAAAATCAGAGAAAACATAAGAGGTAAGTTGGTCAAACAACCTCATTGTAAGGATGAGAAAATTGAGACTTTAAAATGGGGGCAGGGTCTTGCTCAACATAACTTTTAGTAGGAATTGAAATTTCAATCTATACCTACTGACTGCAAATATAATACTTATCCTTCCCCAAGGTTACCAGGAAATTCTGTGGCAGGAACAATCGAACCAAGATAATCTGAGTTCTCACTGTTACATGATGTTTCTTGGGACATTATTAGGAGTCCTGTGATTTCTGTTGGGACTAAATTGTTTTTCTTAGACTGGTAGGTTGTCAACATCAAACAAATGAAACAATGGAAAGTAATTCCAACTTAATAACAGGGCAAAAAAAATATAAACAGAGAGTTTTCATATGAAATAATTAAAGGTATCTATAGTCATATGCAAAATAATATAAATTACGATTGATTAGGGAAATGCAAATTGAAACAATTGTGAGGTACCGTTTCATACCTATCCGACTGGCTAATGTGACAGAAAAGGAAAACAATAAATGTCGGAGAGGATATGTAAAAATGGAGTACTAATGCCTTGTTGATGGAGTTTTAAAGGAATCCAACTATTCTAGACAACAATTTGGAACATATATATATATATATATACATATATATATATACCCAAAGGACAACCAAACTGCATACCCTTTGACCCGCTACTAGGTCTGCATCTGAAAGAGATTATAAAAAAGGGAAATGTACTTATATGTACAAAAATATTTACAACAGGCCTTTCTCTAAGGGCAGAGAATTGGAAATGGGAATGTGCATCAAATGGGGAATGGCTGAACAAGAAATGGTATATGAATGCAATGGAATAATAACGTGCAATAAAAAATGAAAGCAGGCAAGATCTCAGAAAAACCTGATAAGAATTACATAAACTGATATATAGTGATTTAACAGAATCATGAGTACATTCTACAGAGTAACAATAGCAGTGTGAAATGATTAACTCTGATGGACTCATCTCTTCTTAGAAATAGAATGATCTAAGACACTTTGAAGAGCTACAAGAGGCAAAATGCTATCCACATCTAAAGAAAGAACTCTGGAGTATGAATGTGGATTGAACTGTACTATTTTCTTTTTGTTCTATTTCTTTGTTAACAAAATGATCAATGTATAAATATGTTTAACATGTTTGTACATGTATATTCTCTATCAGATTACTTTCCTTCATAAGGCAGGGGAGGGGAAAAATGGAGGGAGAAAAATTTGGAATTTAAAATCTTACCAAAATGAATGTTGAAAGCTATATTTACATGTAATCTGGGAAAAAGTACTACTTACCAACAAAATAAATAAAAAGCAAACAAGAATATTTGCTTTGGATACCTTAGAAACAAGCAAAGCCCTTGGGGAAGAAGCAATTAGGAATACAGCTCAAGTGAATCTCTAAGAAACACGTCCTAAAATTTAAACTGATAAATTGAAAAGACAAACAAACAAACCTCCTTTACTAAAAATAAAAGTCATAACTTTGAGTTAGATAGTGGAAAAGTACTCACAGATAGATTGAAAGGATGACTACTCCAAAATTTAGGATTTTGGAAAAAGAGGGTGATTTACTTGCAAAAGTTGGGTTTGTTATCTGTAGTTTCTGACTTTGACCTGCCTATAAGTAAATTTCTGCCCTTTTTCTTTTCCCTAGGAAAATGGGCACAAGTTCCACAACTCGTCATCTTAAGTGCATTCTACTGTTCTATTGATATTATCAGTCAACTAGCACGTAAGAGCCTTCAATGTTCCAGACACCATACTAATCACTTACATCTCCAGGTAACTCAAATAGCATGTATCAGAGGTAGATTTTATCCTACATTTTTCTGCAAGTGAAAAAAGATCTTTATTCACTACAACATGCCCACACTCCATAAAATGAGTTTCCATGACATTTCTGTCTCTACCCAAAAGGGACCTGGACTCACTAATCCCAGCTTCCAAATCCATTTGATTGCAAAAATCCATTTGAACCAAAGTTTCAAGATGGTAGAAATGGAAAAGTATTTCAAATTAAGCCAAAATTCCCAGCAGCCTTGGAAGAATGCTGAATATTTCTGGGAGAAAGTTCACTTCACTTTCTCTAAAACCTCCTGGGATATTAATACTTGAACCCAAAGTTTTGCTTACCCTATTCTGTTAATGGTATTAATCTGACATCACCAAATAAAATGGAAAAGATGACCCTTCCTTCCTTTCACTTTCTCACTGAAAGTAGATTAAGAATAATGACTCTGGTATTATGAAGTGTGGTATACGAGGATATGATACTGTTCAAATCCTGACTCCATAGTCAAGTGGCTCATCAATAAACAGAATGCCAGCCTGGGCCTGGAGTCAGGAAGATCTGAATTCAAATCTGACCTCAGACACATCACTGGCTATGTGACCTTGGGCAAGTTAGTTAACTTGATTTAGATCAGTTTCTGGAAATTGAATGGATGCCCATCAGTTGGAGAATGGCTGAATAAACTGTGATATGTGAATATTATGGAATATTATTGTTCTGTAAGAAATGACCAACAGGATGATTTCAGAAAGGCCTGGAGAGAATTACACGAACTGATGCTGAGTGAAATGAGCAGGACCAGGAGATCATTATATATTTCAACAACAATACTATATGATGACCAGTTCTGATGGATCAGGCCATCCTCAGCAAGGAGATCAACCAAATCATTTCCAATGGAGCAGTAATGAACTGAACCAGCTACGCCCAGAGAAAGAACTCTGGGAGATGACTAAAAACCATTACATTGAACTCCCAATCCCTATATTTATGCACACCTGCATTTTTGATTTCGTTCACAAGCTAATTGTACAATATTTCAGAGTCGGATTCTTTTTGTACAGAAAAATAACGGTTTGGTCATGTATACTTATTGTGTATCTAATTTATATTTTAATATATTTAACATCTACTGGTCATCCTGCCATCTGGGTGAGGGGGTGGGGGGATAAGAGGTGAAAAATTGGAACAAGAGGTTTGGCAATTGTTAATGCTGTAAAGTTACCCATGCATATAACCTGTAAATAAAAGGCTATTAAATTAAAAAAAAAGATTTAGATCAGTTTCCTCATCTGTAAAATGAGCAGTAGAAAAAAATGTCAAACCATTCTAGTGTCTTTATCAAGAAAACCTCAGATGAGGTCACAAAGTCAGTAACGACTGAGTCCCAACACCCTACTGACTGCAGGTTTGGCACTCTATCCATACCTAGAAATGCAAAAAACCCAAAAAAAAAAAACAACCAAAAAAACTATACATACATACATATATATACATAATTAATGAAAGGGTTGGAACTGGTGGTCTTGAAGGTCCTTGCAGCTATAAATCTATGATCCTTAGATCCTATATAAGTCTATATTTGAAAATCTAGGTCAGCAAGGCTAAGATTATGAAAGGCAGAAATAGCTTTGCTGGGCTGTCAGTCACTAGAGTACATGGATTCTAATATTAATCTGGAATTTGTGAATTCTCATATGACATTAGCGAACTGATATTAGTTCCATCTCTGGGGCAGTACACTGGCCTTTTTTCCTGAAGGGACCTCTCTATAATTAGGATGTAAGAATCCAGCCCAGTACGTATTGAATTGTGATGGAAGGTGGCTTCCAAAGGGAGAAGGGGAGGGCTGTAGACTTCTTTTTCTCATCCTATTTGGCTTCTTAAATTGACTGACTTTGGTGCCTTGGGGATGATTAGCTTAAAGTTTAGTTTGTGGCTTACATTTTTTTCCACTAGACTCTAATAAAATATATAATATGCAATAAGAATCAGATATTAGTTTCATACACTCAAAGTATATAGCTCATGGATGCAAAAATATCGGTACTGATCGATAGTAACTTAAGATAATAACTTCTTAACCACTGTTAAATAGCTAGGAATTGGATAAATAAACTCACAAAACATTAAGCTGTTTTTCCATGCATTCAATTCGACCCAGTACGAATTGCTCTCCATGTCCTCTGGACTGCTGATAAAATAGGCAAAGAACGAGGAAGACTTCTTAATTGTCAGTTAAGTCTCCCCGAAGATTACCTAGAACCTCTAAATCTCTTGAATTCACTACATGCCATCATTTTTAATCCCAAGCACTTGCTTTCAAGAGAGTACTTCATTAGCCACTGATAAGAAAGGTGCTGCCCAAAGCTGGGTTCAATTTCTCGAAAAGCAGAACATATGTTTGAGATGCCATATGCTCACATTCACCTGGTGGCCACAATAGTGATATGGCAAGAAGCCCAAAACATTCCTTATATAATCTGAAGCCAGAAAGGGAGAGAACCATAGGGGTGTGAGTAGGCAGAAATAGAGACATATAATTCCCTTTTCGAGACCTACAATATCATAAGCCTCTGCTTTTCCAAGGGCCAAAAAAATAGACTTGATCTTATTGTAAAATGTCAATCCTTCAGAGTACACACACATGGCCCAAGTCAAGCTGCCACATGGTGGGATATGATGAGGAGAAACACTCCAATGGCCTTGATAACCTTTGAAATTATCAGTAAATATTTCAAAAAGTAGCATTTGGAGAGTAGTTCTTCAAGACCAAAAAGGCTTTCAACACCCCCAACACACACACACACACACACACACACACACACACACACACAAAATCTCCATTTGGGAAAGCTTCAATTTTTGGAATGGAAAATGATTTCACCCAATGATTGCTAACAAACAGCTGGAGATTCCAAAGGAGCTAAGAGAGCTGCCAGCATGGCACATGGAGGCAAGGCCCCAAGAAAAGCCTCGCTGCCTTCTCCTAAAATGGAAACATTCCCACATGGAATGAGAAGTGGAGAATTCAGGGAATTGGTTTGTGCTTGAAATATCCAGAGCGGAGGCCAAAATGGGGAAAGGGGGGCCAGGGAGAAAAGGTTCTGTCTGAATTGTCTGGACAGTTGCTTTTCTTCTCTATTTCCCAGACTCCCTGAGTCTCCGAGCTATAACCAACGTCAGAGGACAAGCTGTCCAACCCAGATAAGGATGGCAATCTACCCAACTGCATTCCAGACAAGCAGGCATCTGCCTCCCGGTTTACAAGGCGTTCACACCCTTGCAACACTATGTGTGTCTGTGTGTGTGTGTGTGTGTGTGTGCGCACACATGTATGTGTGTGTGTGTGTAATATGAATACACATATACATATATAATTTGTAAGTTCTTTCTCACATCTAGCCTAAATTTATCTTATGGCAACTTCTACACATTTGTCTTGATTCTGCCCTCTGAGGACAAGTAAGGCAAGTCTATTTTTTCCAATATCAACAATGACAATCTTTATGCTGTCTAAAGAAATTATCATGTCTCCCCTCTCAGACTATTCCATGTCCCGACAAAACATAACAAATTGCTACAATGGATCACTGCATGGACCAACTGTCCTTCATGTGTTAAAGACTCTGACACAGCCAGTTCACATAGATTCTGTCTATTTAAAGAAGAAGGGGTGTGTTCCTGTTGGTGGGGGGAGGAAGAGGGAGATGGGCTGAATGTGCATTTTTTAAGGACTTCTCAATTGTCTCCTGGAGAAATGATTGCCATTAGGATTCCAGTCTCCTACTTAATAGTTATGTTAAGTGGTTAAGTTACCCAGACTACCAAACTGATGTGCTGATGTCAAAAAGAACTATACGTCCTAAGTAATCAAGATTTGGGTAGGAACTCCTAACTCCTAAGAGTTCAAATCTAGAAAACCATACTTACTATGTGACCTTGGTCAAGTCACTTAACTCTGTTTGTCTCAGTTTCCTCATCTGTAAAATGAGCAGTAGAAGCAAATGGCAAACCAGTCCAAGATCTTTGCCTGAAAATGCCAAATAGGGTTTTAGATATAATTGAAAAATGACTCAACAATACTACCTTATCATATAAATGAAAAAACAGGCTCACAGAGGGAAGGAAGACTTGTCAAATGGCGCCAAACTTATAAAGATAGAATTTGAACATAGATACGGTAACTCCATTTGAAACTTAAACCTACCCATTATCTTCACAATTTTCATAATCTCTTCATGTAGGCTGCTCCCAGGCATGAGACTTTCTTCGCAGCTTGGTCTTTTCCCTTGGAATAATATCCTGAACCAACTGTCACCATTTCATTAGACAGTAAACATATGGTACACCTAGTAGAGTCAAAGGACTCTCACCACCAAGAAAACAACCACCGCCACCACAAAACAACACAATAACAAAGACACAAGCCTAGCTCTGAATGACTTAACATTTGAGGGAGGTGATTGTCTATGTCTAGTCCCAGGTAGTTTCTTCTTCTGGCAGGTAGGTGGTGCTGCAGTGGATAAAAGGCCAGGCATGAAGTCACAAAGACCCACCTGTGTACAAATCTGGATTCAGACACTTAGTGGCTGGGTGATCCAGGGCAAGCCACTGGAACGTTTCGGCCTTAGTTTCCTCATCTGTCAAATGAACTGGATGTAGAAATGGCAAAGCACTCGGGTATCTTTGCCAAGAAAAGTAGAAATGAGGTCATAAAGTGACAGACATGGATGAAAAACAAAACACTGATTGGTAATACCATCAATGTCGTCATTGCAGGTATAGCCTAACAGCCAAAACTATCTAGTGTCCCACCTCAAGTGATATGTATGTTACTAATAAAGCAAAAAAGAAAATCTGAATACTGGAGATTACTTCATTAACTTGTCTCTGTGTGCAGGGGAGATCATATATATGGCAGGTCTTAATTTAACCTTGCTCGAGACAGGGAAGGTCAAAGTTCATCCAGAGCTAACAGCAAGCTGATCAGCCTCTCTATTCTCTCATAGTTCAGTGGGAAAAGCACTGGATTGCAGGTAAAGGACATGACTCTTGGGATGTTAAATAAGTGACTTGCCTCAGCTGGGCCTAAGATTTCTGTTTTGGTAAAACGGGGAGGTTGAATTGGATGGTTTCTGAGGAAGCACGCACTTCTAGGTTTCAGATTCCAGGTATAGCCTTGACTAAGTCACATCCTCTCCCTGGGACTCAGTTTTCTCCTCTGTAACACTAGGGGATTGGATTCATTGGCCTAGGTCCCAACCTGCTCTGGCTACCGGAAGCTAGAAAACGAGAAGCAATATGATTCTAGGGGAGCTTCCTGTCACCTCCATGCTAGTGAAGGTCCAGATCATACAAGGTTTTCCAAGGATGCCAAGAAGCCACCGGATGCATTCGTAACTGCTGCCAATGGAAAACTTCCTTCTTTCCACAGCCAATAGGGAGATCAGAGCTCATGAGGTCCAGCTGCTACCAGGGCTCATGAAACACAACCAGTATTCTTGCCTCAAGATGGCAGCATCCCCTTGGGTCACTCTATTCCCCCCTTATTTTACGGTGGGGAGAGAAGTGACACCTGAGAAGAGATAAGGCCTTCCAAGGCTGCTGAGCAAGTACTCCTCTCGGTGTGCTCTCCCAATTCTGCCACAAAAATGCTGCAAAAATCGTCAGCTCTGAGGGCAATTAACCTCGTTGTTTTTCAGGAGTTACATACCAGTACAAAGACACCTGACAGGGCTTGGTGGGCAGAGAATGTGCTGAACAGCTAGACATTTATCCCTGAGCTAGGAAAATAAGCTTGGTCTCGAAGATTAAATTCCGAAAGCTACTCCAGACAAATGCACTGCTTTTAGATCCCAGAGCAAAAGGGAAAGTAAAGGATCTGTGCGAAGGAAGATGGTGTCTGTTATTGTTTTGTCCCATTTTCTGTAAAGGCAAATAGAAGATCACTTCATACGACACTTGATTTTATATCCAATGTCAACGATGAGACAAGCCCAGGGACCATGAGAAATGTCTAATCTAGTCCTCTCATTTTACACAAGATGAAACATAGCATCTGAATGGAAAAGAGGCTTTCTGAAGGTCATTCCATTGATCTTAATTTGGAAGGGACTGCAGAGGCCATCTAGTCTAATCCTGTCATTTTACAGATAAGGAAACTGAGATTCAGGTTATATGACTTGCCCAGTATTACATACCAAGTGACACCAAATGGTGACAGAAATTATGTTCTTAGATTAGGTACTTAAACTTCAAAGCCAGTCATTTGTCAACCTTAATGGGTAGCCTTCCCTCTAGTGACAGGGAACTCATTATCTATCAAGGTAGCCATTACACTGTGAAAGTAATCATTAAGAAGTTTTACCTTTCGTGAATCCTACATGAAATTCTCTACAACTTTTATCTATTTATTTCCAGTTATACTCTCAGATTTTCTTTGCAGACGTCAGCCCATCAAATAATCAAAGTCAAGATTCATGTCTCCAGTGGCCAAGAAAGAATCTTTGAAGGGACCTAGCTTAGGGAAGAAGGAGATCTTTTCCTCTGTCCTCTATCTCTCTTTCTCTAATCTATCACATATTCAAGAACATTTCTTTAACTGTTGGCTGAAGTCAACATGGGGTTAATAAAGTAGCAAGTTTTATTATTGTGGAAAACTGGTTTATTGTTCCATTATTGAGAAGGGAATTTTTCTAAACATTTTAATTTATATTTTATATAGAAATATAAAAAATAAGCCATTAAACGACTCTGTTTTTATTTTTAGAATGTACCAGGAACTTGTGAATTTGTAAAAGAAAAATTGGACTGAGAAAATACAAAATTATAATTGTAAATTGAAGAAAAGGAAATGCAGAATCAAAGTGAATTTGAAAAAGCCAGCAATCCTCAAACCACATAAAACATGTTGACAAAATCAAGTATTTTCTTCAAATAATAAAAAGACAATTCTCTCTAAATGAGATGAGGGGAGGGGGTGGGAAATATGGAGAAAATGGGAATTTTTCCATCAGGTTGAAATAAAAAGCCATACCATATTTGACCCAATTTATCATCAAATATTAGCTAGTCTACACATGACAAATCTGGAAATTCATGATTCAGATGAGCAAAATGCTGTTTATACTTTGTGTATAAGTTCCAGGAATTGAACAGATTTCTAAATGGCACAAATATTTCCTTCTGGTCTTCTCTATCATTTACCGTCTTGTATTTTCCAAACTTACAGAAGTTCTTTGGTAAATACCCCAATCCATCGGGAATAAGCCAGAACCGAGATCTAAGCCCTTATATTTTTAGAAAAGAAAAGAAAACAAAATATATGTCACCTCTCTGGTCTTTTAACAAATGAGATCACTCTTAGTGTTAAAATTTCTGTGAAAGATGGGGGATAATCTGGACTAATTTGGATAAAACATGGTAAGCCAGTAGAATGATTTTTATGTAACAAACGAAGTCTGAATAGTAATAGGTACCGTTAAGAATTTAAAGGGTTTAATGAAGAAGGATGAGATATGTTCTAATTGGCCCAGTAGAGAAGGACTTAGAGCAATGAATTTTGGTGAAGGTGGTAGTGGGGCTGTAGAGAGATTCATATCAACTGTCTAGGTGAAAAAAACTTACAAAGACTTAGAGCTTTCCAAATGTGAAATATAGTACCTAGGTTTCCCTCACTGGACTAACGTTCCTCAGGCAGAGACTAGATTACTACTTATCAGATATGTTGGAGAGGACATTTATGATAAGGAATAGTAGGTACTAGATGATCATTAGGGTCCCTCTCAATTCTAACTGTCTGTAACTTTAATTTTAATTAATACAAAAGCACTGCCATTTCATTCAAGTCACACTGCAAAGAACTGAAAGATTATTTTATTCAAAACCAAAACCTGTATAAATTTTCCCCAAAACTCTAAAAAATATAAAGAAAAATAATTGTATTTTTTCTTAATATTATTTTATTTTTCTAAAAACATATAAATATAGATTTCAACATTCATTTTTATAAGTCATTGTGTTCCAAATTGTTTTCTCCCTCTTTGCTGTACCTCCCCCTCCCTAAGACACCATGCAATCTGGTATAGGTCAAACACATACAATCCTTTTAAACATATTTCCATATCTGTAAAGTGGTGCCAAAAAACAAAATCAGACCAAAAGGGAAAAACCCACGAGAAAGTAAAAGCACATAGACAAACAAAATAAGATCAAAATACTATGCTTCGATCCAAATTAATTTCCCATAATTCTTTCTCTAAAAGCACAAGGAATTTTCCTTCCCAAGTCTATTGGAACTGTCTTGGATGACTCCATTCCCGAGAAGAGCCAAGTCCTCCACAGTTGATCAATATGTAATCTTGCTATACTGTGTACAATGTTCTCCTGGTTCTGCTCATTTTACTCAGCATCAGTTCATGTAGGTCTTTCCAGGGTTTTTCTAAAATCAGCCTGCTCATCATTTCTTATAGAAATATAATATTCCATTACATTCACACAGCATCACTTATTTACCCATTACACAATTAATGGACATCCATTCAATTTTCAATTCCATACCATTACAATAACAGCTGCTACAAACATTCTTCCACATGTAAGTACTTTTTTCTCTTTTATGATTTCTGTGGGATTTTTATCTCAATAGTGAGACTACTAGATCAAAGATGTGGAAAATCTGGGTATAGTTCCAAACTGCTCTCCAGGAAAGCTCGATCATTTCACAATTCCACCAACAATGCATATGTCCCAATTTTCCCACATCCCATCCAACATTTATCATCTTTTCCTTTCATTTTAGACAATCTGAGAGGTGTGACGATGACTCAATCTGAGTCTTAATTTGCATTTAAGAAAAATATTTTCTTAAAAAATAATTGATATTGGAAAATAGAGGCTCCATTTCTGATTCAGATCAATAGTAAATCATTCAATAAATCTTTTAGAAGCACCTACGAGAAACTAGCTACTTAGGCAAGTATGGAAGACCCCAATTTGTCAGCCTTCATAATCTTGCATGCTTCTGGTGCTGACTTAGTCTCCATTTACTTATTTTATAAGTGAGTAGTTTGGTCTGAATCCTATTACAGCAATTAATCTATGATTGTTCTTCTACTGAAAGAATAGAAGATGGAAGGGAATAAGCATTCATCCGGTGCCTAATGTATATTGGTTTTGTATAAAATGTTTTCCAAATATTAATTCATATGATTAGAGAAGGAAATAAGATAATTTCAGAGGGAAAACAATGTCTTGAGAAGGAGTTAGGCTTACTTAATAGAGAAGCTGATGTCAGTGTTTTGAAAGGATTGTGTTTATGCATTGCCTCTGATGTATCCTGCCTATATGAGTTTGTAAAATCACTTACGTTCTCAATGAGGATTCTAGAAGACCCCTGATGGCCAAACATTTGATTACAATGTACCCCTGTATAATTGCTGCTAGGCAATGTGTTACAGGGGGATAAGAGTTATATGAGATTGTATTTTTCCTTTGAGGCTATCAACCTGAGAGAACTTGAACATGTCCCCTTATTCTTATCTCTCTGGATCTCCATTTCCCCATCTGTAAAATGAAGGGGTTGGACTCAATCACATCATGGACCATTGAAACAGTTTGGTGCGATGTATAATCGTCTGTTCAGCATCATGTTTTTAAATATAATAAAATACATAGAATTATAAAGGAAACTAGTTCTACTGAAATGGTTATCTATTTCCCCATCCACCTTTCTCTTTTTTTCTAAAACAACTGTCTGTCCTTCAAATGTCCATAAATACATAGTTATAAATTATTTACATACATCTTCAAGTTAAGAAGCCCCACATGACATCTACCTATCAGCCTCCGAGGTGCACTGGTTTTTTAGCAGCTGGAGATGGAAGATCTTATAATGTGGAAACCCTGAACTAGTCATTTCCCTTAGTTTTTTTTTTTTCATGAACCTACAAATGAAGACAAGGAAAGGAAGGAAAACTGACTTGTCCAAAATCACACATAGGATAAGAGACGTAACAATAAAATATATGTATGTGTAGGTGTGTATATGAGAATGACAGACAGAAAGAGACATAGGAGAGAAACAGAAAGAAACATAGAGACAGAGACAAAGAAGAGACAGAAAGAGAGAAACAGAGACAGACACATAAGAGAGAAACAAAAACAGAGAAGAGAGACACAAAGGCAAAGACAGAGAAACAGAGACAGAGAGACAAATAGGAGAGAAACAAAGAAACAGAGAAGAGAGACAAAGATAGAGACAGAGAAACAGAGATGGAGAGAAGGAAAAGAGACAGTGAGACAGAGACATAGAGACAGGGAGAGATACAGAGACACAGAGACAGACAGAGATACAGAGAGGGGAGACAGAGAAGATGTAAGTGAATATCTGAATTCAAAACAATAAACCATTTTAAGCTTGGGTGCACAAAAAATCTTTTATCAAGCTTAGAGCAAAAACAATGAGCATGCATTGTGGAATCCATAGCATTTATTTGTATAAAGAGGGCCTCAGCAATCTGGTACAGTAACATAAGAAGTCAGCTAGTCAATAAACATTTATTAAGAGCCTATTATGTCCTAGGCACCATGCTAAATGTTGGCTTAAGGATAGAAAATGACCTATATTGTATAGGAGGGCTTCCGTGAACATAAATCAAACTGCCAACAGCTTGAGTCTCAGAACAGAGGTACACCTTGATACATGAAAAATTGACCAACAGTCACTTGTCTAGATTAAATTGTCCAAATTTCTTTGAACAATCACTTTCAAGTACTCCTTACCATTCCCATTGTGTATCTCTGGACCAATCCTGGTATCCAACTACTGTGGCAATAAGAACCAAGAGCAATATTAACACAAGATGTGCTGACAGTAAAAGGACTATGGGACTGTCTCCCTTATTCAAGGCATTTATTATTGCAGTATACCATTTTATGAACATTTTGAAAAGCTACATACTCCCATTTAGCATATTAAAATCTCCATGTCTTTTGCACATGGGTTATTGTGCAGCCACACTTAATATGCCCTGAACAAGAGCAATTGATTTTTTGAATCTAAGAGTAAGGATTTTACATTTAGTCTCATTCAGTTAACAGACAATAGCTCTTCCAGTAAATAGAGATTCAGATCTAACAACAGGAACTCATCCTCCCCAAGTTCAAATCTGACTTTAGACACTTACTAGTTTCTATGAACCTGGGCAATCTACTTCAAATCTGGCCTGAGACAGCTAGCTGTGCAACTACGCACACGTTTCTTCATGGTACTTGCCTCAGTTTTTTCATCAGTAAAATAAACTGGAGAAGAAAATGGCAAACTACACCAGTAAAACTATGCAACAAAAAACCCTATCATAGAGAGACAGACAGGACTGAAGAAAATAACTAAACCAATAATGTTGAACAGAGAAACAATTCAATATAAAGAGGCAGCAGCATGTTTTAGTGGGAAAAGCAATACATTAAGAGTAAAAAAAAAAAAGCTAGGTTTACGTTCTCCATGTGTTTTGTAGCCATGGGACTGAACTTCTCTGTCTCAGTTTACACCCCTGTAAAATGAGGATGATACTTTTTAAGATCTGTTTCGTAGCAATATTGTGAAGTCAAGACTTTAAAAATTGAAGCTGTAACACAAATGGGGAACTTGCTTACAAATTACTGTGTTCCTAAATTGGGGAACATTTATAATGCAAATTATATTTTCCAATTTCTAACAATCTGAGATTTTTCTTATTTAAAATAAGCCAAGTAGCCTCAGGAAAGCAGATGCATTTTAACATGCACCATAATAATTTATGAGCAATTACTGAAGCACATGTACATAGTATCCATGTAATTTGTCTTTCTCCTTGCTGCCAAATAAATAATTTTGCATCTTGAACCTGCCTGTAATAATTTGACTACGGAAGCATCACCCTGAGCAATTTAAACTAAGCAAGTGTTGCACCCATTTGTCTGAATGGTTGCCTGGAATTCAATTGTAAAATCAACTAAACGAGAATAAAAACAGATGACTCTGTCGGCATACTTTTCCCAGCAGGTCAGAGACTCCTGCAGTGACTGGATTTAACTCTGAACAATCAGAGGGAATGGTGTCTTCCCAAGAAAACTGAAGGCCACAGAATCACATTTCTGAACTCTGAAGACCTTCAGAGATCACGGAGTTCAACCTTTCCTAGAAGCAGAGATTCCCTGAAACACATCTGTCAAGTCTCTACTTGAACACAGGCAACTCTGCTTCTTCACGATCCATTCCATTTTTAAATGACTACAAAATGAACCTACACTACCATGGTAACTGATCATTTTGAGTTTTGATTCATTCGGGGGTCCATCTTCCAAATCGAACTATAACTCTGCCTCCTCACAACTCAGAGTCAATTGAAAGGAATTTGCCATTTTTGAATCAAATAGAAAGGTTACCCAAATGGACGTGTGACTTCACATTCAATCATCGCAAAGAGATCTCATTTATAATTCATCATGCTTACTAATTTGGGGCACAAGAAAATTATTGTTAGGCTATTTTTGAAAGAGAAAAGAGGAGAGAAGGGAAGGAGGGTAGGAAGAAAAGAAGGAAGGAAGGATGGAAAAAAGAAATAGGGAAGGGAAAGGGAAAGGGAAAAGGAAAGGAAAAGGGAAAGCAAAAGGGAAAGGGAAAAGAAATCATTGTTGTGATAGAAAAAGTGCTACATTTGACATTTAACAACTGGAGTTGGAATCCTGAACCTTTACCTTTGTGACCCTTCACAAATCACTTGCCCCAGTTTCATTTTATATAAATTAAAAGTGAATAAAAGTAGATACCTTTCTGACTCTAAATTATATAGACATGAATAAGTTACTTTCATAGTATCAGAGAGAGAAAATTTAAGAACAGCTAATCCAATCACCTCATATTACTGCTATGAAAGCTGAGGAGCAGAATGGACAAATGACTTCTCAAAATGCACACAGGCAGCAAATAAGAGAACTAGGACTGGGTTCCAGATAATCCACAACTCATGCAACTTAGTATCGCATTGGACATGAAGGGTGGGGGAGAGAAGTTAGAAAAAGAGAAGAATCAAAGATCACCCAAGGATTTCTTGTTTGAGTCACAGAATAGATTGAAAGCATCTGTCATTAACAGAAATATGGAAAGCAAAAAGAATACCTAGTGATAAAAAAAAGATGATGCATTCTGGTATGCAATCGAAACTATATGCGATAAGTATAAAATTCCAAGTACCGTTTGACCATACCAATACAACTAGATCTGTATCCCAAAGAAATAAAAAAGAGAAAAGGATCTATTTATGCTAAAATACTAAAAGCAGTACCTTTTTAGTGGCAAAGTATTAACTATCAAGGGAATGCCTATCATTTTAGCCAAGTCTAAAGGAATATTATGTTATAAGAAATAATGAGCAGGTGGATTTCAGAAAAAATGGAAAACTTTTATAAAATTGACACAAGGTGAAAAGATAAGCAAAATAATGTTGTACATAGGTATAATTGTGTGATATACTTACATCGATGATCAACAACAAATAAATTAGTTCTTCTCAGAAGCACAATAATCTTAAGAAAATTACAAAGGACTCAAAATGATGAAAAACACTGCTTACATCCAGAGAATGATCTGATAAAGTCTAAGCATATTACTTTTTCCTTTCTGTTGTTTTTCTAATGATTTTTTTTCCTTTAAGGCTGTGTCTCCTTTTACAGCATGACTAATAATGGTAATATATTTTGTATAATTGATCATATATAATGCATGTCAAATTGCTTATAATATAAGGTAGAAAAAGGCAAATGAAGGCAGGAGAAAATTTAGAAATAAAAAATATAAAAATCTTTGTCAAAAATTCTCTTAACATGTAATTGAAGCAAATTGAAAAATTATTTTAAAAATGCAAAATGACCCTAATGGGAGTTATTCAAATTGAATTCATAGTTGAAACCATGCAATTACACAAGAAAATCAAAAGAGAAAATGAAGGGTTTGGGAAGAAGAAATGAAAGCCCAAGCTAGGGAAGTAGGACTTTTCATTGGAATATAGATTTAGAACTGGAAGGGTTCTTATAGGGGTCATCAAAGTCGATTACTCCCATTTTAAAGGAAAGTACATTAAACTGCATATAGGCTAAGGGGCTTATGGAAGGATATGCATAGGATCTAGAAATATAATACACCTCAGAGGCCAGCTTGTACAAATCTTTTATTTTATAAAAAAGAAACAGAGGATGTGACATTGTACATAGGCTCAAATACTTAGAACTATTAAAGGATTGGGGGACCATCAGGTCCATGTCTTTCTTTTTACATATTAGGAAATCAAGATTCAGAGACTTTACCAGATGGTTACATCATGGGTGGCAAGGATTCTTTTTAGTCCTCTTGATATTACTGTTTTACATTTCAAATGAACTACTTTTACATGTTACTATTATATACTATTAAATTTCTGAAGCTCCCTGTCAATAATTGTGTTACCACAGGAAATAGAACAAAGGAAGTGACAGAAAACTGTCACATTATTCTGCTCTTGCGAGATGAGCCATCTGAAATTTTCCCTAAGGTTGATTTAGAATTTCAAGGCAAAATCCAAGAATCAAACAAATCGTTTGGACAAAGCAGAAAATGACGTGAGTAACAATCAGAGCCTTTGATACTAGTCTTCCCTAACTGCTGGATTCTGGGTTTAGTTTCCAATTCGGTGGTGGCCCTCCTAGGTAGCAATACCCTGAGTACATCCCTCTGAAAAGGTGAAAGGAATTGGAACTCATTCATACCACAGTGAGGCAAAGTAAATATCTCCAGAATATAAGTAGGTCTTCTCCTATTCTGTAGGAACATAAGAAATGTCACAGACAGTCATTAAGTAGGCTCTTTCAACACCCATGAATGTCTTGTGTTATAAGCATATGAAAAAGATTATGTGTACCTGGAGTCCAGTTTCAAATAATCACTTGAGTACTTGAGCAAATTACACAAATATGTCTCATCTCTACAATTCAGTTTACTTCTCTATAAACTGAGGATTCTATTACTTCTATAGAATACTCATAGATATGGGGTTAGTATCAAATTTAATAGTATTTACAATGGATTTTGGAGCTCTACGGAACGAAATAAACATCAGTGGTACAGTCTTCTCAATAAATGTCACAATTACAGAAACAATAAATGAATTGATATAAATATGTAACCAACAAAAAGCACATTTTGAAACTGGGAAGATAGTAATGAATATAACTAGGAGTCTTTGAAATAAACATAATTAAAAAATAATGAAACAGCTGGAAAATACTTAGGCTACATTGACATGAAATGTCACAAACATTAGTAGAATGACTTTGAAACACACCTGGTTAGAGTCCATCTAGTCTAATCTGCAAATGGTGCACTTAATACAGAAGATCCAAAAAGCAATATATTCGAAATAAATTACTGAGCACAGTCAGGCACCTCATTTAATTTGATTAAGGAAATAAGTAAATAACAAAAGAAATAATTGTTGCTATGCAGTTTCTTAAAATAATGCTCTGTCTAATAATAAAAATGTTCCCTGTTATTTTTATGGCCCAAAAGCACATTCATTGAACTGTGAATAGGATAGTAATCAACCAAGTGGAAATTCTCTCTTTTCAAGATGAATTGGATGCATTTTCAATCAGCAGCGTACACCTGAGAAATTCTCCTTTTGTGGATCATCTTTCAAGACAATAACGAGACCCACTCCTTAATAGCTAATATATGCTAATCCTGGACTTTTGTCACCCACCTTATTTTCCAGGCTCATAATCTTACCTAACAGAGAAGCTACAGTAATGGCAACTTTGGCTCCCCATTGGATTATCCCTGTCTGGGACACCGATTTAGAAGATTTCAACATCTAAGCATTATAAACTGGTCCTAAGGGCCTTGATTTATTGAAAATTCAAGAGCCTCATGAGAAAAGAGAAAGTGGCTGAGTTCACATGATGATTGAGAACAAGAAGAAACCTCAAAAATCATCTTGTATAACGTTCTCCTTTTACAGAGAAAAAAATTGGGGCCCCTGCTGTGGAAGAGACTTGTATAAAGTCACAAGCAGCATCATACATCTTGAGCTGGAAGACGCTTTATATCACGGGAGATAATGAAGCCCAGGATGCAAAGTGGCTTGTCCAATCCCTAACAATGGAGTAAGCATCACAACGAGCACACTCTCTAATAGTGCTATTTTAGGAAGGAAAAAGGAAGTCAGGATCAATAAGAAATCAACCTATAACATTGGAAAATGTTCCATAAATGAATCAAAGGTACAGTTCTTATCTCTTCCATTAAATATTATTAAAAACACTAATGTTACTAAATTAAAGTCATAAGAAGAGTAGGATAATATTTTAGCTTCCGCAATGTCAATATTTCTAGATATATCAATTACGGTCCATTTCCAGGCAATAGCTCATGTAAAAAAAAAAAAAAGATATTTCAAAAGGGTTAATTTTCTTCCACAACAAAAGATGAGAGAAGGGACTTTGAAAGACAAAGAAAAAAAGGACAGCAATTCTCAGTGGACTACACGAAATATCCTCACCATATTTCTTTAAAAGAGTCAGCAGGGAACCTATATTGATAATCTTCTAAAATGAAAAGTTCTTTAGGGGAGAATAAGAGACAAGATAGCTTGGAAGTCACTATCAAAGACAGAAAGACCTGAATTCAGGTGCTACATCAGACACTTCCTTTATTCCTTTTATGAATCTGGGCATATTATTTAGGCTTTTGGTGCCTAAGACAACAACTTAGAATCTTCTTTAATCTTTTAAGTTGCACTATAAGTATCTATTTGCATCAACATAGAGAGTATTCCAGCTGACCAAGATATAAATAAAAATCTGGGCACAGAGAAATTATACTTAATCATATATTAGAAATAACTTCTCATACTTTTGTAATGGGTTGCAAATAACCCATGCAGACAGCTTGAGATCAATTTTACCCAGGAGTATCTAATAGCAGACACAAGATCAAGGTAGGCACAATCCAGCAATGGCAGGAATGAAGATGTTCTTTGAAAAGCCCCTTAAGGTGATCAAATGGAAGCCAGTCAGAAGGATCAAACGAATACCAATTAGCTATAAAGAAACCAAGGAAACAGAAGAAATATTAAGAAAACAAGTGTGGTTTAAATATACAGCTTAAAATGAGAAGGGAGGAAGTTCTAACAGCCATTTTATTGCAGGATCCTCATAGAAAGCACCAATTGTCTAAGATTTTGGCCCATGTCAACAGCCCACCGTGGTAAACAGATAAAGATTTTAAGGAGGGCAGAAAGCAGACTCTTCAGATCCTACCCTGATTAGATCAACTCTTTCATGTGAGAAAAAGAGATGATTGCAAGGGAGGTGGAGTAGAGCATCAAGAAAAAAAAATTAAACACAAAAAACAAGGCGATAAATTTTTCCTCTGGAGAGCTTACCGGGAGATAAAAGAATCCCCTATTATTTTAGAGTCATGTGCTGGGTTGGTAAAAGAAAACCTCATAGAGTCCAGCTTCCATTTGACAGGTTAATAAATGCAATTAGGTTCATTTGCATATTCAATGAATTATTATGATTTTATGGCAAATATTTGGAGAGTGGTGGCTTTGAAAAGAATTTTTCCTCCTAAGCATTTTTTTTGTCAGATCTGACATAATCTGAAACCACACAGTGTCAAACTGTGAATTGCTGAAATTCTCAAAAGGCTGCCAACAAATCTCACTCTAAGCTCTTTTTAAGACCCATTTGATGCCAGATAATTGAAAATAGCCATTGGCTGTGATATGTTAATTTTATGCAAAGAAAATAATTTGGAGGCAGGGGATCAGAGAGCATAAAATCTTAGATTTTGAGGTAGAAGGACATTAGAAGACAATGAAATAAAATGACCTCATTTTTCACACTGAGAACAAGAAAGGTGATGTGACTTACCAAGGGTCACACAGCTGATAAGGTAATGATTCAAAGCTAGATTGTCCTCCTTCTAACACTACTTACTGTCTGATAGAAAGAAGCTCTTTCTCTAGGCAGTCATTTGGATGAAAACGGCATACCATAATTTGTCTTGATGCAAGCTTGCCTTTAGCTGCATTGAATTCTATTTTGTCATTTGGAAGGCAAATTAAAACCTAATATTCCATGCAAAGATACCCCCAAACGATGAAATCTTTGGTCACCTGTCTCTGGAACAGAGCCTTAGAGAGTACAGACTGCAAGACAGCTCCAGATTGATCTAGAGATAAATGTGCAAAACATAGGTAATGGAAGAACTTCATTCATTTTTTAAAGCTCTAATTACTCTTGGTAGTACCATTTTCATTTCATTGCGCTCCCTTAAATGAATTGTAAATAGAAACCACGTTCAGGGACTGCACGCTTCACGTTTTCTAAACTAATGTTCATCCGACAGCTCCCAATATTTCATCTGCCAAAATCAAGGGGGTTTCAATGGAATGGCACAGCCCCGTGTTTTGAAAATCAACATGAACAACACAGTTTTGACAGAACCCTTCCAAATCCAAGGAAAATAGATGGAGATTGAAAAGAGCAAAAGAAAAAGTTTCCCCCTATAAGAAATCATTCTGGAAAGGAGCAAAATGGCAAAGCCTATGTGGAGGTAAATTCCAGATTCATGTGTACCAATAAATGGGTGTTCAAATGGGGATTGAGGGAAGAAGGTATTACATTTTGACCAGATGTGTGCTCTGGAAATTTTCAAGGGAGAGGGGCAGGGTAATATGATAATATCCCTGCTTAAAAAGGGTAATCCCTTCTTCCAAAAAGCCGAGTACACCAAAACCTACAGTTCTACCCTCTATCACTTAGGCTTTCGAGTTATCCAACTGTTATACTGTCTGTCACTTGACAAGCCGGTGATCTTAGATAAGTTACTTCCTCTGCTTTAAGCCTTCGATTCCTCCTCTGCAAAATAAGAGGGAAAGAAGAGATGATCTCTGTGGTAACTACCATCTCTACAACTCAGATCCAATGTGTGATCTTAAGCAACTCGATTGCCCTCCATAGATCTCCGTTTCCTCCTCTGGAAAATGAAGGGGTTCTCCTTCTAGATCTCTTTTCATGTCTTCCTGAAAAATTGAAGTCTAGTGCAATTGTGCACTACTGTTTAAATGGGAGTTCTTATTAAATTATTTGTCTTCAAGAGAAAGATAGCAAGGAAGAAATAAGAAGCAAATGTCTAAGTTTATGATAACCAATCAATTCATCTAGAAGCCATAGTGCCACACTATTTCATGTGACCTTGGGGAGCAGACAACCAAACAATGATAATGTCTCCTTCTTCCCAAATGAGAGGAAATAACAGTACTCTAACCGGCAGAGGAACAGGATTTAAATTCCAACTCACAAAAAGAAAGAGAAATAAAGACAAGGCTGATAGGGCCCAATGAATCATTCTTCTATTGAAGAAAAAAAAAAGTCAAAGCATTTAATCCAATTTCATATACTGATTATCATAGTCATGTTTATGTAAAACCCAATCTTTGGGGTTAAGGGATAAAGTCAGAGAGAAACCCAAATGGAAAAACACTAACCTATGTTAGTTCTGATGTTCATTAAAACTGAGTCTAGAACTGATGTTCACTAAAACAAATCTAAAAACATGAAATCACAAAAAAGTACATTATAAATGTCTTCTAGCTTAAAAAAAGACTCAGAATTTAGATGGAAGAAGGTATGATTTCTGTTGTTGTAAACCAGGAAGATTAAAACCAATTATCTGCCACCAAGTATTGCCATTGTGTGACATAAGAAAGTTGGTTCTGATGGCTACAAACATCCTTTTTAGCTATCAATCTTAGACCTGATCAACGGTATTTATTCAGCACCCAAGCCAGAAACACCTAAATGTAAGAACACGATGATGACAGCCCCTGAAGGCCTATTCTATATTCAAATAGTCCCCATTAAGGATTATAACATGGAGCCGGGACAAAGATAATCCAAGTAAATAAAATCATCTGGGGAGAAGCCTGCAAAATATAGGAGATGTTGATTATTGTCATGGAAGGTCCTTATTTCCTAGCTTCTATCATCTGATAAGGTTAAGATCACAATGGGCATTGTGTTTTGGGGGGAGCAGGTTACATTTAAAGATATTTTGAAGGTATCTGTAAAAGAAAACCATTTAATTTGAATGAAAATAAAAATCCTGGCCCTTGATACAAGTGTATTGTTTTTAAATACACATTGCCACAGATTTCTTGAATCTGAATTGGAAGGAATGTCATTGGTTACCAAGACCCAAGGATCATTCTGTTGCTTAAATTTTCTCTGTGATACCTTTAAATGATCATCCATTACCAAATTACTAAAAAATAATGAGGAGCTCCATTCATTATAAAGTAAGTTCATTAAATTATTGGTGAATTCTAATTATTACAATGTTCCTCCACATATTAAGCTTAAATATAATTCTCTTTAACACCCAACTGTATTTTAACACATTCCCTTCCCTTTTTTTGCCACGCAAAATGAGACTCTACTCAGCATCTCCTCCACTCGGAATAATTGGCTGAATTCATAATTCTAAATCACTAGCAAAGTCTTATACTGTCAATATACAGAATGTTAGATGGGCTGACATTCATGTGAAAAAATGATACAATTTCAGAAAGCTATCTAATTTGATTCATTTCTCCAGCAGCAGAAATGGATCATATACGTTATCCACAAAATGTTCTTGCAATACCAGGGCAGGTCTTGCCATATAAGTGGCTAAACTCTTGGTGTGAAGACATCCAGTAAGGGGGAGACCATTACCTTCCCCCCAAAAAATACAGCCCATTCTGTATATCAAGATCCAAATCTCCCAGAGTCCATGTGGGCACTTGCTGGTTAAAAGGCTTATAAATTTCAAGTTACAAGTGATTTGAATGGTTACGGAGTCTAACTGCCTTATTTTACAGAGAGGTTAAGGGATGTGTCCAAAGTTATATCAGTGATAAGTTACTTGTCTGATGTCATTCCAATGATAATTGGCAAACTTCTGAATTAAATGGAGTCCAGTGTTCCCCCTCCTCCCCCCGATTATATTGAACAGTCCTTTCACCATTTTCTTTGCCTGTTTGATTAGGATTCATCTAACTTTGTAAACCATATACCATATTGATTGTTCCTTAGGTGGAAAATAGCATTTTTCTGCATCCAAAGATGTCTTCATTCTCACACCCCCCACAAATCCCCCCTCTGCTGCTGCTCTTACAGGGAGATTTTTCAAATTGCCATAATGTTGCCTATCAGATCAGAGTAAGCCATCATAACAAAACGTTCATTTTTTTGCACCACAACGTACTCAGAGCCTTCCCAAAATGACACGTGACCTTCTAAAGACCACCAAATTTCCAAGCTCAACCAAGTTTCACCTTGCTAGCAGAAATGAAGGATACTCATGTATCATTTAAATAGACGCTCTCCTGGGACCAAGCATTAAAGAGGCATTCACAATGTAACCCAGATCCAAACAGATGGACAGACTCTGGCATTACAGTTACAACATTCGGTGGGATTTCCTTTTGCCAATTGGAACGTCTCAGAGGAAAAGAGCCTTTACACCGGACACATCTGTGCTCAGAGGCCCCCTGCCTTTAAAATGACTTTTCTGAGTGTTATTGGAAACAACAACATTAAGATAATGGCGAGCATGACAGTGAGACAGTCACAGGGGAAGCAAAATAAATGAAATCAATTAGTATCATAAATACAGGCTCCTGTTTCCTGTGTCTTTCATGTCAAACAACAAAATAGATCCAAGAGTTGGGGCTCTGGCACGAAGTACTCTACTTCTTCTTAACCACACTTTCAAAAGTTTGTGGGAAAGGGAGAGAAGAGGGAGAAGAGTCTGAAAGAAAGAAAAAACTTGAAAAATTGATTAGGCACTCACTCTGCATCAAGAGCTTCCCATGCAAATAGAAAAACAAAGATAGGATTTGACCTCATGGAGCTTGCACTCTAATAAGGAGAAAATACACAATGGGAGACATCCATCCGATTTTAATTATAAGAATTCTGCAATGGTCATCTTTCTTTTTGAAAACTTGGCAGTGATGTTCAAAACAGAATGTCCTACAATCCAATTGAACACTCATCCAAGGACACACATAACTAATGCAGAAAGGAAAGGAGAAGAATAAAGAGACCCATTTGATAGAAAAGTGTTCCTAGTCTTGCCTTAAGAAAAAAAAAAAAAGAGGTACATCTCCAACAGTCATAATGAAGAGATGGTTTGGAGGTCAGCTGTCATTCTGTTTGACTCACTCCCTAAGCAGATCCCCGAGCAGATGGAAAAGGGCAGTTTGACATGATGCTCTGACTTAATTATAGCATTACGAGGATAGCATATGGACTTTGTACGTATTGTACAGGAGCTACTCTGGTTGGTAAATTTATTTGCACATAAATCCTGCGATGGGCTTCATTTGGTTTTACGTTACCTTCAATATTTATATTTCACTTTAATGGAATCATTTTTAGCTACGGATTAATAGGTCAGGTTGTTCTGCCAATTACAACTCAAGCTTTGGAAGCTCATGTAAAAAAGACATTGAATAGGGATATGTACGTCTTGGTCATGGTTCCTTAATTTAGAATCATGCTACACAGCTCTCGAGTTTCCAGTTGGCTTTGTAAATCAAGTAAAGAAGGTTTAAAGGCTACTATTAAGAGGGCAAGGAAAGTCCCAGTAGATTTTCTGCTCCCTGGTATCTGACTGGCATGCCAGCAAGGGAGAACACACAGTGGAATTGACCTCCCGAGAGGCAACTCACTTGGCTAAGAAATGCATGAACTTGAACCACAACTCGGGGAAGATAGCAGCCTAATTTGTTTCTAAAGGAGTCCGAAAGCACTGGGATTTTACTGCAAATTCGTCACATAAGACTCCAAGTGGCTACGGCATGCATCACTGAAAAATAATTTAAAACTCCCGCAGACACCTGGGAGAAGAGTCTATGTGCTAAATTGGGGTGACAGTACAGAGAAAGCAGGAGGTGAAATATTGCCCGGAGAAATCGGCCCCTGACTTGGTCAGTGCTAAAATTTAGACCCACTAGCCCGCAATCTATCAGTTGCGGTGATTTAACTTGATTCCCCAAAGAGCTATGCAATGTAGGCTGTGCAAAGTGGGTAGGCTCATTGTGTATGATCATGCATCTATTTCTACTCCAAAGTAATCTTAATCCCCTAATCTTTGCTAAAAGGCAGACTGAATTTGAAGTCCAATAAATACTAAACCTAAAAGACAAATGCAATAAGGCTCTTGTTGAAGAAAGTTTAAAGATAATTTCATTTATCTGAAAGCCCTAAGATCCTTCCAGTGAAAAGGTAATTTTTCTTTTTCTAATTGTACTCAGATTTAAATTCAGCTTAAGAGTCTGATTCCTTGCCCTGTACTATAGCTTCATTGAGAGCTGAGTATGAAATCACTCCTCTTAGCTGTGTGATTAAAAATATATTTCTTAACCAATCTTTGATTGTTTTGTTTTTTCATCTGTAAAAGGGGGTAAGAATACTTGTACTAATTCCCTTATAGGATCATTGTGAGGAAAGAGTTCTGCAGACCTTAAAAGTGCTTAAAACCTGTGAATTTATACCAGCCATGCTTTAACAAAAATAAGAGATAGAAGGTTTCTATGTCCTGGTTGTTTGCATAAATGAGCATAGAACAATGGGAACGGGTATGGAATGCTATATGCAATGTTTGAATGTTTTTAAATGCTGAGTCTTTTTTGCCTTTTCCCATCCGATTCCTTTTTAAATGCTGTGTTATATATAAATGGCTCTCTGGAAAGGAGATACAAAGGTAAAAAGAAATGATGCTAAAAAAAAAAAAAAAAGGATTGATCTAATTTTAAAATACCAACTTAATACATTATTGTTAGGTTTTTGGGTTGTTTTAGTTTGTTTTATTGTGGTTGGTGGTTATTTTTGATTAGAAGCAGCAAAGGCCTTCGATTATTCTCTCATTCAAATAACTTGGTAACTCTTCATTCATTTCAGCAAAGTTCCTACCTGGAAGATTCAAAATGGTGACAAAAACAGCTTTAGGTAGGAGCCATTGAGTCAGATCATTCAAGAAAAAGGAAGCAAATCTTCAAAAAAATTGAAGGCTTTTAAAAAATTGTCTGGGGAATTTCACTGATAGTATCAGTGAACAGAGGTTTTCCCCCAAGAACATTCGTCAGCAATAATAAATTGGCCTAGAAGTACCCTTGCCCTGGAAGCAGTACTTTGGTAAACTCACCTGAGATAAAGGAAGGAACATTTTTCAGTACAAGGTTTAGTTTCCTTTTATTCCAACAAAAATATATATGCTTCTCAGAAGGAGAAATGGCCTTTAAAAAATGGAACAACCAATCTGAAGTAGCCCAAGCTGGTTTGTTACTCAAAGTGTCCATGTCATGATCCCAATTCTCTAACTGTGTCTATTGTGTGACTGAGGGGCAGGTCTCTTTCCCCTACTGGGGGTTTCACTTAGAACCCATTATAATATTGATATTTCTTGGCTGTATAATGCTACAAAAATGGACTTGCTTAAAAACTGCAAAACACTCCAATTCAGTAAAATCTAAAGTCTCTTCAGGCTCAGGACCTAAACTAAGAGAGAGCTACATAATTTTGAAAAATATTTAGCTAATGAAGCAACTCTTACTCCCCTTTCTCCTCCTCTCTGACCATAGGCAGAGCCTCAGGGATTTCTATATGACACATAGCATATTAATCAGTCTGCTGTTGGGCAAATAAATCATCCTATTGACAGACTTACTCATAATCTACTTACTCATCAACTACCATCACCCCAACTATCCACCATCTAGCCACATAAAATCTACCCACTTATGCACAATCTACTGACTCATACACTTTATCTAGTATCCATGCACTTAATATTCTACCCATTCCCATTAACATTCGTCCAAAAATATAAAAACATTAATAACAATAAATAACATTAATGTAAAGTTTGCAAAAAACTTTAAAATTTTTATCTCCTTTTATGAATTTGACAACAAATATGACATAAAGAGGTTATAAATATCTTCATGTTGGGGCAGCTAGGTGGCACAGGGGATAGAGCACCGGCCCTGAAGTCAGAAGGACCTAAGTTCAAATCAGGACTCAAACACTTAATACTTCCTAGCTGTGTGACCCTGGGCAAGTCACTTAACCCAAAATTGCCTCAGGAAAAAAAATCTTTATTTTGCAGATTTACAAACTGAAAGGTTCCCCACGATTCCCAGGATCACAAAGTTTAGTAAATGTATGAGACCAAGTTTGAACTCAGGTCTTTCTGCTAAAAGTCCAGTACTCTCTATCCACTGTGTCACCTAAGTGCCACATACATAAATAATTATTGACATGATTGATAAATAATATGATAAATAAATGATTTTTTATCAATCACATGCATTTAACACTTCCTACATTGCCAGAATCGGGAAATTAGGAAAGGATAAATATCATGTGTAACAAAGAATCAGGGTATCTAGCTCTTCAAAACCAATCAAAGTTCTTTCCAAGAACCTCTAACAATATTATTTCATGAATAAGAAGATTCATAAAGCATGAAAGCTGTATTTATGTATGTCAAGGGCGATTTATTTGGCCCCTGAGGCCAGAAAGAGAAGCAGAGGGAATAAATTTCAAAGAGGAGAACTGATTCTTGATGTCGGCAGAAATTTCGTGACCCTTGAACTGTCCCAAAGAAAAATGGAGAGCCTTGGGTAGTGGTAGGTACGCCCTTCTTGAAGACCTGACAAAGGACAGATGATGGCCTGTCACATAAGCTGTCAAAGGCATTTCATTTTCCACTTAATTCAGTGCTTCTTAAACTTTTTTCCATTGTAGAACCTTTTTTCCCTGAGAAATTTTAATGCAAACACGTATCAGTTCTGAACTGAGGTGCTTCTTGTAGCATCCATGGACACACAGTGCAACATATATGAGTGGTGAGGTCAGAGATAAGATTAATTGAAATTCAGCAATGCAACGTGATAAAGGCAGCCAGAAATACCTTCAAATCGTTATACATTTTATTTTCAATTAATTTTTGGAATTGCATTCAGAAACCTTTTTACTCATACAAAATTTGTCATTAATCCCATATGCAACCCACAGTTTAAGAAGCTTTAGTTTTGAATAGGACTGAGATCCCTTCCAATTCAAAGATTCTCTGAACCTATGAAGCTCAAGTACTATTTAAGTCTCGGGTTCCCATTTATTATTCACTGCCATGGTCCCTCTCATTAACGTGTATATTAAAAAAGAAACAATATACTTAAACTAGAATGTGAAACACAGAAAACATATTCTGAAACATTAAATCATAATCAATATTGACCTCAATATTTGTTTTAATTCTATGTTCCTTTGCCCCAATTCTTTCAGACGTTATATGGGGTTTTCTTGGCAGAGATACTGGACTGTGTTGCCATTTGCATTTTCAGCTCATTTTACAAATGAGGAAACTGAGGAAGAAAGTTAAGTAGTATGCTAAGGTCACACAGCTAATGAGTATCTGAAGACAGATTTGAACTCACAGAAATGGTATTTTCAGGTTTCTAAGACTGGTTTCCTATCCATTTAGCCATTGAGATGTTTGTCTTGGTAGTCTGTGACACATAGATAATCCCTGAAGCAACATAACACTACACCTAGCCATGGCTGTCGATCCTTAATAACTCTTGTACATATACTTCTACACATATTCCGCTCAATACGCTGGAGGCAACTTTGAAAGACTGTCATATGACCTGACCAACGGAGCATGTGGGTTACCTATCAGGAAGCTTCATCCTCAAAATATATGTTCAGGCCATTTAATTTCTTCCATCATCCATCTTTCTTATATTTTTTTCCCAAGGGTTGCTAGGTGGCAGCACAGTGTAAATTAGAACATTGGTCTGGAGTCAGGAAGACTCACTCCTAGACATGTGACTAAACCTGGGAAAGATACTTAACCACTATTTTCTTCCATTTTGTCATGTATAAAATGGGGATAATAATAGCACTCACCTCCCAGAGTTGCTGGGATGGTAATATGAGGTAATTTGTAAAGTACTTTGCTCACTTCCGGACCATAATAATCACTTAGTAAATGCCACTTCTGTTCCTTTTCCCTTTTTTTCATTATCTGTCATTGGTAATGGTGCTTGTCCCTCCACCTAAAATATGACCCTCTTCACTTTCCTATGCTGAACCCCAAACTTTTAAATCTTTAGAGAAAGTAAAATTCTGGGCCTTCAATAACCTATGACATCACCAGAGGCTATTGCTAAAAAGATGGGGCTTTGTGAATGGGGGAAGCACTGTGAAAGTTGTCAAAAGGGATCCCGAGTACTTTCTGCTTCCTATTTAATCCAGGGTCCAATACATTGTCCATTCATTGTTGACATCCAGGTTGATTTTTTTTTTAAAACAAGATTTGTGATGGTGAATAAACAATGGACAAAAAGGACTCAAAATCCAACAGTTAGAAGCCCTTGAAAGCTAAGTAGCACCGTTGGTAACCTTACCTTTTCAACCTTCTGTCATCTGGAAAATTTTAGGGCAACTGATATAGGGACATGAGTTGCAGGAGTCATTCTGTGGGGAAATGGGTCATGCAGGATAAGATGACTGAAAGCCTTCCTTATGCTCAGAGTACTCTATGATGAATCACAGGAGAGAAAAGGGGAACCCATTCCTAGTTTCGTATCCTTTCACCAAATCGAAAAACCATTTGTTTCTACTCTAACATTTCTCAAAACAAAAAAAAAAAATTGTAACAAAAATATATTTTCTCTATCAATATCTTCAAAAATAGAAAAAGAGAAAACTCTGGCAATAAATATAGATAGTCAAATAAAACAACTCCAAGCATAAGAAATAACTGAACAAGAGTCAATTTTACAACTATGGTTATTAGAGGGCAGTCCTAGATGCTAAGAAGTTAAGTGACTTGACCAAGGTCACACAGTCAGCATGCCTCAATTGCAAGACTTTAACCCAAGTCCTCCTGACTATGAGGCTTCCTCTCTAAATTGTACCTTCAGGAATAAGCAGCCATCATTCCTATAATCAATTAACAATTCAAGAGATGCCGCTCTTGTATACATAAAGTTATGTCCCTTCTGTCACACTCTATGGTTTCCAAACATTTTGTATATAGTATTTCATTTATAACTCACAATGACCTTCTGTGACAATTATGAAAGTTTTTATCATCCTTATCTGAAAGAGGAGGAAATTGAGCTTCAAAGAGGGGTCATGTTGAAGTCTCACATCTAATAACTATTACAATCAAGATTCAAAGGCAGATTCTAAGATAACCTGGTAGCCCTAAATGGTTTTTTTTTTATTATTTTGAAAGTTGTATTTTAATAAAATTTTATTTTTATAGCCATGTATATTTTATCTTATGCATTTAAAAAAAGTGATTCTGAGGAGTCCATAAGCTTCACTAGAATCGCAAAATGGTCAATGACATAATTGCTAAAAATTCTTGATGCAGTTCATCTGAGCAATTTATTAGTTATAAAGATTCTCTTGGTTACAATTAGATCTCCAGGTTCCTACCGGGGTGTGACAAAAAACTGAGGGTATTAGCTGTTCCAAGTACATTCAAGGACCCCACAGATCCCAAGGTGACAATACTAAGCAATGACAATAATAGGGTAAGTAGGCAACTGGCCCTGGGGATTGTTTTATAATGTATAATGAAAACAGATACCCACACAAAGGAAGTGATATGGAGACAGAGGACCTCTATTCAAGTCACATTTAAACAGATAGCATAATACAGAGCAGATAACAATGGCCCAAGAATAACATTTCCCTAAATTCAAAAAGGGATACATCAAATCAATTTTAAAGAAAATCATCTTTTCTGGATGGAGGGAAGTATGGCGATGGACTCAACATAAGTATCGACTCTTGGAACCCAGTAGAGAGCTCCATTTCAAGGGATTCCACAAAGGGAAACAAGGGTTTCCATGATCAAAAGCCACGAGTTACTCCAAGCTTAAATGCATGTGCTTCAGGACTGCTCTATTTATGGGGCAGGGTGTCTTAGTTTTACTTGTGCTGGAGGCTGAAGGAGGGGAAGAGTGAAATCAGATAAAATATTCTTGCTAAACTAGTAACCTTGCTAAATTACTTTTGTAAAAACAAATTAACTGGCTAATTAATAATCAATGGGCGCCATCAATTATGAAATGATGAAACTAGCTGTAGGATGTGCATGTAAGGGACTATTTCTGTTTTATAAGAAATGAAGGGTGTGATTAATACAGAAAAACATGGAAAGATCTATATGAAAAAATGCAATGAAATTGGCAAAGCCTAGAAACCAATAATACACGGATTACTGCTATGTAATGGGGAAAAGCATCCATATATAAAAGAAACCAGGAGGGAAATATTGCAAAATTATCAAAAACCAGCAAGGCTCAAAAATAGAGATATGAGAGAAGGCTGCCAACCCACCCCTTCAAAAAAGTAGCAAGTTCATAGTTTTATTACAAAGCACATGTTTTTGGAATTTTCCAATGTTGTCATCATGCATGTTTATTTTTAATTCTTTTTTGTTTTTACTTAAAAAGACAATGTGTCATATAAGGTATGACAAATATTCCTGTTCATCTCTAGGGGGAGAAGATAAGGGATATTTGGAGAAACGATGATGATATTAAAAAGACATCAACAAAACCTTATTGCAAAAAAAAAAAAATCAATGGGCACACTAAATGGCAGGGGGAGGTTAGTGAGCAATAGAGAATAGCATTAGAGAACAACACTAGATTCCGACAATGAGAGAAGTGGTTATCATTCACTGAGGATCTAAAGTATCAATAAGACTGTGGTTTCTAAAGAAAGGTTACAAGGAGATCCTAGAGTTCAAGCTAGAAGAGTCACAAAACACATTTTACATAAGAAAAACCTGAAATCCAGAGAGGACAAGTGATTTAGCTGGGGTAGCACAGGGAATAAGTAGAAATTCCAGATCTGAAACCAAGGCTTCTAACCCCATATTCTGTCTTCATTTTCCTTTATTATGAAACAGTTAAGTAATTACACTGTTCACATTTCTATACCACTATAAAATTTTCAAATATTTTCACATAAATTATTTTATTTTTGTCACAAAAGAGCTGAAAAAAAAAATTCACATTACACCCATTCTAAAAATGAGGAAAAAAAGGCTTGGACAGCTAAAGTGATTTACCCATTGCCATGCAACCAGTAAAGTATCACAGATGGGACTTTAACTGACTTCAATTCAAACCCCCCACCACTATGTCATGCTATCACTTTTACATCAGTAAACAGCTCTTCCCTTTCTGATACAATATTGTAAATTTCCTCCTTCTCTTCTCTCACCCTTCCTTACAAGTTTCTGCTCTTAAGTGTTTAGTGGAGCATCCATGGTATAGGGAACATGGAGCCAGATTAAGAGTGATGAAGACCTGGATTCAAGTATCTCCTTTAACACACACTAACTGGATAGTCTAAGACCCTCAGTCTTTAAGTCTCTAAAGTCTTTAAGACTTGTAGTCTCAGACCCATACAAATGGTTGCACTGAGAGGGAATTTCCTCACTGAGAATTCACTCAATCCATAAAGTCACAGATACAATCTTTGCTCCTATTCAGTGCTTCTGTCACCTCTTGATTCTCTTCCTAAAGTAAGTATTCATGACAAAAAGGAAAGATATTCCTAGGACAACAAGATTTGGGGTATTTTTTTTCTGTGAGCCATATTTCCCAGATTCTTTTAACCAGATCTTCCTTTTATATGCTTATATTTACATTGAAGTCACGGACTATTCAGGGGTGTGTGTGTGTGTGTGTGTGTGTGTGTGAGAGAGAGAGAGAGAGAGAGAGAGAGAGAGAGAGAGAGAGAGAAGCTTTGTAATGTGGTAATGTGGAAGGTCTTATTGAGTTCTTTGGGAAATTTACCTACCTCCTCATTCACTGAAACAGATACAGAGAGGTAAACTTCAATTATTTCAATTATGCTTTTTACATAATAATAATTATTATTGCTTCTTCATCATGAACATTACTATGCTGGCTGACCATGTTTACAATGAGATTCTCTTTCTTTTTGCCTTCAGAATCACAACCAAATGAAATCCACTAACTTTTTCATGAGCCCAGTTGATAAGAAGCCTGTTTTCCAGAGAGAAATGTATGTTTCTTACAATATCCGTTTTTATGAAAAGCGAATGTATCAGTATATAATTTATTACACTTGAGAAAATTCTAACATTTTGGGGTAGCAGTAATTTCTGTTTATCATCACTATAAAAACCGAGGGATTCACCACATTCCCCAGTAGCTTATTACAACCATTCTACCAAGAGCTGGAGGAAAAAAAAAGTCATGAGAGCCTGAGAACTATATTCAAACATCTAAAGGAGTGTCTCATGATAGAAAGATTAACTGTATGCAGCTTGGTGGCAGTGAGAAAAAGTGAACGCAAAAGTTAGAAATCAGTAGTAGGTAGATTCAAACTCAAGGTAAGGACAAATTATCACATAACATGAATCTTTCAACTGGGCAATGGGTTGCCTTGGAGAAGAATTTCCTAAAACCTGGAGGCCTTTAAAAAGAGGAAGCACCCCCAGGGAAGGTGGTCCAGATTTTTTATTAGATATCCTTTGATTTGTTCTGAAGTTCTTTCATATTTTTAATAAATTCACAGAGAGACTTATATACCGCAAATGCTTAATAAATGCCTTTTTTCTTCTTTCAGTCATTTAGGAGAGGTTTATTTTTTTTGAGCACATTAGAAAATTCTCAACATATATATCACAAAGACTTTTCCACTAGAGGACATCTGCTGGTGTAAGCTTATAGGCTCTTGAGAGTCAGTTGCTAATTTTTTTTATGAGTATTTACATCATGAAAATCTGAATAACATCAGAAATTAGGGTTTAATTTATTGTTTGGGTTTTTTGGCTTGTCTGCACTTCACAAAGCAATGTAGAATATACTTTTATTGCAGATTAAATCTAAAAGTGTTGCATGTCCATGTTCCTACTTCCCCAGATAAAGCTATTGGTTCAAAACAAAAACAAAGACAACAACAACAAAAAAGCAAGTTAACATAGTCCCAGCAATGTGGCGGATAGAATTCTAACTCTGAAATCAGGAAAGTTCAGGTCCCTGACTTCAAAACTTTCCTCTGACACTTACTAAGTGTGTTACTCTGGGCAACTCACTTAATTCTGTTTGCCTCAGTATCCTGATCTACAAAATGAGTTGATGAAGGAAATGGCAAATTAAGCTAGAATCTAGAATCTTTTTAAAAAAAACTCAAATGGGATTGAGAAAAGTGGGACACAACTTAATACAACAAGAAGAACAGGTTATGTTAACCTGTTGGTTATGTTAACCTGTTGGTTATGTTAACCATCGTTCTTTCATTCTAAATTATGTAATGATTAGACAATTGCTAAGGCAGAGGAAGGTGAAGAATGTTTTTGCACCTGTGCTTACAAATAATGGTCTGGTTTTCCTTAGCACATCATTTTTTCCAAATCCACAATGGCAGAAAGAAAATCTCCCCCCCTTTTTCCTCCTACCTGTGGTCTTGTAAAATCATCAAGCTAAGATATTCTGCCTACTTAGCACCCCATATTCACATCTCTCAATCCAACCAGAATTTAAAGAATATACAAGACACTCCCAACTCCATTTTGCTCACATTGATTCACCCCTTCCCCCATCCTGTGACCCACGATCTCAAGGCCCTGATGTCAACTAACCAACACTTTATTTCATAAATAAATCTACATTCATGCCTAAAGTGAAAATAACACCCAAAAGGGCCAGAATAAAACCTAGGTTCAGATTCCTATCTTAACGCTTCCAAGCCAAGTAATCTTAAGCAAGTCACCCTTCATCTAAGTGTCATTTATCCTCCCTATAAAATGGAGATTATAACTTTGATATTACAAAGTTGGTGTGAGCAGCAACAACAAGATTAAATGCTGATCAATTCTTATGGACGTGACTTTTTCCAAGAATGAGGTGACTGAGCCAGTTCGAATGATCTTGTGATGAAGAGAGCCATTTACACCCAGAGAGAGAACTCTTGGACCTGAATATGGATCACAGGATAGCATTTTCACTCTTTTTGTTGTTTTTCACTTGCATTTTATTTTCTTTCTCATTTTTTATCTGATTTTTCTTATGCCTATTTTGGAGTTAACATATATTTTTACCATGTTTAACATATATTGGATTACATGCCATCTAGGGGAAGGGGAGGAAGGAAGGAGGGGAAAATTGGAACACAAGGTTTTGCAAGGGTCAATGTTGAAAAAATTATCCTTACAAAATAAGAAAGTCATTTAAAAAACGATAGAACTAAAATGATAAAAAACACAAAGTTGATATGAGAAAATCAATCAACACACCTATATTAGGCAACTTCTATATGCCAGCAATTATCCACGGTACAAGTATTATGAGCAGCCACTAAGTTAGTGCTACCGATTCAAAAACAAGAAGCTTACATTCTATTAGGGAAAAAACAACATTAATCAATCAACATTTATTATTACAAGCTTACTAGGTAGCAATGGTAATTAGATGTTGGTCAAACAAATGCAAAGAACCACTCTGAAGGAGTTCACATTTCATACAAGAGTGAGGGGTGGGGGAAAGATCAATGTAAGTCAATAAGCATTCAAAAAGTGCCCATGTGTCACGTACTGTGCTACACGATAAGGCTACAAAAACAAATGTAAGACAGACACAGGATCAGAGACTTGTAAGGGATATTCCAGGTCAACTGAGTTCACCACTCCAAGGAATTCACATAAAATGTGCTAAAACATATCACGAATAAAACTATATAAAACAAATTCAAGGTAATTAGGGGAGTATTAGCAGGGTATGGTGGGTGAAACATAAAGGGACCTGTGTAGGAAATGGCTTTGTAACTAACAACACAGAAGATGGGAAATGGTAAATTCCAAGAAAAAAAAAAGTCATTTTCCAAGGATTTTTTTGTCTCACGATATAAAAAATTCATTGCTATCAAAAACCTTGGTGGCCAAGAAAGTCCAATCCATTTATTTTACAAAAAACATAACTGAAGCTCAACAAAGAAAAGTGGCTTAACCAAGTACAAACATGAGATAATAAGCCTAGAGCAAGAACCAACATCAGAGACAATCTAGTCTTGACTACCTTATTTTACAAAGGATGAAATCTTCAGATTAATTTAAGAATATTCTCCAAGTTTGCAAAGATAGTAAATATCAAAAGCAGGATTTAAAGCCCAAATTCAGAGCCACTGCTATTTCTTTTATGCAATGTTTAATGAACAAAGGTCATTAACATTTATGCGGGGCATTCCAGTGGAGAACAGCGAAACAGATTAAGGTTTCAAGACATAATGGAAATCATGATGTCAAAGAACTGCCAGATATAAATTAAAGAAGATTTCTGTGAACTGATGCCATATGAAATAAAGAAGAATTCAACAAGGAATCTAGTTAACAACTATACCAATGTAAAGAGAAAGAAGAAAAACGCAAAGATGAATGGTATGTGCTCACAATGGTGAACAACATGCAGAAGTTTCATCAATTGACACAGTTTTCCCCATATTGACCATTTTTGCATCGCATAGAATTCTGATGTTCTGTAAATGTATCCATATTAGTACTGCTGAGTGTTTTAAATGCCTGTGAAAGACAGAGAAGAATTAAGCAGGGTTGTTCTAAGAAGCACTGGCAAAATGAACCACCTTCCCTTCCTTACAGAGGTGGTGAATTATGGATACAGACAAATGAATGAGGTAGAGTGAGCCTCTTCTGATACATTCATTAGTTTCTTGATGACTGCTTTCTCTTCATCTTTCATTTATGCTCATCTTTACAATGTATGGCTCTACGATTAAGGGAAAGGAAACAAAGATGATCTAAAACAAAATATGGTAAGTATGATCTAAAATTATGGGAATTTTTTAAAAACATAGATACAAAGTAATCTAGCAAGTTATATGATCAGTTGTGCATAGAAAATAAAGTCAGGAAACCATAAGGAAGCATACAACCATAAAAAGAGAGAAATTCTTCCTCTGAACCCACACCATCATCAGACACTGGTCCAACTACTTCCAGGATGCTGACATCAGTTGAGACCCACTTTGACATTGACAACTTTTCCTATGAAGTATTAGGGGCTAACGTGATGTTCTGCCAGTCATTCATTCAAGTCACATCCAAAGAACACAGAACAAAGTCTAATTGAAAAACAGACAACTTCCCAAATCAAAGCCGACTCTGACCCAAATCAGGAGGGGAATAAACAGTAATTCATTCTGGCACCTTAATTAATTATCACATAGATTGCTTATTGATTTTCTTGTATTCACTCTGATGCTTTATGAAGCAACCTATTTCATACAAAGTGCTGATCGAATAGGAAAGACGGGCAGATTCAAATGTATCTCAATATTTAGGGAGGCGATCTGGGAGTTTTTCTCATAGTAAGTGTATACCTCACTGAAGCCTTGGACTATTAGAAATCAAGGTATCCAAGGGGATGTTTATATTAAGTAGCCCCCAATATGAGAACAGGGTACATGTGTCAGAAGCATTCAGGAATATTACTTCTAATGTGCCCCTGCCAAGAATCTAGGGTGGAGGCATTTGGAGGGGAAAATATTGATGGGTAGGATCAGGAAGAATCAAAACCAGACACAGATACCAATCAAAAATGGTGGCAAAGAAGTACAAAATTCAGTGTGAAGGGAACAAAAAAAAAAAAGAAATAAAAGCTAAGCTGATCATGGAAAAGAAAGGATAAAAGTGAAGAGATGGAGGAAGAATGAAGAATGGGGTAAAGAAGGGTATGAATGGTTAGAGGGAGATGATTAGGAGAGAAATATGAGAAATGATTGGAAATCAAAATCCATGAATGCCTATCTGAAAATTGGGTATTGTTCACTCAGTGCCCCCGATGGAAGTCAAGGGCGAGTCTTCATCATTCAGGCTAGAATGGTTCCCTTTTGACTTTCACAAAGTAAAAGTATCTTATTTCAGAAGCATTATATGAGAGGTAAGAGGAAGAAACACTAAGCAGAATGCAATTCCAAAGCCTTTGATACCCACATTCAGCAGGATATAAAAGGACTCTGAGAGGATGGTCTTGAAGGCCAGATTGTCTATGAGGTTGGCAAATTTAAAACCTGAGTGTAGATTTATTGGACAGATTCTGTTCGAACCGTAAGAGAATGTTAGAATACCAGCGACTTCTCATGCAACTTGGTTTAAGGCATGTTAACAATTACTGGGAGAAGAACAAGGAAAGGGAAAAAATTACAAAGAATTTAGATAATCATATGAAAAGGTATTTTCCATTTAAAGTTACTGCTTTTAACTGTAAAAATAACACATGTATGTCAGACATCCCATTATTATGGGAATGTGAAAATGACCCAAGGGGGTGAAAAAAATGGCAATCTGACTCAAGTCAAAGTCCATCTGGACAAAAGTGAAAAATCTTACCCCAAATCATTCAAATTAAAAGGTTTCGCTTGACAGACCTATGTCCCCAAATCCACCCATCTTCTCTTTTTGTTGACTGGGTTTTTCTAGCGTGGTTGGACCTGTTGTGAATAAAGCTAAGTGAGACAGTGCAGGATGCTTCTCATCTCTCAGAGAAAAGGGAGTTAGATCCAAGGGCCCAGAGAGTATCAGGGACAGGCCCAGGAGAAGATTCACTGGACCTATATATGTAAAGTCTCCTCCCTCTACCTTGCCATGGCTTGTTGAGATCCCAGAGATTCATTGAAAGCAAGGTAGCAAAAGGAACTGTTTTAAGTTTCATAAAAAGGACTCAAAAGAACCAAGCATATAGGTATTAGGGGTGGGATTTGGAGTCCTTCCAACTATACTAAGTCTGCAATCTTCATCACAGAGAAGCAGGTTTCTAAAATGGAGTCTCTATTGACACAAGGGGAAGAACCAAAGGACTCATGGCAAAAGGAAAGGAATGTCCATCTAGCACAGGATTTCTTTTGTTAATAATAGGTTTTTATATTCAAAATCCATGCAAAGATAGTTTTCAACGTTCACCCTTGCAAAACCTCATGTTCCAATTTTTTTCTCTCCCTTCCCCTATCCTAGTCCCCAAGATGGCAAATAATCAAAGATAGGTTAAACACGTAGCACATGATCTCTAAACCTGGTGTCCATAAACTTTTAACAATATCTATTTTACTAACTACACATCAACATATTTTGTTACTCTTGCAATCGTGTTTTATGCTGAGAAGGAATATAAATTCTGTAGCAGACAATCAAAGAGGTAGGTATGTGAAACAGTGGATAAAAACACTGGCCTTGGAAGAAAGACCCAATTTCAAAGTGATCCTATGTAAGAAAAATAACTTTGTGACCCAGGACAAGTAACTTAACCTCTACTTCTCTCACATTTCTCAGTTATAAAATGGAGAAAATAACAGCACCTACTTTGCAAGGTTATTTAAAATCAAATAAAATAACATTTGTCAAGTACACAGCTGGGTGCATGGCACATAGTAGGTCCTACTATAAATGTTAATTCATCCTACCTTGAAAAGAAGTGATCCATGCCATACAAGAAGTATTGATACACTACTTTAAAAGATACTACATTTGCAAGAACACAAAAGAACATTGACTAAATCGGCTTTGCAAAGTCAGAGGGACCAATCTGGGGCAACCTCATCCCAGTTTGGAAAGAAAAAGTGAGGAGACAGGAAAAGGTTTCATCTCCTACTTCCTCGGCTAGGGTTCATTACAATATGCCCCAAACCAAGTTGTGATTGGAATGGAAACAGAAAAGAAATGCCTATAAATAAGGCTGTTATTCTGCTGTCCAATGCAACAGGGGCCAGGGTCTGTCCAAACATGTGAACAACATGGAGCACAAACTTTGCCAGCCTGCTGAAAATGGATAGCCATTAAAGAAAAACAACTGAAGGGAAAGAAATATGGAGTGTTCATTGGTCCTGTTATCACCATGGCTCTACTGAAAGGATACAGGGAACCTGCAAAGATTTAGTTAAAACCCTCATGAAGCTATAATGTTATTTCAGATTCCTGAAATGTGTAATAATACACATTATTATTGTGTACACTCTTTTCAATTATGAGATTGGAGCTAAGGGTTTGGGGCTCTCAAATCATCAAAGTAGATTTCCACTCAGGTAGAAACGTGATGTCAAACAGATATCTAATGGCAAGGCCTAAAGGAGTCAGTGGGAACATGATAAAAAGGCTCACATGGAGTCAATGAAACTAAAATAGGGCTGGGATGATACAATCCTTAGGGGTATTGTTCACAAGAACACCTTTCTACCACCTAATGTTTTCCAAAGAAATGCTTTAGGTCATTAATTAAAGTAAAGCAAATTGGAAAACAAAGGTGTGGCTGTTCATCCCACTTTCCATAAAGATTACATTATGTAGGATTTAGACTAGGTTATTCACACATAAATCCCATATGTGTAATGAAGCAACCATGTCAAAAGAGTAGCAAGAAAGATTGACTTAGATATGAGTAAGAGTAAACAGAAGCTTGAGCTGAACGCCTCACAAAGTCCTGGATATAATAACCCCAAACAAGAACACTTTGAATGGATACTGGTCCTGGGAGAAGTAGAAATTCTTAGGCCTCTGGCATTCCTTCCTGGGAACAAATAATATTCGAGGGAATCCCATAAAGTTTGATTGAAACAGCATAATAATTTTTCCCAAAGAGTAGAACAAATCTTTTTTTTTCCCCCACAAGCTGTTACTATGGACATGGACTCAGAAGACCAGAAGGCCATTTATATTTGCTCTATTCAGTAGTCAAGTGTCAGTGGGAAATCACTAACTCTCTAAGGCTGAATGCACTAATCACCAAAATGGAAGCAGCAATAATTGCATTTCCTACCTACCTTCTGGGTAGCTTGTCAGGAAGGGCTTTAGGAACACAGGGGACATGAAACTTCCAAATCTTCTTAATATATATATGAAGCATTGATGAAATATAGTCTTAAGGGTAACACTCACATTAAGTAAAAGTAACACTAAATATATGGTTTGAGATGGGAAATACATTGGGATTCATATATACTAACTAAAACCAACACAAGTGTCCAGCTTCCAGCATAACCAGTGACTGGTCACCCAGCGTCTTCTTGAAGACCCTCAAAAAAGGGAATCTAATTTTTAACAAGGGAAATCATTTAACTTTTGAATAAGTATAATTATTAAGAATTTCTTAATTGTAGTTAAGAAGATTTCAAAAAAACTATTTTCTAGTATTATTATCATTTACAATATTGTATTTACTGATTACATACCATTCTCTTTCAGAGTATATCTATATTTGCATTATTGCAAATTGATCTGTAGATAAATTCATAATTCGACCAACAATATATTTGTGTGCTTGTTTTTCAACACACATCCAAACAGATTATTTATTTACAGATTTTATCATCCTTTCTGCTTTTTTAAACCTAATAGAAAACTACAAAGTTATTTTTTTTTATCATTTTCGTAGTGATTTGGGACAATATTTCTTACGGTTATTAATGGTCTATAATTATTTTGAAAAATTCTATTCATATCATTGGATCAATCATCTTTCCAAAAATATAACTAACATATTTATTTCCATGAGACAATAGGAGAGATAATTGATGTCCAATTTTTTTCTCACTTAAAAGTGTCTCTTCACAGTTTGCCTAAATTAATTTTGGTCATCAAAACACTTAATTGTATGTAACTGAAACAGACTACTCTATGTTTTATAATCACCTCTATCCTTTATTTGGTTAACCTCTACTTTAATTAAATGATGCAGCTTTTTAGATGACCGTGGAACAAATTTGCCGCAAAAATAAGTTGCATTTATAACACCAATGAGAAGAACGCTTTATGGGCCGCATCCCTGGCAGCTGCAAAACTCAATTCCTTTTAGTCTATACATACATATAAGGAAAGATTCCCAGAGCAAGAGGAGACAAACAAAAAAAAAATCCATGGAGTGAATAGAAGAAGTTGGGCTAAAGGGTGAGAAAAGAGGGATTAACCTTGGGTAGAACAAGGGGCAACCATACCTAAAAAACTGCAGAAAAGAACAATAAATAGTCCCTAGTTGTTTAGAAATGTATTGTAGTTATATTTCTTTCAGTGCTGAGCTTGTCTTAGTAGGTTGACTCTCAGGTAATTTAAGCATCTTGTATTTCTTTGAATAGAATGTTTTTCTTTTCCCTGTATGCTTTTTGTTCCTTCCATATAGAAATGCTGATGATTTGGATGCATTTGTTTTGCATCCTACTACTTTACTGACTCAATTAGTCACATCCATTAGATTCTTCAATGATTCAGCAAGGTTGCCTAAGTAAACTATTTTATCATCTACAAATGGGAATAATTTTGTCTCATCTTTTCTGATGTTTCTGTAAGAGAGGCTTAAAGACTTTTCAAGCTTTCTTGGCAACATATACATAATAAAGGCTGAAAGAAGATAAAGATTTGTTTTCTAGGTACTCCCCCTCTCCCCATCCACTCATTTGCATGGAAAAGCAGGTGTTATAAAACTGACAGATAAAGGGATATGTACCCAAAGAGCCCTGACAGCTTTTTTTGGGGGGAGAGAGAATTGAAGACTTCACAATTGTAAAGCAGAGGTCTCTTGGTTATAATGTAAACACCAAAGATAAATAGAGATAAAGATGGAATATTCATTCAAAGCCAAGGGAAGGTATTACACAGAGAGACCTAAATCCTTGGTAACCAGGAAGACATTAATGACCCTAAAAAGCCACCATTTTTGATCATAGAGGCTGCCCAACAAGACTTTAAAAATTGTTTATTTATTTGATTGCCATGTCGAAGGTGTGAGTGAACTATCTCTAAAATAAAGCCAGATAAGCTTTCTACATATAAACCCTTTCATGCATACATAGGTCATGGGCACACATATTCATCACGCTTGCATTTCTCGATATATGTATCTAATATATATTCATGGCTCCCACTGATCATTTGGGTATTTGTGAAATATTCTCCAGCTTTACGGTACAGATGTTTTTTTACTATATTATTTTATGAAATGTCTTTCCTTTGAATTGTACTCTCTGAGTAAATAGTTAAGTTATAAATAGCAGGGTGGGCTTCTGCTTCATGGTTTTCAGGGATCCACAAACTAAAATCCAAAATCGAAATGAAGACAGCAGAAAGACATTAATAAAAAGCCAAATTCTCCCACTGAATTAAGGGCCGACAACAATCATCCTGCCCATGTTGAGTTTTTGAGTACTGTTGAGCATTACTCAAATAACCAGAGGAGATAGTATGACTGATGACTTCCCTGTATTGCTTAAATCCAAGTCATTTTCAAGGAAATACACAATCTTCCTGACATAATTGACAAAGCACAACAAACAATCACTAAATTGGGAGAGGGGCTCCGGGATATAAATTATTTATGGTTCATTCAGATTCTGCACCTTGGAAATGATGTTTCCTATTGAGTCAAACATCTAGAGAAAAAAAAAATATTAGTTTTGTCTTTAGATTTCTGGCTGGGTTTTCTGATGTATTTCTTTACATGTCAGGTCAGTCAGTCACTTGAAGGCAAAGGCAATCAGGCAAATGTTAATGATGGCTATAATATTAGTAACTCATTCCTTAGGAAAACTAGAGCTGAAATGAGCAGGATGGACACTGAAGCTTTTTTTAAAAATAGCTTTTTATTTTTCCAAATACATGCAAACTTAGTTTTCAACTTTTACTTTTGCAAAACCTTGTGTAATAAGTTTTTCTTTCTCCCTCCTCCATCATCCCCTGGACAGTATGCAATTTACTGTATGTTAAACATATGCAATTCTTCTAACCATATTTCTATGTTTGTCATATTATATAAGAAAAATATCATAAGGGGAAAAACATGAAAAAAGAGATAAAAAACAGCAAAACAATACCAACACCACAAAAAAAAAGCTGAAAATACTATGATATGATCCACATTCAGTTTCTATGGTTGTGTCTCTGCTGAGAATAGCTCCCTCCATCCCAACTTTTGGAATTGGTCTGAATCACCTCATTGTTGAAAGAGCCAAGTCCATCACAACTGATCATCACATAATCTTGTTGTTGCCGTGTACAGTGTTCTCTTGGTTGTACTCACTTCACTGAGCATGAGATCATGTGAGTCTTTCCAGACTTTTCCTGAAATCAGCCTTCTCCTTATTTCTTATAAAACAATAATATTCCATAATATTCATATACCTTAACTTATTCAGTCATTCTCCAACCAATGGGTTGGAACTGGAAATTCAGTTTCCAGTTTCTTGCCACTAAAAAAAGGGCTGCCACAAACACTTTTACACATGTAGGTCCTTTTCCCTCTTTTATGATCTCTTAGGGATACAGACCTAGAAGAGACATGCCTGGATCAAAGCTATGTACAGTTTGATAGTTCTTTGATCATAGTTTCAAATTACTTCTCAGAACAGTTGGATCATTTCACAATTCCACCAACAATGCAATAGGAAGCCTGAATTTTTAGCTCACTAGTACCTGATAGTGGGACTGGAACAATAGAGGTCACATAACTGTTTAAAGAAGCTCCAGGGACAGCTAGTTGGTGCAGTGGATAGAAAACCAGCCCTGAAGTCAGAAGCACATGAGTTCAAATATGACCTCAAGTACTTAACACTTCCTAGTTGTGTGACCCTGGGCAAGTCACTTAACCCCAATTGCCTCAGAAAAAAAAAGAAGCTCCCAAAAAAGTGCATGGTGATAAACTATATGTTTTTCAGGAGATATGAAACAGATACGAAAAATACCAGGAAGCAAAGTCCTATCCATTTCCTAAGTTATTCCATGTGTGTTTATTAAACTCCCAAGATGCACCATGCACTTAACTAATTAAGTATATTTTATATCCCTATTGAGATAAAAAAAAGTTCACAAAGTGCTTTGTAGACCTCTTACCAATGATGAGGAGGGAATCTTTAGAATCAAAACTCTTGAAATCAAGGGTTTGAGGGATTAACCCTGAAAAAAAGGTATTCTGGGAAGCAGCAGCTAAATATAATGACAAGCTTTCACATTTAACAGGAAAAGGATTTTGCTCACTTAAGTTAATAGGCTTTTCAAAAAAAAAAAAAGAAGCCATGTTTCCTTAAGGAAAAAAAAAAACTATTTGAAATTTATACTAAGTGACACTCGCAATATCATAGAACAAGTGACATAGGTAGGGATGGGGTAGGATGTGGAGGATCTGATACAAATATAAGAGAGAAAGTTGAGCGTCCTAAAGACACATGATAACAACTAGAAAACAATGTTGTATGGAAGGAATGGTAGAGTCTCTACCTGACCAAAGGTTCCTAGTACTACTTCCTGCAAAGGTGACACGGACAAGCAGGTAGGCAATTTTCTATAAAATATGAAAGCAAGAGAATAATAGTCAAGGAGACCAGCAAGGTAAGGGTAGCATTATGGGGTATGTGGAGATCTGGTGTGCCACAAATATCTGCACCGCAATACTTAGATGGAAGCTTCGAATCCAATAACCGAAGGAAAGAGTCATCGAAAATTGGCATTGGAATATACCACCCAGCACATTTGTTTGCTCGCTTTCTTTTTCGAAGGGGAAGGGATGTGGGATTTTCTCACCCCGCCTTCTGACAACCAGACAAAAGGAGTTTAAGAGGTAAAATACCACACTTACAGAAAGTCAAAGCATTCTGAAACCTCTGGTTTCATTTCTCTGGTAATTCTAAGGAAAGCAAGAGTTAAGAGATAAGTTACTATTGGCTAATATCTCGGGGCCTCTGCGTTCACCCAGCCTGCACTTAGTGACAATTTTACTCGTTACATCCTTGCTGTGAGCATCCCTCCAAGGTGAGCGCGCTTCAAATAAGGTAAAAGGAGGCGAGATAAATGATGGTAATAATCACAGCTTCCCACCCGGCCACCCTCCTGCAGATTTACCTGCTTATTCTTGTCTTACTTAAGCTAATATTAAAAGTGGTTTGCATTCTTTAAGTACACACCAGCTGGGAAACACAGTTGGAGCAGGCCCAAAGAATACTGGGTGACAGGGGAAGCCAGCCTCGGATTAAAATTTGGCTCTAGATATTCTACAAAGTAGCTAATAGTGAGGGGGAGAAGGGGAGAGATAGGTAATTGGGGGTTGTGTTTATATATCTGAACAGGTCGCATAACAGAAGACCCACATTTTGTTTGTTTGTGAAAAAGCATACATGTTAGAAAAAAGAAATTATTTTTTATACTCATAGGTCTGCTATGGGTTGAGCTAGATAATGGAACATTTTTTTTTAATAGCAATGACCATTCCATCTTGCTTTGTTACTACTCATTTCTGTAAACATTCTCTGACACTTTCTAATGGAAGCAGGCATGGTAGCATTAGGAACCCCTGAGGGCACTAATTGAATTTGGTAGTGACACAATTGGATTTTAAAACTTGTTATAATAAAGAGGAAACATCTTTCTGTGATTCTGGCTCAAAATTCAGTAGGAGTTCCAATGGAAAGTAAAAATCTCAGTGATAACCTCATTTTAGGGGTTTTGAATGTGGGTTCGGACCACACGGGGACTTCTGAGCTCTGAGGATCATCCATTCCTGGCCCTCATTGAACTCTTACTTACAAGCATCACTCTAATTTCTACCTGTGTTTTTTGAATAGAACATAATTTTCCATTATTTGAGGCACATAATAATACTGGCTTATTGGCCCATTTTACAAATGAAAAATGGAAACTCGGAAATGTAAAGTTATCACAGGGCAAAGAAAAAGTAAGGCTAACATTCTCCAACTGATAAATGGTCAAGGATATGAACAGACACTTTTCAGAAGAAGAAATTGAAACTATTTCTAGTCATATAAAAAGGTCCTCCGAATCACTATTGATCAGAGAAATGCAAATTAAGACAACTCTGAGATACCATTACACACCTCTCATTATTTTATGAAATGTCTTTCCTTTGAATTGTACTCTCTGAGTAACTAGTTAAGTTATAAATAGCAGGGTGGGCTTCTGATCGATGCTTTTCAGGGATCCACAAACTAAAATCCAAAATCTAAATGAAGACAGCAGAAAGACATTAATAAAAAGTCAAATTCTCCCACTGAATTAGGGGCTATCAACAATCATCCTGCCTCGTGTTGAGCTTTTGAGTACTGTTGAGCATTACTCAAATAACCATAGTGGAGATAGTATGAGTGATGACTTTGCACATCCCTGCATCGCTTAATTCCAAGTCATTTTCAAGGAAATACACAATCTTCCTGACATAATTGACAAAGCACAACAAACAATCACTAAATTGGGAGAGGGGCTCCGGGATATAAGTTATTTATGGTTGAGTCAGATTCTACACCTTGGAAATGATGTTTCATATTGGGTAAAATAGCTAGAGAAAAAAATAGTTTTGTCTTTAGATTTCTAGCTACATTTTCTGATGTATTTCTTTACACGTCAGGTCAGTCACTTGAAGGCAAAGACAATCAGGCAAATGTTAATGATGGCTGTAATATTAGTAACCCATTCCATAGGAAATAATGACATGAAAGATAATGCTGAATATTGGAGGGGATGTGGGAAAACTGGGACACTGATACATTGTTGGTGGAATTGTGAATAGATCCAACCATTCTGGAGAGCAATTTGGAACTAGGCTCAAAAAGTTATCAAACTGTGCACACCCTTTGATCCAGCAGTGTTACTACTGGGCTTATATCCCAAAGAGATCTTACAGGAGGGAAAAGGACCCACATATGCAAAAATGTTTGTGGCAGCCATGTTTGTAGTGACAAAAAACTGGAAACTTAGTGGCTGCCCATCAGTTGGAGACTGGCTGAATAAATTGTGGTATATGAATGTTATGGAATATTATTGTTCCATGAGAAACAATCAGCAGGATGATTTCAGAGAGGCCTGGAGAGACTTACATGAACTGATGCTGAGTGAAATGAGCAGAATTAAGAGATCTTTGTGCACAGCAACATCAAGATTATACGATAATAAATTCTGATGGACATGGGTCTCTTCAAAAATGAGATGATTCAAACTAGTTCCAATAATCTTGTGATGAAGAGAGCCATCTATACCCAGAGAAAGAATTATGGGAACTGAGTGTGGAGCACAACACAGCAGTTTCACTCTTTCTGTTATTGTTTGCTTGCATTTTGTTTTCCTTCTCAATTTTCTTTCTAGTTCCAATTTTTCTTGTGCAGCAAGATAACTGTATAAATGTGTATACATATATTGGATTTAGCATATATTTTAACATATTTAACATATATTGGACTACCTTCCATCTAGGGGAGAGGGTGGGAGAAAGGAGAGAAAAATTTGGAGCAGAAATTTTTGCAAGGGTCAGTGTTGAAAAATTACCCATGTATATCTTTTGTAAATAAAAAAAGCTATAATAAAATAAATTTAAAAAAAAGAAAACGTAAGTCTTAGACTAAAAACATACTAGTTAATACTCATCTGAATACTAATCCTCTATCAGGGATTCATTCTCTGTGTATATCTGTCACCGACCTCTCTGGCAAATCAGCTGAAACCTATGGAGCTCTTCTCAGAAAAATGTTGCTCTGTATCTGCTTTTAATTCATAATAAAATGGAAAATGTTAAATTCTACTTATTGGATAAAAAATTATTTTTTCTTATCTAAGTACACAGACTACCATTAAGTCAAGGGGTTTATGGTTGCTATTTACAACCTTTGTCCTATATGAAATACTTGGCGTACTCATTCTATCAGTTCAACAGGAAACACATAGTCATGATGGGCAAAATTATATTATTTGGTTTTAGCATTTTTTTTCCTAATTGATTTTGAAGCAGTTTAGAGACACAGATAAGATCCTAGATTAAGATTTAGAAGGGATATCAAAAACCAGCTACTCTAATCCTTCTTATTTATGAGAACAGATAAATGAGGGCCAGTGAGGGGAAGACTCATACCCGATGGGAAATATAGGATCCAAGCTCAAGAGCTGGAAGAGACCTTAGAGTTCATCTACTTCAATACATTTGATTTTATAAAAGGGGAAGTTGAGACTCAGAAAAGGAATAGGACTTGCCCAATATCACATTTAGGATCTGAAAACTAGAGCTAGAAAAGACCTTAGAGAACATCCTTCCTAACTCCCTCATTTGAAAGAGGAGGAAACTGAGGTCCAAGAAGGGAAACTGGCTTACCTAAAGTAAAACAAATAGTAACTGGCAGAGCTAAGATCTAAACACAAGGCTTGTACTGCCATACTTGCCACCCTTTAGCTTGTATATAAAGGTCCCAATTTTGCCGGGATTCAGCTGTCAGCGAGTCAGGCCAGCTTTACATATAACACATATTTCCATAACATGGAAAATTATTATTCAACATGAGTTCTTAATTTAAACATCATTTATTAGGCACTTACTGCATAGAAGAAACTTTGTTGAATACCAAACTTTTTAAAAAAGATGGGAAATCCAGACCCTAAGGAGCTTACATACTACTTTAATATGCTCCTTCAGTACAGCAGTGGGTGAATTTTAGTGTTGCCCAGGTTCTGAAACAATCACAAAAGAGACAATTTGCCCTCAAAAAGGATTCTGCCTTAGAAAGGGGAAGTAAAAAGCTCCAAGCACTTCAGATTACTTTCTCAATTTTAGAAAGACTTATAAAATGGCTTCCTTTAACGAGGTGTAAGAGATGAAGCTGAGTTGGAAATAATTCATCGCAATGAGAACAAAAGCTTCAAATTTATCAGTTATCAAAACTGATTGGGAGAAGGAGCTAGCCAATTCACATCCTTTCAAAAAGGAACAAAGTAAGTTTCCAGGAATCCTAGACATCTCCTTTTCCGCCTCCTGATGCATTCTTTTTTAGACCATTCTCTCGAGGACACAGTGCCACGTAACCCCTCACCTCTACTGTTCCTAAATCACATGAATTCTTCTCTTAATTTTCCCTCCAACTGTCTCCTTCTAAGAGGAAAAAAAAGAAATGACCAGCATATAGTTATAGCTAATTAAAGAGTTCTGATTCCTGAAAGTTATGGGGAACCATTTCTGCAAAACTTTAAACCATCTATGTGCTTTTTACACACACACACTTCTGCACACTGAAGCAGCAGCAGTAGCAACATCAAATGGAGAACTATAACGTCCAAGAAAGAACTCCAGTGCATGCTGAGCATTTTATCATGCTCCATTAAGTCGATGAACACATGCGACAGCACCCCAAAGTCTCAGGGGTGTAAGGAAGGTAGTGGAGGAGGAGGGAAGGAAAGAGAATTGCAGTACTCTAACTCTGCTCTAATTCTGTGACAGCCAAACCCCATTTCGGGGAAAATCCATCAAGACTAGGATGTGACTTACCATCCCATAATGCAAGCTGTCTTATTCATCTTCACTGGGTTAGAAAGGTAGCTGAGTTGGCTGTCAAGAGAAAAGCCAAGCCATAACCTCTCCGGATCACTATGTTGCTATACCAAGCTTTGAATACTACATGACTCAATCACCTTTCTTCTCTAATTTGGGGTCTAGAGAGTAAAGTACTAAACTCCTACCAAAACCTTTTTTCTATAAATGGCAAAAATCTGCCTTCTAGTTAAGCCCACTCACCATCGCCAACACTGTCTGGTTTTACCTCCATAGGACAAGGTAACCCATTTTCTGCCCTATACCCTCTCCTGTTTTGTGTTAGAATACCATTACAGTGAGAGCACCTAGAGGGGAAATGTACTAATTACTTTATTATTTGTAGTCCCAGAGCTTAACCCAATGTTTTATATATAAAAGGTTCATACAAAATATTTCTTGAACTGAATTTAGCAATGGTCTTTGATAGAAGCCAGAGCCAGGGACTTCTTGGGGAAAAAAAGGTTAATCTACCATATTTCTGAGTACTAGGCCCAATATCCTAAAAAAGTTGTGATCGACTGATCTCATAAGACTCTACAAAGTAAAAGGGAGTTAATTCATATCCAAATAACAAAGTAATCAGAGATTCACACAATGGAATACACAAGATTTATCTCATATCTTTAGAAGCATATATGCAATCTCCTGGAAGAATATAAATTATTTTAAGGCTGGTACTATTTTTACATTTATCTTTGTATTCTTGATGCATGAAACATAGGATTATAGACTTGAATTTGAAGGGAACCCTAGAAAATGGGTAATCTCCATATTTCTCATTATACAGAAGAAGTTAATGATGAGAGGAAAGGAAATGACTCAAATTTTCACACGTATATTAAACACTTGAGGGCAGGATTAGAACACAGGTCATTTGAGCATAGAACACATGTTCTTGACATTACACTATACCAATTCGGCTTAAAAACTAATACTCTAGAATTGGGATGAAAATATCTATGTTCAAAACTCAGCATTTTCTTGTACTTTTGACTTGCAATAAGACATGGGGTGAACACACGGAAATATTACATAATCTTGAAGCCAGTCATTTTATACATGATAAAGCAAAGACCAGGATAGTTATGATTAATCTCGGATCAAAAATCTGACCGTATGGGTTGGACTCACAGGAATGTGGATTAATCTTTTGAAGTTCAAGTAGCAATCTATACCAGGGACTCTATACCCCTTTTTATTCTATCATGAATCTGTTCGTTGGAAAGTGATAATACTACATGGCCTTGATTACAGGCATATAATTTGCTTAATCTTATGAGTCTCAGTTTGATTATCCTCAAAATGGAACTAAAATTTCTTTTAAGACATACTTTACAAAGATTTGAAAGCTACCACAGTTAGACTGGAGGGGCAATTAACCAGATTAACTCAGAAACAGTTAAGATTTTGTTTAGGAATTTGATTGGATCGTCTTAAAAATATTATACTCATTGCTGTTCTTAAGTCAATCATCCATACTTCACAGAGGATGAGTAATTGAAGAATATTTCATCACTTCAAACTATGTTTTTAAAAAAATTGTTAATTTTTTTATTTTATTTAAAATGAATAAAATAAGAAAAAAGCAAAGAAAAACAAAACAATATTAGAGAGGATTCAAAATATATAACAATGAATTACCATTTCAAGAAAAGATATATAATATTAGAAGAAATTATACCCAAAACTGTCCATCTTTTCTTAACTTCCTTGTAGGTTATTCTTTTGTTCTCTATTGCACATTTTTTTTTAACTTTTTTTTTCCTCTCCTTTAATCCCCCTAATATCCCCCATACAAGCTATGGGTAAGTAAGGATATATACATGCACATACAAGCACACATATATAAACCAGCCCCATAAATACAGACAAACACATGTTTATTATCCCTTATAATTCTTTAATTCTGTCCCTTAATTTGCCTTGCTATTACTTAACTTCCTCAGCAGTGGATCCTTCCCTTATCTTCTTTGTTCACCCTTAACTTCCCTCTCCACCAATCCCTCCCCTCTTTTTTCTTTATAGGTTCTGGAGGGGTTCCATGTTATATGTGTAGGGTTGCCTATTTAACCCAGGCTTTCAGAACTAAGAGTCCTCCTCCTGCCTCTAATACCTCTGTGTCTATTCATTTTCCTCAGCTCATCTGTATGACATAATTACTATTTTTACTTTAACTCTGCCCCCAATCTTTCTTTTGAGTTAACCAATTACTGATGTCAATCATAAACATATGGTATACATTTTCATGTAAAAACATAAATAAGTTCCTTGAAATTGATCTTTGACATTCTACTGAGTTAGGGTTTGGTTGAAAATCTTGAAAACCTACAAGTTTACTGAATTAAATATTATAGATAATTTTTCTGGATGTGATATTTTTGGCCATAAGACTAGTTTTTTTGATTGCCAGTATATATGACTTTGAGACCTGCAGTCTTTTATTATGATGCTGCTAAGTTTTGTACAATTCTAATTGTAGCTACAGCATATTTGAATTGTTTTTTTTTCCTTCTTTTTTTGCAAGATATTTCTCTTTGATCTGGGGGTTACAAAACTTGGCAATAATCTTCCTATGTTTTCTATAAAAGATTCTTTGAGGTTGTGATCAGTGGATTGTTTCTATTTAAACGTTTCCTACATATTCTATCACTTTGGGACAATTTTCTTGGATTGTTTCTTACATTATTATATCCTGGTTCTTATTTTTTTTTTTTTGGTCACAGCTTTCAGGTACTATTTTTTAATATTTATTTTTATATTTTCTCTTCTTGATTTATTTTGCAGGTCTGTTGTTTCTCTTATGTTTCACATTCTCTTTTATTTTTCTGATTCTTTATATTGAAACTATTTTGTTACTGCTCAGTCTGTGATAGCTTCACTGACTTCCTCTTGCCCAATTCAAATTTTCAAAGAATTATTTTCTTTCTTAAGAATCTATCACCTGTTCTAATTGGTTAACTTTTTATTCATCATCTTTTTATTGTTCTTGGATTGTTTTTATTTTTTTTTACTTTTTCCTCAATATCTCTCATTTGATTTTAAAATTATTTTAAGAGATCTTCTATAAATTATCTCTGGGCAAGAAGCCATTTAATGTTACTCTTTGGGTTTGAATTTTTTTTTTTACTTCAGTGTCCTGCTTTGAAGATGAACTTCCATCTTCCCTGTTCATGTAGTAAGTTTCTACAATTGAGTTCTTTCTTCTTCACTGGATTGTTGTCATTGTTGTTTTAATGAGAAGTATTAGTGTGAACACCTCTAATCATGAGGTGGGAGTATAATGAGTCTAGCTTCACTTCAGCTTCTCCTCTCTGACCTGAAATCCCAAAGCAAGAGCTCTACCTTCCAGCAAGAGGCAGCAGAGTCCCTTTCCCCTGCCTCTGCATTCACTCAGTATGCTGGTTCCTTTTCTCCCAGGGCAGCCTCTCTGCAGTACAGCTGGGTCTAGTGTTTCTAATAAGCTGAGGTTCACTTTTATGTTAACTCTGACCCTCCCACCCCACCCCAAAACTCAGCAAGCTGTCTGGGAGGTGAAAGTGTCTATGGTTCCTGCTGAGGCTCCCTCCTTACCCAGGTTGCCCGAGGGTTCTGAGGAGTATCTGAGAAGAGAGCCTGGAGGTGTTTGCACATCATACCAATAAATCCCAGACCTGGGCTTTTTAGGATCTTTTTGGGTTGTACAGGAAGACCCAGGTTAGGCCCCAAATCTTCTTAATCTTTTACCACTCCATGTTCACCCTGAGGGACAAATTTGTTCTGTTTGTTGGGGAAATCTGGAAAGTTGGAAATTTATCAACCTACTCTGTCATTTTTTGAAAATCCTCCACCAATAACATTTTTAATGACTGGGAAATAGCTAAACACTGTGGAACAGTACTAAGTAGTGAAATGCAAGAAGAAGTATACAAAGAAATATAAAATCACATGGAGTGGGAAGAAAATCAACCAAAACAAGCTCAAAAGATTCATATACAATATAACTACAACTATATAAAGGAAGAAAATGGCAAACAGCAAGTTACAAACATTTTCATATCTTTTATCAATCAATAAGTTGTAGAATGATACCTTTTTCATGTACAACCATGCCTGTTTTTACATTGTTTTTGTTTTACTGTTCCTAAGATTTAATAGATGTAAAACAAGAGGACCTTGAGATACCAAATCTCAAGGAAATTATAAAATATAGTAACAATTTGGTTGTTGTAGTCCAGTAGCGTCCATATCTTCATGACCCCATTTAGAGTTTTATTGGCAAAGATACTGAAGATTGGCCAATTGCTTATCCAACTCATTTTACACATGAAGAAACTGAGGTGAACATGATGAACTGAATAGCCTAGGTTTACAAAGCTAATGAAATGGGCTGACTGCAGACACTATGCTCTATAGATTGTACCATCTATAGACTGTATCTATATGCTCTATAGACTGCATCCATAATAATAATATTACAAAAGTGACAGAGATGGATAAATAGTCATATTAAGTACAGAATACAAAGAACCATAAGAGCATAGTGGCCTAAAACCTAATAAATATAAAGATTACAGCAATTACAGAAAGAGTTCACTGTTCAGTAAGATACTGCTAGAAACAAAACAACAAGGAAAGACGATCTAACAAGCCTCTCCAATGCAACATGTTTCTTTTTAAGTGTTTTGTCTGCCCATGTTATCATGTAAAAGTAATGGCACAGAGATCAAAGTTAAAATCATGAAAAATCAAATAGTAGCCAGAAAAGAGCCCCAGAATCCATTGATTATAGTCTATAACTCAATAATCATCTATGATGATTATTTTTTACTACAAAATCTCCATTAGAGATTACATTACCCCTCAATTCTTATAACCTCTTTAACACTTGAGAATTTAAGCTCTTTTATGATAAAGACTGCCTTGAACATCTCTATGTTTGGTTTGTCAACAAGATTTCATGAAACATATCACTGGCATGCTGAATTTGCAATTACTTCTGAAGTGGACAACTGTTCATAATTATCTGCCAGTGATTTACAAACATCTTTGTTTGCCATTGACAGTATTCCACTTGGAGGGCTAATGGGCTTAATCCTACTCTTCCATTTGGAAACTTGAAGGTAATTAGCCAGAAAACTGCCTGAGTAATTACCCTCATTAAAATATTTGGCTTTCATCATGGAAAGGGACATGGCAGTTCCTTTACTTGGTGATGAGTTATGCTCATATTGAAGAAGAAATCATTTACTTAGCACATCAACTCTTCCTGTTTATAGACCTTCTTTACTTTATCAATATCATGCTCTAAATTGAACTAATTTTAAATCATACTTTTTATGAAGCAAAAGAAAAAATCTATAAAATGGCCATAATTTTTAATGGAAAGCTCCCTCGAAAGTTATGGTTTCCAGATTTTATACACCAATCACACACCACCTTGTTAGGTAAAAAAAAAAAAAAAATCACATCTCATCCACTTTTCACGAACAAATTACACCATTTTGTTAGTTTACATTTCATTTAAATGAAATTAAGAATTTGTTGATTTATACTATTGATGTTAATGTTATGATTACTAATTTTGCTATTTGTATTATTAATATGGTTATTAATAATGCTATAATTAAAAATATTGGTGTTTTCATAATGCCAATATCAGAGTAATTATTATTAATATTAAAATAATATCATAATAAACAGGATTATTGATCAAACTCAACATTTTCCTACATAAATTTTTCTATATAAAATTTAATCATTACATCATTAATGTGAGAAGTGGGCTTCTTTGCAATTATGTTTTTTGAAATTTGGCTTTCATGATGATATTATTATTGGTGACAGAACATGTTTTTTCCAAACACTGATCAAGGTCAGAATTTTGTCTTCATAATGGATCGGGTAGAAAATCTTGTTTCAAAGAATGAGGTGTTGGGAATACAAGCAAAATGTATATTGTTTTCTGTCAAAATTTAGCAATCTGGTTATTCACCAGCAGTCAAAATAAAAGTTTTTCAGGTTCAAACATGTTTGAATATACAGTGTCAAAACGGGTTTGTTGATCATAATTGTTCAGTTTGAGTAATACCGAATAGATTCTATTCTCCTTAGTCAAATGAGTTTATTATCCTTAAATATTTAGAAATATAAAAGTTTCAAAAATTAAGTGAGAATTATTCTTCCATACTATTTAATTAAACAATAGACATTTATTTATATTTAGGGTTAAAGGCAGGTTTTATTCTGTAAATTAAAGACTAGATAATATTTTTAAGTTAAATATTTATATTTTTATTTGTTTATTTATTGTTGTTTGTATTTGTATTTATTGTAAATTTTTAAAAATTATCTTAATGGAAAGGATATTAAGTTGAGAACTTCAGTGGAGAATATAGTACTCAATTCTTTAGAAATGTCTTAGTAATATATAAGTTTACAAAAATAATAGTAATACAAAATGAATATGATTCTTCTTTCCCAAAGAAAAAAATTGCTTTTTTCAAGATCAAACACCTAATGAGAAAATTCATGCTTTGCAATAATAAATAAGTGCCTCATATTCTGATTTCATATCACACAATTTTTGCATATATCATTTCTTTTCAATGAACTGACAATTTTTATTTAGTAAAATTGATGCTTGTAAAATTTTATAAAAACCATACAAAGACCCTCATTCTTCTCAATACAAGCAATGTGTGCAAATTTCACAATGAGCTACAGTTTCAAATATTAGTTATAGTTCTGCATTTTGTCCTGATGCAGACTGAGCTGTTCAGTGAAAGTTCAATATAATTCTCTCATGTTATACCATTTCCATTGAACGTTCCATCTTTCGTATTTAAAATTTCTCTTAATGCAATGATGACCTCAAAACGGTTGTAAGGATATAAATATACCCAGACATCATTTTCAAGATAAAATCACATTATGTGTCTAAATGAACATGTTTACTTATATCTGTTGTCTAATCTAGTTTTTTGTTTGTTTTTTGATTAATCAGTCACATAACTCTTCAGACACATATGTGAACAATTGCTTTCTTTCCTTATCACAAATGGAACCATTTACCATCTGAAGCTCTGCTTGGTTTCAATCTCATAGAAGATTCCTCTCCATATACTTTTTTTTTATCTGTTCACTTATATTTCACTCCTTGGGAACCCATTCGGGGTTTTATTGAGAAAAATGCTAAAGTAGTTTGAATCTATATCCAGTTCATTTTACAAATGAGCGAACTGAGGCAAAAAGGGTTAAGTGACTTAAAACATCATCCAACTAGTCTATGTCTGAGATCATATTTCAACTCAAGGTCTTCCAAACTGCCCAATCCAGTGCACTATCTACTGCACCATCTGGCTACCTAGCAAAGGATAATCATTTATCTCATCATCAAAATGTGAATTCAACCTTGGATACTCAGACAACTTCTTTATCTCTCCCCAAAACCTCCTTTTTTTCTTTGGTGGGAGGGAAAAAGAAAGGATCCCTTAATTGCTCCACAAAGGTAATGGTTATATAGGACTAGAAGTACATTTTAAGCTCAAGCCACTTTTCGTCTACAGATGAGCTTGATTTCCATTCCATAGAATAAGATACTCCAATGCTAAGTACTGCCCCAACAATTTTTCAACATTTTCTTGAGAACAGGGACTGACACTCTCTTTCTTATTTATATCCTGAGTACCAAGCAAAATACCCAGTACTTAATAAATGGCTATTTACTTAAATTAAAATTAAACCACTCAAAATTGCTTTCCATGTGATTTTTTTTTATTTTTTTTATTTTTATTTTTATTTTTTTTTTTTGCTTAGGCAGTTGGGGCTAAGTATCTTGCCCAGAGTCATAGAGCTAGGAAATGTTCATTATCTGAGGGCAGATTTGAACTCAGGTCCTCCTGACTTCAGGGCTGGTGCTCTATCTACTGTGCCATCTAACTGCCCCATTCCATGTGATTTTTGCAGCATCATTTTCTTTTATTTTCCCAATAATTGAGGTTAAGTGACTTGTTCAGGGCCACATAGCTAAAAAGCCTGTGGCTAAATTTGAACTCAGCTTCTCCAGATGCTGAGTGCTCTATCCACTAAAATATCTAGCTGTCCCTCAAGGATCATTTTAACAATACTTTTTTGACCATAAACTCTTTCTGCTACTAAGTAAGGACTTTAAAATTTATCAGTTTTGTAAGCAATCACAATGCAAGTGATATGTCACAGAAAATATTTATAATGCTTTATTTTCCTTATTAAATATATCTTATTTTCTCTGGAATAATGATTTCTTCAGGCCAACATTTTCCTCTGTATACTTTTTAAATGTCATTTTAATTTATATGGTTTTATACTATTTTTAATTAAAGCAGTAAACAGTGGTCTTTCTTTTCTGTAAGCACCAGTATTTGGAAATAGAAAATGATAATTAGAGCCTATTATTATGTTTTCTGGATTTGGATTTTTATCTTGTGATTATATTTTTGATATTTAAAAAGCCTCAAAAATAAATTTTTAAAAAGCAATTAAATAGCTTCAATTGTCATTTATATTTAATATGTACCATTTCCAGTGGCTCCAATGGCCTTCTAATTAAGACAATTATGAATTGGTATATTACTATAACTCAATTATAAATGGAGATACGTAATCTGAACTATGTAACTTCACTTTGAAAATATAAAATATAAAAAAAACGGAGGCAATTCAATTTAGCTATAAATGTTGCAACTTTCAAATGATTATTTGTAAGGTTTCTCGAGTTATTCCAATTTCTAAAATGTTGCCATTTGCAAGACGCCTGACAATTATATTATACTTGACAAAATGAATGATATAGAGAAGCGTAGAATAGATAATTAGGTACTTTTACCTTCCCAACAAAGATTCTTTGACTTTGATTATAATAACTTGTTAAAATGCAAAGGACACTGCAAGAACACTCCTCATCTGTGACATGAGCCTTCTGTGACAGATGATGTGTGCAGATCAAGTCTGTGGCAATATTCAAAACATTTGAGTTTTTTTGAACATATGCTTTATTAGAGAATCATTATGTTGCATCCACTGTGTTAGGATAAAGATGGTGTTCATGGGTATAGGAGAATTGTACTCATTTGTTTGGGGTGTTCTTCCCCATACCCTGAAGATGAGAACCAAGTAATAAATGTTTTCTAATATAGTTTTTTGGGTATAAAAAGCCGAGATTTCAAGTGCACATTTTTTTTTCCGTATTTTGGTTTCCTTTCCTTTGTAGAGGAAAAATTTAAGATTATACAATTTAAAGGTAGAATAGCCTCTAATGAATATTTAGTCCAAGTCCCTCATTTTATTAATGATGTAATAAGGAACAGAGAAGCAAAGGAACTTGCCCAAAGACCCAGTGCTATTAAGAGGCAAAATCAGAGCTTCAAACTACGTCTTTCTTGCTACACTGAATAGAGTATGGACTCTGAAGTCAGGAAGACCTGAATTATAAATTAGTCTCAGGCTCCTAATAGCTCTGTCACCAATGGTAAGTCACTCACTGTCTACCTCAGTTTACTCATCTATAAAATTGGGAGAATTGTAACAACTATGATTCAGATGTTATTGTGAGGAAGAAAAGAAATAATAATTGTAAAGCACTTGGCACAGTGTGTGGCAAATAGTAAGTACAACAAATTATTATTAATGATTTCACTTTCAAAAATTCACTATGCTTTCCAACAGAACAAGCCATCTGTCACCTAGGGATATGTTGAGACCAAGAGGAATAATACTAACTAAACGCAGTAAGTGCATCATTCAGGGGCCATTGAATCTGTCATGACATTTTCAAACAGCCGAATTCACCACTGGGACTTGGGGAAAGAAAAGCTCTCTGTGAAGAAAGTATCTGACAATGTACTACTGGCAATTCTAAGTAGTCGGTTTTCGTGGTTGGCCATGTGGAAAATCTACTGTTAGCTGCTTTCTCAAGTGTTCAACTTTAACCCCAGAGTTAAGTAGAAAATCAAGAGATAGCAAAGGTTTTCAAATGAAAAGCAGTTACATTTATCTAACATATAACTATATGGATATTTCTACACTTTATTCATATTGATTCATTTGGACCATCCTATAGATATGGAGTAGTCACTGAAAAGTAAGGCTTGAGATATATCTTCCTTTATTACGTCCAAACTCAAAGTGAATACCAATTCATTAGAGACGTGGTACTCTAGCTTAATTTTACTATATGAGGGTTTTTTTTTTTTTAAAGCTTCACATGATGGCCTATAAAAATAAAACCGTGTGAAAAAGAAGATGTAAAAAAGAAAGAGTAAGTCTGGACACTACGAATTCTGTACCGACATTCTGACATTCTATTAATAAGTACATTTTGCATCCAAACAGCTTATCCTAATCTTGAGATTTATGAATAACCAACGAATAAACATGCTGCTAAGCAGAGATGGGAAAAGGCTTACTCTGGAAGAACAAAGAACTAGATTCAAGTCTTACCTCTGATACATACTGGCAACTTGACTCACCCAAGTTATTTTACTGATCTGGGCCCCAAGTAAAACCCTAAGAGTATAAATTACTACAGTAATACAATAATGAATGAGTTTCTTCCTTAAAACACACACACACACACACACACACACACACACACACACACACATATACTCACAGATTTTTGTAATATCTACACAAACAACTATACACTTCAGTTTCTTCATTATACCAAATTCCATTCAAAACATGAATTGCCCAGTTGACTGTCTACAGTCAAGAAATTATGTAGGGAAAAACTAAAACTCATCATATGTTTTTGCTTTTGGCAGAATAGGGACTAAATATAACTGTATATTGAATGGGAAGGAACTTGAAATTACAAGTAGAATATAGAATTGAGAAGTACAAAAGGGACAAATGTTTCAAATATGAGCATCATATTTGTTGAAAAGATGCAAGACCAGGAAAATATATTCAAATAAAGGCACTGAAAACTCTGATGCATTTAATTATTTGTTATCCCACAAGCATGGTTATTCTGTCCTTGCCTGGGTTTTTCAATTTCATTGCACCTTCTCATGTCATATTAGTTTCATCAACACCCTCTAAAATTATACCATGGAAAAGCCTCCAAATGTTCTAATGGTTAGCCTTTGGTGCATTTTCTATGCCGTACATATGTAAGTTAAACATTCATATTATGATCCATCATGTATTGAATTTTTATAAGCTATAAAGGGATCTCAATACCATGGATAATGTATGAAAGCCATACTTGTAAAGATATATTGACAAAATGGAACAGGTCTAGAGGAGAGTGACTAATATGGGGAAAACATGCTAGGAAGGTTATATGAATGCATATCATACAGGAGAGAAAATTGGAGGAATATAAGTGTTCAACTAGTTTGTATTAAACACTTATGTGTCATGAGACACAGTAAAGAATATTGAGGTTCTCCTTCTACTCTCTGTGTAACCCTGGGCAAGTCAGCTTATCAAGTAGAGTCTTTTTAAACTGTCTATGATTTTAAGTGACATAAAAGTTACCAATCTGTATTGGGAGAAGGATTCCCTCATCTTGAATTTCTGAGTATAAATGAAATCTAACATCCAATCCTTTGTCTCTTATCATTTTATATGTCAAGGAATATGCTCATCACTGAGTATATCAAGCAAGAAAAAAACAGTATCTTCCACAAGGGCACTACATACCAATATGGGAGAAAACATAGGAGTGAACAATACAAATTACATACAAAGTAGATATAAAATAATCTTAGTTAGAAAGACTCTATTAGACGAAAGGCACTGAGAATGTTAGCTCTTTCATGGTACAGAAGAGGGATATATTTATACAGTTTTGTCCTAAATGGTAAAACTAGAAGAACAAAACAACTTGATTGGAAAGAAATTTTCAGATCATTAAAACAAATGACAATCAAATACTCAAAAATTTCCAACACTAGCCTCATAAAGAGTTGTCTTTATAAAGGGTTATCCAATGATACCATGAATTAAACTCTAATTTCAGGAGAAAAAAAGGTCCCCAATACATTGCATGTATACATTAAGAGAAGCTTATGAGCAGACATGGACAAGGGTCACACAGGATGGGCGGGAATGGACAAACTATAATCACTAGAAGGACAATTCAAATTAAATGGAGTATAACAATATCTAATAATAGCATTTTAAAATGATGACAATGACAGCATTTATATATTTCTTTATAGCTTGTAATAAACTTTATAAATATTTCATTCAATTCTCAAAATCTTGGAAGACAAGAGATATTAGCCCCCTTTTACAGATGAGAAAATTAAGGCAAAAAGAGGTTATAAGACATGACAAAATGTCTAAGGATAGATATGAACTGAAGTCCTCCTGGCTTCACATCAAGTACCTTATTCATTGCATTGCCCAGTATCATTTGAAAATAACGACAAAAAACCAATACAAAAATAAAAATAACAGTACTATAAGAATACAGAGTGTCAAAATTAACAAATCTCTGAATCACTGAACAGAAAGATAAAGATTATAAAACAAGGTTTTTGGTCTATAACTCTATAAAGTTTTGAGCTGCCATGAGGAAAATAAAAGAATGAAAGGATGGATGATACTGCTACTTGATGTAAACGGAATGTTAATGAAAATCAATTAGGAGAAGGAAGACACACTTAAGGCATTTTTTTTTTGCTTTTCTCTCTACACAGGATAATGTCTGTTCTAGAAAGGAGAAAAGTCAAATGGCTGACAGTTACTAGTAGAACAGAGGCAAGGGGAAGAAAGCACTAAGCTGAGACTGATGAATTGAAGTCATCTAGACTACATGAAATACTTTCTCAGATACAGAAAGAACTCATGTTTATGCACCCTAGCTTCTTTTGAGACCAAACTAAAATCTGACTTGCTATATGAAATCTTTCCTGATTCCCCTTAATCTTAGTGTGTTCCCGGCAAAGGCCAGATGAGGAAGGAAGAGCACTTCTGAGAACAGGAGTGAAGATCTCTCTAGAAATCCCTAGGACTCAGGTGAGTGTGTCTGGCCCAAGAGGGCTGGTGATTAAAATCCCAATCCGTTCACAAAACATTTATTAAACTCCTAGATAATGTTCTACAATGGATCTCTGTTGTCATGAAACACAAGATTAGTGATCACAGTCTAATACTTTAAGCGATCCGGAGTCAGGAAGACCTGAGTTCAAAGACAGCCTCAGATACTCACCCACTGTGGGACTCTGGGCAAGTAACTCAATCCTATTTGCCTCAGTTTTCTCATCTGTAAAATGAGGTAGAAAAAGAAATGGAAAACCACTCTAGTTTTTTGCCAAGAAGACCTCAGATGAGCTCATAAAAAGAGTCAGACACAACTGAAGTGCTTGACCAACCACCAGAAAAAGAAGTTTAATAAGATGGTTTAAGATGTTTATAAATGGTAACAACTTAAGAGTATGAATGGGAGAAAAATTCAGGACAGCATGAGTTGAAGCCAGGGAATTGAATACAAGGAAAAAAGTTCAGAAACGATCCAGGTAAATGTGGCAAGAGTCCCTCACTGGACAGGTAATCAGAATGGTTAATGGGAAATCACAGGAACATGGCCAGATGGCTAATAAAGACCAGATAAGTGTCAGTGGTATAGTAGCTCAGTATGTGATGTCCCTACCATCCCCACTATGAGGAGATGACTCAGTATCAAGATGATTAAGGAAGTTTCTTAGTTCTCTTCAGTTATTGAAAAAGTTCATTAAAAATTTATATTTATCAAGCTACACAAAGACCTCAGAGTCCATCTAGTCCAGTCTTGTCAGGCTACAAGTAAAGAAACTGAGGCACAGGGAATTTTAGAGATTTTCTCAAGCTAACACAGGTTATAAAAATGAGGAGTATGGTTTGAGTGCACATGCTCTGACTCCAGAAATCTTTCCACTGAACTATGCTGCTTTATTTATGTCTTCTTGTATTTATCTGAAACTTTTATGTGTCATTTCTAAAAGTGTTACCTAATAATTCTTGCTAGATTGGGGCTGCTGAAAAAAACCAAAGCCTAGTGTCTTCCCTCTGTGCATTATGTCAAATTTATCCTGAATATACATATGTTTTTATGCCATCTTCCCCATTAGAATGTGAGCACCTTAATTTGGATCTGTGCTCAAAGGGCCATCAAACTGTGCATACCCTTTGATCCAGCAATATGTCTATTGGGTCTGTATCCTAAAGAGATCATAAAGAGGGAAAAGGACCCACATGTGCAAAAAATGTTGGTAGCAGCCCTTTCTGAGGTGGCCAAAAACTGGAAACTGAGTGGATGCCCATCAGCTTGGGAATGGCTGAATAAGTTATGTTATATGAATGTTATAGAATATTATTATTCTATAAGAAACAATCAGCAGAATGATTTCAGAAAACACTGAAAAGATTTTCATGAACTGAGGCTGAGTGAAGTGAGCAGAACCAAAAGAACATTGTCCATAATAATAACAAGATTCTGTAATGATCTACTGTGATGGACTTGGTTCTTTTCAAACATGAAGTGGTTCAAGACAATTGCAAAAGACTTGGGATGGAAAAAGTCATCCTCATCAGAGAGAGAACTATGAAGACTGAATGTGGGTCATAGTATAGTATTTCCACCTTTTTTGGTGGTGGTGGTGGTGTTTGCTTATTTTTTCTCTTTTCTCCTTTTTTTCCCTTCTGATCTGATTTTTCTTACGCAACATGACAAATATGGACATATGTTTGGAAGAATTGCACAAGTCTGCAGAGAGGAGAGAGGAAGAAAAATTACTAGTACTTCCAACATTAAAGAAGTATAACCATAAGAGCACCACTCAGATACACCAAAGAGTGTTGTATGTACTTATATGAAGTTTTGGAAAGTTATTGCAGATTCTCGCTGAGCCGTACACAATTGGAATGGGGACTTAGATCAAACTTAAGGAGTAGGAAGTTGAAGCAAAAGATCCACTAAAAGACTAGAAGATGTTGAGCGTTGGAGTGTCTGGATATCTAAAGCTGATGATTGCTACCAAGACACAAGGCATCTCTGAATCTCGTTGATCTGGAGGGACTTCTACAACCATAGTCTTCATGTTATAGAGGAAGAACATAAGGCATAAGAAGTAGAAATGACTTCTTCAAGTTCATTCATATCCCTAAAACTGGAAAGGACTTCCAGGGTCCAATTTCCTAGTACATTATATGGGAGGAAACTGAGGACCAAGGAAGGGGAGCGTCAAGCAATATGAGAAGAATTTGATCTGCGATCCTATCTCCAGAGTTGATACACTTTCCATTGTAAAAATCTCTCTCCTAACACTGTTTCATTTTCAAAGCCTTCAAGAAACCAGAGTCACCTATGCCACTATAATTGTCATCAGACAAAAAAATCAATATAATGAAATATAAGCTATTAATATTGATGCCTTATTGTAGAGGGATTGGGAAGAGGGGTCAGTATAATAACTATGTGACTGTTGCCAAGTCACTGGAAACATTGAAGATTGAGTTTTTTCTTCTGTAATACAAAGAAGTTGAGCTAGATTTGTCATGACCTTTTCAACTCAACCAGTAACCTAGTGATGGCAGCTATAGTCTCCTGTAAAATGGACTCTTTGAGGACAGGAAATGTTGAGTTCCATACAACATGTTCTCAATGAGCTCCAAAATTTTAGCCCATAATCAAATGAGACCGAAGAAGAAGAAAAGAGAATTGATCACTGAGAAAGTTGGATCAGGAAGCACATTTGCCCTGTGTCTTACCCTCATGTGCCATTATCCCTACCCAACAGAATTTCTAGAAAGTTATATGGTAATATTTGCAAATTCAATTTGAGTATCAGCTGGCTCTATAGCTGGTTTTTAATATGTGACATCCTAGTGAAGGGACCAAAATAGTCACAAAGAGTCAAATATAGCCAGCTTTTTAAAAAAACACATGTATTTAGTCCAGCTGTGGCTATATCCCCAAATTTTTTGTTTCTCCTAATCTGGAAGCCACAAGGTTGTCTATTTATAAACCGACACAGGTGGATTAATTGATGCTGGTGATTCTGATGAGTAGACAAGACTTTTGTATTCAGATCAAATTCTATGTCAGTCACATGCTGCCTAAATGACCATGGGACAAATTATTTCACTGATCTCAGTGGGCGTTTTTTTTTCCATGTATAAAATGATGAAATTTGCTTAGATGTCTTTGATCCTATGATCTATTTTTTTAATGTTTTAAATTAACTCATTAATTAATTTAATATTTTCCCCCAGTTAAATTAAAAACAATCATATGATCTATTTCTAAATATATGATCTTTTGGGGATTCTACAAGCAGCTACTTCATATAATTGCAAAGAAATTACTACAATCTGGAAAATCAGCAAGGAATCTTATTTGGAAACTGGTTCCCTGAAAAATTTCTCTTCTTTAATGATTGACCAGGATATGTAACCAAGTATACATTTTTCCAACTGGGTAATCACTTTGCATCTCATCTAACATGATTGATTGCTGAAGGGAAAGTCTCCGGATTTGATTCTCAAGCCTCATACCAAAAGTCCCATATCAAAAAGTCTATGAGAGGGAGCAGCTAGGTGATGATGCAGTTATAGCCCAGGCCCTGGCACATGAAGGACCCAAGTTCAAGTTGTTAAAGACAATTACTAGTCGTGTAATCCTGGGCTTGTTAACTTACCCCTGATTGTCTCTACAATAACAACAATAAGAATAACAACAGTCAAAGTGCATTAAAGCTAGCACATCAAGCAAAAGATTTTAACCTACTAGGAGGTAAGGCGTTCCTGGGGACAATTCTTTTAAAAGAATGAGTCACAATTTGGTGTGGGAAAGAAAAGACCTAAAAACAGTAGTGTTCTAAGGAATGCTTTCATGGCAGCTCGAAAAGTCAAGTAATCATTGCTGCATTAATTTAGAAAAAGAGTGACATTGCCAAGGAGTCATGGTAAAGTACTCCCCCAGGCTTTGGAAAAGAAAAGAAATCCATAGTTTCCCTGAAATTAATATGCGATTCATTATCTGGAAGGCAGAGAGTACTTAATTTTTAAGAGCTGTGTGTGAGTATTGACATTTGAACCATATAGACTTAACTTTATTTACTGTGGTAACAGCATAGTAATGTTGATTTATTTAAACACTTCACTGAAGTGGCAGCTCCGTTTAATTAAATAGCAGCCTAATTGGGTTATGTTTGATTTAAAAGTTTCAAAACAAAACTATAAGATTTGTTAAAGGCTAGATTTAGCAAAGTTATAATCATTAAAAATTTACATTATGTGCTGAGGCTATACTGAGTTTCCTGGCGAATTTCCAAGCGGCAGACCTTTTAAAAGACTAATTGTCTGTGACTGTGTAATTCCCTGAGCACTGAGCCTGGCATGTCATTGACTTGCAAATACCAAGTTAGAACTCTGCCCAGAGCATCAAGGAAAAGGAGAAAAAACCTCTAAATGTGATGGAAGGAACCGACAAAAAGGAAAACATTGCGGTACGTTTTCTGTGGTCGAAAGTGCACATCGCACAATTACGGCACTCGGTGCAATGATGACGATGTCACTAGAAAAGCAGTCAGAATTTTCAAGCAAGCTTAGTAGGATGACAATCTCCAAAGAGTCAATATTTCATTCTAGTAAAAGGGCAAAAAAACAGACTCGAGGGAAGAGGCCGAGGCGTATTACGAACAACAATTTGTGCCTAAGAAATGGCATGAAAATATTCATCAAAGAGATGCATGATGGGAAACGGCCATATTGCCGATCATGGAACTAGAGTTAACAAATGAAGAATCAGAGTACTGAACCGGAGCCCATGGCAAGTTAACAGGTCTAAAGGAAGGCTGATAATATTAGGAAGGTAAAGGGTCTCCCTTCTATAAATTCTATGGGTGGAGACAGCCAAAAATCACACAAAATGAGAAGTCGAGAATGGGTGGTGAAAGGGAACCAATGGAGAAAAGTTCACATTGAGATCATCGATCCATTGACTTATAAGCCATAGATATAAATCCATGATTGGATACACCATACTCACATGACACCCAACTAGAGAAACAGAAAAATGGAGTTCAAAGAGAGCTATGTGTGTCTGCTATATTTTTTTTAATGGGTCAGGGTAAGCAGGCATAAAACATACTTAGATGAGAAAAGGAGGCCTTTACTAAACAAGCTACCTCATCGAATCATTTCTACTTTCTATTAATTCTATTCTCTTAGCAGGTAAGAGGAGGGCAGTGGACTAGATGATCTCTAAAGTCTCTTGAAGCTTTGAATTCTCTGATGGCACAATAATGGGATATAACTGCCAGAAGTGTCTAAGGTGTAGTTCTGATTATACCATTCTCTAGTGAAGAGCCTGTGGTAACAATGCACTTACACAGTCTGACATTTAAAGGCCCCCATAATCAACCTCCAATCTACCTTTACAAATTCACCTCACTTGATTCCCTTTGACCCACCTTATACAACTGTCAAAATGTGCCCAGTGGATATATTCCAAACTCCATATTGTATGAATCCCAGAGTATATTACCTCTCTTCCATCAACCTCTCAGAATTTTTATCTAAATGCAAGGAATAGGTCAGGGGCAGTCATCCAAATCCAAGGACTTCCTTCCCAGAGTCCTTAGTTACAAGATCTCCCCCTTAACCTATGGTTATATTTCACCCCCTCAAAAGACTATCATTTTATTGAAGTCAGAGTCAGTTTGACTGCTTAAAAAATAGTCAATCAACAACAATAATAACAAAAACCTATCACAACCAATACTTCAGCAAATTACCCATATAGGACACTTCTATTATACACCAAATTCTAAATATTTCCAAATTAACTCATTAACTATCTTTCCTTTTGTTAAAGGCAACATGATACAATTAAGAGAACAATGGCTTTACTCAGAAAATCTGCCTTCAAATTCTATCTTTGCCACCACCTACCAGACCTTGACTGTATCATTTAATTGACCTCAGTTTTGTCATCTTTAAAATAAGGCAGCTGGGACTGATTGCCTCTAAGGTCCCCTTCAGGTAACAAACTATGATCCTTTGCTTAACAGCATGTAATGGCTACGCTGAAAGTCAGATTTGTTAGCAAATTAGAGTTCTATTAAAAAGGAAAACAAAGAAGGCGAGGATGGTATCTGCAATGTTCTGAAGAAAAATAAAAACACATTTATGACATTGGAAAAGATTTCATGGGTGTAGCCTATGGTCTAGTACCCGGTACTCTGGATTTAAATGAACTGGCTCAGATATTAGAGGCTAACGGTAAAATAATTCTTTTTGGTTCATTATATAAGTACCTACAGTTTCCTCTGGGAAAATCTCTGAATATGATTCCTATCTAAGGCTCCAAAGATATGTTTCACAGTGTCCCCCAGATCACACATAAAGCATTCAAAGCAACAATGCATATATCAACTATAGTACAATCTCTATTCCAGCCAACAAAAATGCAAAAAAAAACACATCAAAGGACTCAAAATAAGCTATAAATAATGCATCAAACCACATAAAGGACTTAAACAAGTCCATGAACAATCAACATGATTCTCTTCCCTTGCTAGTAAGTACCACTTTCACGGGGCACTCAGTTTTGATTCCCATCAGAAAAGAAATAATCTTAGGATTGTGGGTGATAGTACCCACCAGCAAAAGTGAGTCTGACTTTTATTCCAAAAAGACCTATAAAGGTATCAGCTGGCCTTATGGTATTATCTAGATAGGTCACTCTAGAAGGGAAACATACTTGGAGTTACTCAGCAAGCAATCCCACTGGGGCCACACCATCAAAATAACTCATAATAATGGTGGGGTGCAAAGTTGGGATTTACTGCCCCCTCTTGTAGGGCTTTACTCCTTTAAGGTCCACGTTTATGATTCTCTTCTTACTATAAACAAATAACTCAGTCTAGGAACTTTGCTCCTCTAGAGAAAAGACCCTTGAACGAAGAAGAATTCTTGAATTCATGAATTTGGATTTATTCCAGATTCTGATGCTACCCAGAAAAGCACAAAATGCCTCGTTTTCTGAAAGTGGGCTCAATTCTAGAACAATCTAACCTTAGACCTGTAAAGGTAAAAATCTCCCCGGGAAAAATTCTCAGCAGTCTTAAAAATGCTCAAGCTCAGGAATTTGCCAATGGGATTGCCTTCTTTCTATCTGATATGTATATGTGATCATGAATACTCACACAACTATCTTTGCATGGCTGAGAACAGATATCTCTGCAGATACATCTACCTGTAACGTCAAGAGTCTGTCCTTTTTGTGCCACTTGGTCAAGTAATTTGTTCTTTTCTTGGCTACTCCCATGCACTTGAGATTATGCTACCCTCATATCACTCACCCAAAGCCAGATGTTAATGGAGAAGAAGAGGAAAAAAGTATGTTCCCACTTCTGGAGCCCTAGTTGTAATACTAGCTACTATAGCTAGAGGAAGCTGGATAACATAATGAATAGAGGGCAAAACCTGGAGATGGAAGACATGATTTTAAATACAGTCTAAGACAGTTACTGCTTCTAGGCAGTTACTAGAACATACACACACACATAACATACATATATATATATATATATATATACATATACATACATACACAGATATATATATATATATATATATATAAATAAGTGCACATATATATACACACACATATATATATAAATGCACATATACACACACATATCACAGATATATATACACATATATACGTATGTATGTATGTATTCACTTTTCGTCCCCTTTCCCTTCGGCTATTATGAAATGAAACAAGGGTAAAGGGAGTTTATTGACCTGCATAATTAAGGCCATCAAAAAAGACTAACTCCTCCCAAAACAAGATATCCTCTCACTATCTGAGTCTATGAATTCATTTTCCATTATTGAAATCCAACCTCCATAAAGTAGTAAAGGACAAAAGTATAAATAAATAAATAAATAAATAAATAGACAGACAGACAGACAGATAAATAAGCAAACAAACAAATGAATTAATAAATGAACAAACAAATAAGCAAATGACAAATAAATAGATGTACACATATATAAATATAAATAAACTAAAAATATCATGAACATACAAAAGGAATCACTTCCATATAAGTTCCCTAAGTTGATTAGAAAACCAAAATTATTTCTCAGTGCCTTAGTTTTCTTCCCAATGAAATGATGAAATTGAGTGCATAAGTAATGGTTACTGTGCATCTTCAACATCCATTTTCATATGGTAAAGAAGAAGGACAGGCTATAATATAAACAAGTATATAGGAACAAGGAAAGCTTTCCTGAAAAGATGTCACCAAAAATGGATGCTGAAGGATGTGAAGTTTACTCGCCAAAATTTTAGTAGGTAAAATTCATTCTAAGTAAAATGAATGATATAAATAAAAGTGAGAAAGAGGCAGATGAGTTCCCAAAGAAATATATTAGAAAGAAGCGTTAGAAAAAAGTATACAATAAGTCTAGAAGTCTTTTTTGTAGGTTGGAGATAGAAGGCAGAAAGGCTGAATAGTAAATTATTAACAGATTAGTCAAGAGTTAATGAGGATTTGAACTACAGCGGTGATAATACTAGAGGTGGTGGATGTATTAGTGGCAATAGTAGTAATAGCATTACAAGTAGGTTTCTAATAATAATAATAATAATAGAGAAGTAGTAGGAAAATAAATAATAGTAATTATAACTATAGAATAGCAATAGAAGTCGAAGTACCATTAATAATAGTAGTAGGAGTAACAGAAATAGTGGTAGTAATATTATTAGTCATAATACTAATTATAATAATAATAGTTATAGGAAGGCTAGTAGGATAACTAGTCATCATTATTGTTTTCATAGTAGTGGTGATGGTAGTTACAGAACTAGAAGTGCTAGAATGATGTGATGAATATGAAAGAATACCAAAATGAAACTGACTTTTATGCCTGAAGGAGGATGGGATGCAATCAGAAAATGAGCCAAGAATGACTGAGATTTTCAAAATGTTCAACTGGGATACAAATTGGGACATAGGAAAGAAAAGCAAATTTAGGGATAGAGAATAGTTTAGGGAAAAGAGGGCTAATTCATTTTAAACATCTCAAGGCAGAGGCACAACCTAAATATACAGCTCAAGGTGCTCAAAGAGGAATCAGAAATATTAAATTCTGAGTTCAGGACAAACTGAAGGCAATGACTAGATATCATCCAAATAGAGGTAGTAAGCATGGCAATGGATGAGATTGACAATTAAAGGAGTCTATAGAGATAAGAAAAGATGAGAAACAGCAGCTGAGGGTGGAAGCAGAAGGAGAGAGTGGAGAGAATTGTAGCAAAGTATAGTGTCAAAGAACACAAGGGAAAAGAGAGGATCCTTAAAGAAGGGGCAATCAATGCTCTCAAATATTACAGGGAGGTACAGAGTGTCGATGACTTCAAAAAGGCTGCTTTAGGTCATTGTTACACACAGCAATGAAACTATAACCTATGAAGACCAAAAATGAAATTGCCACTTTAACTAAGCAAAAACTCCTGTTAGATTAGAAAACAAAGTCATTCACACTTAATTAGGTTTAAAATCTCCTCCCAAGGGCGGAGGAAGAAGAGAACAGTAACAGTTGAAAAGAAAATTGCAGTTTACAAGTTCACATCATGAATTATAACTGAGAAGGAAATAGTCCATAAAAATCAATTTTTTTTATATTTTAAAGAGAGGGAAAAAGGTAGAAAGCATCTAGAAAGAGATGTAGAAAAAAGTTTTATGCTTTTTTATGTTTTTACTTTTAAAAGAGTTTATGCTTTTAATCTCTCATCCTTATTTTAAAGGCATAGTTTTGATCATGACTCTCCCATGTTCAGAAATCTTCAATGACTCCCAACTGCTCTTAATTGGAACAAATACTGCTAAACTGCTAAAGAAGATACTCTCAAGTCTTATCCTGTCACTAATCCATCCTCTTCATGAAGCTAGCAAACTGATTTCAATAAAGTTTGATATACAACAAAGTATATATATATATATATATATATATATATATATATATATATATATATATATGTATATAGAGATATACTCATTTCATAAACTCTATAGTCATACCAAATTTGCCTTTTCTACTATTTTGCAAATATACACTATGCCCAATTTGTACACATTTATATTTAAATGGACCCCACCCAGAGATTACACAACCTCCATACCTAGGCCTATTAGAAACTATATTCATCAAAGCACTGCTCAAGTTAAATTTTCCACATTATTTTCCCCCTTAATTTCTGCCTCCCTATTAATCCCCACCGATTTTCCTTGGATATCCTTTGTACATGTTTCTTTCATTTGAACCCATGCAGCCCAAATGACTCAATGATAGCAGATGTTTAATAAATTTACATTGATTCACTGCTGCATGACCTTCCAAGCCAGGTTACCCTCTTCTGAACTCGCTAATTTATAAGGGTCCTTCTTAACAGGTAACACTCTGAAATGAACACAATATACCAGCCATAGATTGACCAAGCAAGAATACAAAGAGAGTATCACCTCTCAAATCCCTGGGAGCAATCCTTTCATAAAGAAACTAAATGATTTTTCACACAGTTGATTCATATATTTGACATTTAAAGAAAACCCCAGATTACTCTCACAAAAATTCTTGTCTCTCTTGTTCATTCTGTTCTTTTGAAAATACTAAACGTGATGGAGCATGCTATCTGTCTTAAAGTATTTCAAGGACTGCCTTGTAAAGGAAGGCTATTTTCTGTTGACCCCCAAAGACTAGACCAGGAATAATGGATGGCTGTGGCCAAGAGGTCAATATGGGCTGGAGGTCAGGAAAAAAAGCCGGAGAACTCGAGTTGTCTCATAGTGGAAATGGCTGGCACATAAGGCTAGATGTTCCTTTCCTAATATGTTATTTTGAATATGGTTGTTTTCATGTATATTTTATGCTACGTGTCTACTGAAATCTCAAGTCTCAGATCCTATGATTCTCACTTTATAATTCATTTCTATTAAATTTCATCTTCCTAGATTCATTACAATGTTCTATCTTTTCAAGATCTTCTAGGATCTCAACCCTGACACTCAGGAAATTAGCTATACCTCCCTATTAAGATGCATGCAGTCAAAATCAATGTCATCTATGTTTTTATCCATGTTTTATTTATAAAAATATAAGAAGCAAAAATCCAAGCACTATCATATGGAGAATATCATTAGGGACCTCTTTCTAAAGATGCACAGAGACTTAAATGACAACCAATTCAGGGCAACCATTTAAGGCAGTTGTAAATGGATTCACTACTTTATTTTGTATTTTTCCAAATTCCCCTCCCCACCCCCTGACAAAAAACACAAGATCTTCTCTCAGAGCAGGCAATTGTTAACTAACTTTAAAATGATCAATTGCTTACTAAGTTCTAAGTAAACTATATTTCCATTATTTCCTGATCAACAACATTTGAATAATGTCCCAAAAATAATTAAATCAGCCTGGTATGACCTTTCTTATAGAAATTTTTTTGAAGTTTAGTGATCAATCACATCTTATTTTTCTAAATATTTAATCATGGTTCTATATAACAATATCATTCACAGCCCAATGACCTTCTAAGCCTCTAGGCTGACACAGACCAAGTGTGATCTTGTCAGCTGATTTTATTTTCTGTCTTAACATTATTCGATCCCAACCTATACTTTAAACTGAAAATTTCCAAATATAGCTTTGGCATACCTTGTCTCATTTGCCTCATATCTGAGAAGACGGTCTTCCCATATACGAGAGAATTATTCAGTGTAAGAACATGCATAATAACATGGGAGTCACTCTTTGTTTCACCTCACAGGAAATAGAGAATATGTAAATTATTGACTGGAAACTATAACAGATAAAGAAAATATAAAGCATTCACCAGAGTTCAGTCCCGAGACCACTCTCCTTGGGAAAGAAAACAGAATAAAAAGAAAAACAAGAACAATTCTATTCTTTCATCGCTGTTGGATTATTGTTGCAACCTCCCTGAACAGTCGCTGGAATACTTGAAAAGATCCTGAAATATGCATATATTCTTCTTTGGTGCTAGCATTTCTTTACAAGGCTTTTAAATAACAAGTTGATGAATGAGTTCCCTGTGCATCCACATTGGTCTATTTGGACACCTCAACATTTCTTCTTACTGGCCAGAACGTATTCTTTATATCATTTTAGAATTGGATAACTAGAGAGCCACCTATCCTTTTCTGGGTGAATTGTCCCTTTGAAATTTCTATTCTTCAGACTTGACTTGTTCTTTCTCTGAACCCTTTAAAATCAGTTCTTGTGAAATATAAGCCACTTCATATTAGATTAGTGGATATTTCTGCTTCTTAATCTTAAAAGATGCAATGGTCATTTCTCAAATATTTATATCCCATAAACGACAAGTTGATTCACCTTTTGGATAATTATAAAATGTTCATCTTTACAACTTAACTACCTATGCAGTTCAATGAAGGGTAGGAAGGAAGATCCCAGAATCTCAGTATGCTAACTAATCATAACCAGAAATTGAGGTTAAGTAGGATTTCCCAGTAACTTATTTCCACAGGAATATGACATCCAGAATCATTACGAACATTACTACCTTGGCTCCATACACAATACTAAATGAACAGATCCAATCACTAGTCTTGGAATCACTAATCACTCTTGGAAATTTGTTCAAAATAATTAAGCCGTTCATGGGCAGAAATGGCATACATAACTCTCACGAGACTATTCCACTTGTTGAATGTCTAATTCTAATATTTATACTTGCTTCTAATTCAGCATTGATAAATTTAAACTCATTATTATTAGATACATCCCTTTGTACCTTTTACCAGGCTAAAGAATTATTTTATTGAAATTATTTGCATAGATGTTGATATTTGCAAACCAGTAGGCTTCCCCCAAGCCAAGTTATGTAAACTTAGTTTTTTTTAAATATTTCCTCCTAAATCAATGCTCCCAGCATTTGACCATCGCATCTTTTAAGATTAAGAAGCAGATATATCCACTAATTTTTATGAACCGCTAGCACCTCTCTCTTCCAACACTAAACCCTCCATTCTCCATTTCAATCCCAACCACAAGTTATAACATTTAAATAATGACCAAAATACGTCAAGTTCTTTTTCAAAGCTCTAAGATCAAACTTGGGCTTTTTTAAAAAAAAACATTGTCCCATTCCTTGGATCTTCAAGAAAAAACTCAAGTGATTACGATCAAGAAAGCTGTGTCATATTAAGGTCTAATTAGAATGACTCCAACTCTTTTGCTGAATTTCCAAGAAACAAACCAAATAATGAAAGTAAGTTTTAAATGTCTCATGTTTAAAAATGTTACATGTTTAAAAATGGCAATACTTAAAAACACCTCATCCAGTGAACAGGTGTGGATCTCCTGGATAGTATGTGTAGGTAAATATTACTTCATTACTATTATTGTGCATTTATGAACATGTCAAGGTGCAATAGTACCCAAGGATTATTCATTCAGGATTTTTTTCAAATTCATGCTATAGTATTAATGAGATTTGTAGAAATTTTCACTAGGTTTGATCTTGACGAACAAGTACAATCCACTGTCATCCCAGACACTAGGGAGATTAGGAAATTTCCTACATTTGGAAAGGAAACAAAACATACTGAATTTCTAGTACAATCCTTGCATTGCAGCAAAGGAACTCTAAAAATTTATCTGGTCAATAGTTTTTTCTTAAAGAAAAAATGCTAAATAGCAGATATAATTACATGTTATAATGTGTAATCAATTTAACCAATAAAGTTATATTTTTTAAAAAATAGTGAAAATCCCCCCCACTTACTTGAAGCCACACACACACACACACACACACACACACACACACACACACGAAAACATGAACATCAGAGCAGGAACCATCTTCCTTTTCTGTTTGTAATACCAGTGCTTAGCACGAAGAGAACTGTTAACAAATAATTCATTCATTAATATCAAGAATGATCAGGAATCCCATCTAACAGAGGACTTTCCTCCAAAAAATGACTGTGTCCCATTGGTATGTTATTGCTAAAGGCCTCTTACTGGAAATGTTATAGAATGTATCCTAGTATGGAATGGGATTTTAGAAAAGTTGACCTCTGAATTCTTTTTCAATTAGAAAATTTTATGACATAAATATAGCATGAGGAAGTTTACTTGTTTATAAGATAAATATGATATGTAATCTTTTGTATATATTTTCTACATATTGTTAGATATCTTCTATGTTAAGATTTAAGTTTCTTAACGACAAGAAATAATTCATATTTATCTTTGTATTTTCAGTTTCTACTGAATTGCCTAGCTAGGGATGGTCAATCATCATACATTTATTAAGTACTTATTATGTGGAAGGCACTGTACATATATATTAAGTTCTAAATAAATGAATACATATTGATTACTAACTCTGAAACATCAGTGTCTTTTAAGTAAATCAGGCTAGCATCAGCAAACCTTTCTCTTTCTCTTCAGGAGGTTAACACAATACCATCTGTTCATCAACAACCCACACACCTACTCGGGCACAACATGACCAGTACTCTCAATAATACACTTCTATTAACGCTTGCCTCACAGAAGCAAGAATATTCTCCTAAACCTCTCCCTTCTTCCCTTCAATCTCCATCACAAAAAGAGATTTCTGAAACTGACATTTCTATAATAACTTTAAAGAATACAAAAAAAAAACCAACAAACATTGGCAAGGTAGAAAATGTAAATTTGGACGTGATTATTCTTGTTGCAAAGGGATTGTTTTACCCTTCACAAAGCATTTACTACACAGCACCTTTAAACTGTTACTTGATATGCAAAAATCCAGTTTACTTACACACACACACACACACACACACACACACACACAGTATTGGTCCCAGTACCATTACTATGTAATGTTTTCTCTGGCAGCCTCAGTTTCTTCATCAATACAATGACATTATAAGAATAAAAATGAAGCATTAGGAATTACCTACAAAAAAGGTAATAATTTTTTCATAATGAAGTAAGCTTAAAATCCTATAGATCCAGCAATTTTCAGGAGCTTATTTACTGTACAAAGCAAAATAAAACTCGTAGACTAAACTCAACATCAGGAAATGTAATTTCAATTATTGTAGGTTTTAGTAGTCTATGGAACATTAAGCACGTTGTTTCATAGTCATGAAGGTTCCCAATCAATACAACAAGGATAATATATCTCCCTCGAAACCTTTATGAAATGGAGGAGAGATTAGGGTTACCCCTTTGCCTCTGAAGTAATAAGAGGCAAAAAGTAATGTGGAGATCCCAAATAATATAGGATCAAAAGATAAAGCATTATTTGAAAGAGACAATAAAGAATATTAAAGGTACTTAACAAGAATATACATTTGTAACAGGAGCTATATCTGTGATGATTGTGAACACTGTGATACTTGTATGAACACTTGTATGTGACATTCATGTGTAAGAAGTTTAAATTTGCTCATTACTGCCTTTGCCTTTCCTGGGGACAAAGAAAAGCAGCAAATAACTGGGTTACTTGTAAAGCCAGGGAGTATGAAATCTGAATGGCACAGGAAGTGGAACTCTCTTTGAGTCACCAGTTCAATAGCGAGCTCAGATCATCTCAGCCACATGCAGAGGTAGGATAACCTTGTAAAAAGCTACAGAATACTTTCAAGTCCTCAGAAGTGGCTCAATCTATAGATAACTAGATTATCTTTTCCTATGAAAAAGCCTACACTCTGGAAGCACATGTAACACAAGTCCTTCCTGCCTTTGGCTAATCCATCCAGGGTACTTTCCATGTCCAGAATTAACTGGAGGATTAAACAGCAAAATACTCAAAATATCAACAGTATCAAATTTACATTCTATATACATTGTGAAAGTCTCCAACCGGTATTTCTTAGTGCATTTCCTATTTAAGAGGTGGAAGAAAAAATTATAACACCCTGAGTGATTAAAAAAAATGAATTTTAGGAGAATAGAAGGCAAAAAAAAGAAAAGACAGTACTGGAACGAAATGGTCCAAATGCAGTTTTTTTGTAAAACAATGGTAATGTCAAGGCTACCGTAACCTCCTATTCAGAAGCAGACTCATGAGAACACACGTAGGAGGGTCTAGAAAAAGGATGGCATAGAGGAGTGCCAGGTTAGCAATACAATTCATTATTAAACTCTTGATGATCAATGGCTGTTCTTGAGGGCAATGGAGAAATTAACCTAAAGTACCTCGCCTTTCATGACAACTCCAAGTGATTGAATTTGAAGACTTCCTGAGACTATAAAAAATACAGACAGGAGACACCGTAGTTCCTAACAAGAGCAACTGAATTTAAGCACTGAATGAATTCTTACTAGGATCAAACTAGATTTTTGGAAGGTGCTTTAAGATCCCTAAAAGGGAACATGGGTATTGGAAAAGCTACCAGCATGATTAGTGTGGAACTTACGTTAGGTATTTCAATTTATTCCTTTTCAATATAGGATAAGTAAAGTACTATATATAATTGGAATATGCATATGTGGTCATGTCAAATAACTGGGTTCATGTCAAGGTGACATGATTTGGCTTACCAGAGGGCAGCATGAGGTAACAACAAAATTTCAAAGGGCCGTAAAGGTTCAGCCAAGAGACTAATTCAATAAAGCCAGAGACCACATGCTTAGACTGATGAGTCTTGCCATCCACTGAGGAAATGGAACTAAATGGGTTTGTAAACACCCCGATAAAAATAGAGAGCACAGAAGTTCCACGCAAAGTCTCATGGTGTTGGACAGAACACAAAACCACCAGAGGGAGTGATACATCTGCACCTCTCTCTCTGGACCTCATAATTGAAAAGGGTCAACTACCAAGTCTTTAATTAGAACTATACAAACAGCACCCCCTGGTGGCTAAAACATCCATTGTGAATACAGAACTGGTGATAAAAATTTTCAGTAAAAACAAACAAGAGAAAAGATGGGAGGGCATTAAATGAAAGGGTTTGGATCTATTTTGCTCCAATCTCTGGGATTCTCTCAATTTCATCATAATTTTTGGAACAATACGTAATGGTTACTAGTGTCATACCCCCCCCCCCAAAAATGAAAGGAAAAGGACCTTAGATGTACACATAGATTGATGACACCTCTTTTCAGAGTAGCCAAAAATAAGAGAAAATGAGGTAACAAAGGCTCTGGAAGAAAGAGGAATTACCCAAGGTCATCCACTAAAGGAGTTAATAAACATAATTATACTCAATTCTACTAGCTGACCAATTTAATATTATTTTTACACTGATGTGATAGACTGTGAATAGGTATATCAGGAGATGTTTTAGACAAATTCAAAACATTTCTTCTTTTTTTATTTTGATATTCTGACATTTTTATTCTAATCCATTAAATGTGAGAAACAGCACATTACGGGAAACCGCTTTGGACTCTTGAATCAAGCACCCTAGAGAATTCATGGTAGAATTAAAATGATTTGCTTGAAAACAAACAAAAAAGAAAAAACACAGGAAAAGCAGAAATAAGAGCTTTCCTCCTACAAATGTGGAGAGGATTAAAAGAGACTAAGCAGGCAGAGACCTTTGTAAAGCTTAAAGAACTCTTTGTTAGTTATTATTGTTATTATTATGGCTTTTCACAAAGGTACAGTTGTAGCCAGTTTTCCGGAATGCTGAATACAGGGTGTTCCTAAAGTCTTAGTGTAAATATAAAGGCATGGGCATTGCTCAAGAAAAGAGGGATAAGGCTGAACTTACCCTTCACTTTAAAATAACAAAAGATTTCCAGAATATAAAAATGAACAAAAATACACCCTGAATTCACGGGCATCAATGGTACTTTTATTTGAAGACATTTACCCAGGAATCATCCTAAGGAGATAAAAGTATCACTTCTACTCCCTTAGTGACAGAAGGGATATTTGAGAGACATACTAACAGAAATAAGCACTATGGCAAATCTTTCCAGTCCTTTCAGAGGTGAGGGTCTAACCAGGCTTGACTATCAAATCCATGGTCCTATCTGCATAACACTTACAGAAAATGACTCTCAGAGGATAGGAGGGTGATATATTTGGAGATGAATGTAATAGAATAACAAAAAAACTTTTTTTGTTACTTTGTTTTTTAAAGTGGTAACAAAAAAAATGAAAGAAAAAGGGCCAGGAAAGAGAAAAGAGACCACTTGAATAGCTCAACCAGTTATGGGATAATAAATATTTTATGGCAACCTCAACCTAGACTCACTTGAATGTCCGACTTTTATTGTCATATGAAGAAACAATCTGATAAACTCTACGTGATAACATGACTGAATATTGCATGTGTAAAAAATAAAATAAATTTTACTACACCTATACCCAGAACGATGCACTGAGTACCATTTTGTTGTATTGCTGAACTAACAACGGCAACAACAAAAATCAAGCTGGTTTCAATTCTAACATCAATCCCATGTACTTTTTTTTTTTTAATAGCCTTTTATTTACAGGATATATACATGGGTAACTTTACAGCATTAACAATTGCCAAACCTCTTGTTCCAATTTTTCACCTCTTACCCCCCCACCCCCTCCCCTAGATGGCAGGATGACCAGTAGATGTTAAATATATTAAAATATAAATTAGATACACAATAAGTATACATGACCAAAACGTTATTTTGCTGTACAAAAAGAATCAGACTCTGAAATATTGTACAATTAGCTTGTGAAGGAAATCAAAAATGCAGGTGTGCATAAATATAGGGATTGGGAATTCAATGTAATGGTTTTTAGTCATCTCCCAGAGTTCTTTTTCTGGGCATAGCTAGTTCAGTTCATTACTGCTCCATTAGAAATGATTTGGTTGATCTCGTTGCTGAGGATGGCCTGATCCATCAGAACTGGTCATCATCTAGTATTGTTGTTGAAGTATATAATGATCTCCTGGTCCTGCTCATTTCACTCAGCATCAGTTCGTGTAAGTCTCTCCAGGCCTTTCTGAAATCATCCTGTTGGTCATTTCTTACAGAACAGTAATATTCCATAATTTTCATATACCACAATTTATTCAGCCATTCTCCAACTGATGGACATCCATTCAGTTTCCAGTTTAGCCACTACAAAAAGGGCTGCCACAAACATTCGTGCACATACAGGTCCCTTTCCCTTCTTTATAATCTCTTTGGGATATAATCCCAGTAGTAACACTGCTGGATCAAAGGGTATGCACAGTTTGATAACTTTTTGAGCATAGTTCCAAACTACTCTCCAAAATGGTTGGATTCGAATCCCATGTACTTTTGAGGACATTTTGGAGATTGGCTCAGGTCACAAACATTCTGGAATCAAGATGAAGTTGAAGTGGGATTACTGATGCTGGTGGAAAATCCTCAGATCATGGATTTAAAACTGGAAGGGATCTGAAAGCTAATCTAATTCACCCTCCCAGATCATTTTCTAAAGGAGGAAACTGAAGCCTAGAGAGATTAAGAAATTAAGCCAAAGTCAATAAGGCTTTGAAACCTAAAAATCATCAAGTTCAGTGCTCTTATATTACAAATTGGGGCACGAAGGTGCAGGGAATAAGGCTGACTTTTCCAGGATCCCATGGGGGATCTTAAATTTGGACTTTAAATGGAATTTATGAAGTCATCCAGTTCAACCCCTTCATTTTACAGATGGGGATACTCTGAAGTATCCGGAGGGGCAGTTATTTGCCAAAGCCAGAGAAGTATTAAATATCAAATTGGGATGTGATTCAAACACTCTCTCTTCTTAATCCAATCGTCTTCCCACTTTTTCATGGAGCAACTTAGCTAGTATCTAAACTGACAAAATTAATTCCGTATCAATATTGTTTTAGAAATGAAACTTCCCTGACATTGTTTTCTCAATAAAATAAGTTTTCAAATAAAACCGAATTTGATTAGAAAGAAGAACTAACTATTCTCTACTGATCTGCAACAGAGAGCCTATGAATAAGGGAAACAATGACATCAATGATATCTCCGGGTTTAATAATATTAAGAATTCAGAGAAAATATTGAATCACGGTTCTGGTTCCTCTCACCTTGAGACATAAAGTACAAGAATAATCATAATAGCAATGAGAAGACTTTACATTTATTAAGAATATTATGAGCTGCATATTCCTTTGCTACTCAAAAATGTGTTCATTGAAAAGCATTCCAAAACAAAAGTCAGGAAGGCTCAAGGTGAAATCCAGCATCAGGTACTTACTATCCATCTGACCTGAGTCAAATTACTTAGAATCCCTTTACCTCAATTTCTTCATTTGTAAAATGGGATAATAGCATATTCTCCCAGGGCTATTGTGAGAATCTAGTGAAATATTTATATGGTACAACGACAGCTTTAAAATTAAAAAAAAATTAGCTGTTGTTTTTGTGACTGATGCTAATGCTGCTGCTGCTGGTGGTGGTAGTGGTGGTGGTAGTACTAGAAGTAGTAGTTGTAGTAGTAGTGATAGTGATAGCAGTGATAGTGGTAGTGATAGTAGTGATAGTGGTAGTAGTAGCAATAGTAGTAGTAGTTGTAGTAACAGTAGTAGTTATGGTAGTGATAGTAATGGTGGTGGTGATGCTAGTAATAGTAGTGGTGGTAGTGATAGTAATGATAGTGGTAGTAGCAGTAGTAGCTGTAGTAATAGTAGTAGTAGTGATGGTGATAGTACTGACAGTAGTAGTAGTAGTAGTAGTAGTAGTTATAGTAGTAGTAATGGTAGTGGTAGTAGTAGTAGTAGTAGTGGTAGTGATAGTGATAGTGATAGTAGTTATAATGGTAGTAGTAGCAGTAGTAGTAGTTGTAATAATAGTAGTAGCAGTAGCAGTAGTAGTAGTTATAGTAGTAGTAGTAGTAGTGATAGTGACAGTGGTAGTAGTAGCAGTTGTAGTAGTAGTAGTAGTAGTAGCAGTAGTAGTAGTAGTAGTAATACAACCACCACCAGCAGCAAAATCTGGTGATAACAATGGATAGATCACAAAGCCAGCATTCAGGAAGAACCGAATACAAATCTGATGATAAATTAGCTATGTAACCCTGAAAAAGTTATTCATTTTCCTTAACTATAAATTAGGGGTAATAATTTTAAAAATTGCAAAAATTGTTGTGAAGATCAAATCACATTTATAAAGTACTTAATACAGTACCTGAAATATAGTGTTATGTAAATATTAACTATTATTACTACTACCATACTACTAGAGGCAGCAAGGTAGCACAATGTAATAGAGCAATGTGCTTTGAGTCATGAAGACCTGAGTTCAAATCTAGTTTCAGACACTTAATAGCTGGATGAACAACTAACAACACTGTTTGCATCAAATTCCTCATCTGTAAAATGAACTGGAAAAGAAAATGGCAAACCACTTTATATCTTTGCCATGAAAACTCCAAATGCAGTCATGAAGGATCAGACAAAACTGAGAAACACTGAACAAAACCCATACCAATATTTCTGTTGTTGTTGTTAAACCATCCTTACGCCATAAGTCCTACACTTACCACTTTACCCATGTGACAGATAAAAAATTTAAGGTTCCAAGAGGTTATGAAGATGTTGAATTATTAAGGTGCTCAAGATAAGTAAAATAATCTCAAAATAATTTGTAACTCCATGACCCATCATGTAACCCAAAGAGAAAATATTGCAAAGATTCATTTTAAAATGCCCCCATAAGCAAGTGATCAAAAAGAGGAAGACATCTGGATAGAAAAATGTATTTCTCTCCCCAAAAAAGCTAATCATAAATTATTCCTCTGAAACAACTAACAAAAAAGAGTGAAAAAGAACATACCAATTACACCCACAAATCAGAAGGGGAAAAGTTGAATTCCCAGGAACATAACAATTAATGAGGTTCCCTTGCTAAGTGGATAATGTCCAAAAAAGTATCAACATAAATATAATGAGTCCCACAAATATTCATCCTTTATGGAGAAATTAGACAAAGCTGTACATAATTGCTATACTAATATTACATCTTTTCACCTATTATCTGTAGCAGTCAAGTAGATTAAATTCACTATAAGCAGGTAAAACAAATTTCAGATTTTCCATTAGCTAACAAACAGCGCAGAAGCTTGAGTTTTTATAAGTATAGGTAAAGAAATCAGGAAAACTGGTTTGATGAAGAGAGAAAAATGACCTTTTCCCTTTTAATAAATTTATTTTAGTTTCAAATCATATTAAATTAAAGAGGACCTTGAAAAATTCTAACCCTAAGAAAGAGGGTTGCTTGAGACAGAGAGCCTCTTATTATCTCTTTTGTGATTAAAAAACAAATCGTAATCTTACTCTATGAGTATACTGCATATCAAATACCTAGCATTTCCAATCACTCTAAAATTAATCAATTTTTAAAAATTTTATTACATACTACCATCTATTCTAACTAACCTTTCCATAAGCAAAATGAGGCCCAAAACTAAGTCATTCTGTCCACTTTGTCTCTACTCACTCAACCTTCAAGCTTTTCTTACCAGCTTCTGACCTAATTCCTCAAATCCAACTATTCTATCCAAACTTGCTGATGATCAGGTAAATTCCTTAATCCATGACTTTTGTTCAATTCTTATTCTTCTCAATCTATATTATGAACTTGTCACCCTTTCCTTCTACAAGGTCTCTCCACTCCATGTTTTCATTATATTTCTCTCCTAGGGTTTATCTCCTACCTATATGATCTCGTTTTTTCAGTCTCCTGTGATGTCTCATAATCCACATCATGACTGATATCAGGGGCAGCTGATCAGGTTTCAGTCTTTGTTCTACCTTCAGACTCTCTCTAGTTAACCTCATGCATTCGATGTCTAAAGTTAGTAGTGTTGTTATTTTGCAAGACTTTTCACCCTCACTTATGCCATATATCTCATCAAAGGCCAAATCGTGGTATATCTATATAACATTTTTTGAATTCGATCCTCTTTGATCTCTTCAGACGGCAAAAGATTTACATAGGCCATTGGAATTTAGATTAGTCCAATGACTTCCCAATAGTTGCCCATGCTCAAGATGTTTCTCACATGTTGCCATTTCCTTTTCTCTCCATTCCTAAAAACTCATTTTTCTATTGATAATTTCATTTTAGAACCTCTATTTTGAGGAAGGCCTTACATTTTCCTTCCTTCATTTTTCAGACTTTACCAACCACCATGACATGGCAAATACCTCCCTCTCTCACTTAAGGATGTTTTCACCATTAGAATATAAGATCATCAGTAATGAACAGAACCAGCTACACCAAGAGAAAGAACACTGGGAAATGAGTGTGGACCATAACATAGCATTTCCACTCTTTCTGTTGTTGTTTGATTGCATTTTTGTTTTTCTTCCCAGGTTATTTTTTACCTTCTTTCTAAATCCGATTTTACTTCTGCAGCAAGAAAACTGTATAAATATGTATACATATATTGCAATTAACATATACTTTAACATGTTTAACATGTATGGGACTGCCTGCCATCGAGAGGAGGGGGTATAGAGGGGAAAAGTTGGAAGAAAAGGTTTTGCAAGGGTCAGTGTTGAAAAATTACCCATGCATATGTTTTGTATATAAAAAGCTATAATAAAAAAATGTAAAATAAAAAAATAATAATAAAGGAAAAAAAGAAAGAAAAAAATGTAAGATCATTGATGACAGTTATAATCTATAGAAAACACTTAAAAGATTGCTGACAACTGTGTTAAGTTTATTAATAGCAATCAAGACTATCATATAAAGACAACTGTCATAGGAATTTTCATCACTCACAAATACGATTTCTCTATTCAATGAAATTCAGTGTATTCTTATTTACTTTATGATAAAGTATAATCTCTTCTTTTGAGCTTTTAAAGCCAATTTAACCTTGGAATTTCCTATCTTTCCAGGTTCTACTGGACACTATACCCCCAGCTCATAGTATAATCCTGTCGAACTGTCCTTCTCACTGCTACTCACTTATAACACACTATTGCTAATCTCCTTTCCACAAGCTACCAGCACCCCATTCTAGACCTGGAATGTACTCGTTAGTTATTTCTGTTAGAGAATGCCTCATTTCTAGTAAGATACAAGTCATGAACCATCCTCTGGATGAAGCCTTTCCTGATTTCCTCCAATTGTGAATGGTCTCTCTCCAAAATGACTTTATAGTTAACCATTTGGGGTTTGTTTCTGTCTATATATTTATTAATTTTATAATAATGCTATTTATATTTTCATATGTATTTTTTATTTTTGCTATTATATTATTACTTCCTTTCATTTTCCATCCTTCATTTTTCAGACTTTACCAACCATCATGACACAGTAGAGATTATCTCCGAGAAAGAAATGAACTTCCAAAGAATGTACTCACACTTCCCAAGGCTTGAAACAGTATCAAGCACATAGTAGAAGTATAACAAATAATTGACCGGTTAGCTGAAAGTAGCTAAAACCCAAAATCTGTGATACTTCCTTTCTTATTAAACTGTTTTGGACCCACTGCATCTGAGAAGACTAATGCTAGGAGGATGCAGAAAATAAAATTTCTCATCTGGCCTAGTAAGGAACAATGCCCAGAAAAGGCACTATACCCAGTAGAAACCATGAGACCAATTTAGGTGAGATCATACACACAGCAATCACCAGGATTAGTAGAACAACATAGCCAAATGAAGAGGTCCCACTGAGAAAGAGAGACTCTCAATGAAAATGACAAGAATATAACCCAGAAAGAGATTGCTATTTCTGCAGGTTTGATTTTCTTATCATTGTGATTTTGATGCATAATCCTTAAGCATGTCTATTCTTCCCAAATATGGTATGTGTATTAATAAGAGGTTATATACAAGGTTATGGGAAGACAATGGAGGTTCACAAGTTTTATTCCTTCTTTTATTACTGTACTGTTGAATTGCAAGCATTAACTGATCTGCAGCAGGTACTATGTTAAGGATCAAATACCTTTGCAATGAACCAGCCACATCCATTGGCTAACTAGGGAGAGGAAAATTAAATCTGACGATGGGAGTTTGTGAGATATATTTATGAATGGATGGAGATCACAGAATAACTTGAATCTCATGACACTTTTCTGAGAACCAAAAGCAGGAAATGAGAATACCCAACATGGTCCATCAAAAAGTATCTATTGAATAAGAAATGACAGGGAGAGCTATAAATTGGTCCATGGTTATATCAAACAATTTGGAATTAAACTAGATAAGTTAACAAAATGATTCATACCACTGTACTTAATGATTCCAACTCCTAAGAATAAACTAAAAGGATATCATAGACAGAAAAAATGATTCCACATATTTCAAAACATTCATCGTAGCACTTTTTGCAAGTTTAAGTGACTTGACCAGGATCACATAGCAAGATGAAAGTATGATTTCAACTCATTTCTTTATGTTTTCATTTCCAGCAAACATTCTGCTATCCCACCTATTTCCTTCTAAGCTACCTTCTAGGTTTAAGGCTTTAGGTAGCCTTAGGCAAAATCGTTGACCTCCCTAGGTCTCAGTTTCCTCCCTTAAAAAAAGTTAGAGAATTGGACTAGATGATCTAAAGCTCTCCCAGGTCTCTCCAAAACTATGACTTCTTTCCCCCTCCATTGTCTGCCACTGATAATTGGAATTGTAAGATACCTTTATATAACTGAATTTTGCGGAAGAGGGGGGTTGTACCAGGTTAATTTATTGAAAGCAGTAATTCTCAACAGAGGAGGAGCCCCACCATTTAAGCTCTGTTTTACCCTAGGCACTTCTGAATTTGGCCTCCCTAAAATTGCCAAGTAACCCGGTGTTTTGACCTGATCTCATCTCGGGAGGTTTCTGTTATTTTCACTTCCATTCTTTGCTTGGAAATAACTCAAGAGCAGGTCCACAAATCAAGTGGAGAGATGGGAATCTGCCCTGTCAGAAAGGCAGCAGGGCAGGACAGCATCTTATTTCACACCGTGGCTCTGTCTCGTAAAATTGCTGACACTAGCCTAACGGGGCCATGAAAAATGACAGCAAATAACATGAATTGGGGAATCTCAGTCGATTGAAGTTAGCATAAACCCCACCCCCATCAATAATTTTCTATATTAGATCAAGAACAGCTGATTTAGACGGTGAGAGATTTTTGTATGAATTTTTAAAAATGCAAAGATTTTCAACGATGTTTCAACATGGCATCAAGGTGATAGGACGTTGAGGGGTATAGTGACATGACTTGACGTCACTTGCTAGCCATTATGGGAAGGCTTTGAATACAAACCTGATGACAGGGTGATGAGGGTTGCAACAGATAAAGAGGCTAATCAAAAGTTGACTGGTCACTAAGTATTGAAGATTTTAATTAAACTAACCCATGGTGTAAAGAAAAATGGCACATGGTCGTATATGCTACATGATCCAATAATAAAGCTTCAGTGGCAATGACAGAGTAGTGGGAGAGAGACAGAAGGAAGCAGATAGGTTCCAGACCATTTATGAATCAATCATGTGTGACCCAGGCATAATAGGTATGGGGGACCTGAAGTGAATCAATTAAATAATTCCCACTATAAACATTAACTTCAATGTTAGCACTCAAAAGGTCAAAAAGATAAACATTTTTAACATTATAATTGAGATTAAAAATACGATACATCAAAAAGAAAAAAAGAGAGAGTGAACTTTCTCCCTGCCAAACATTGTGCTAAGTCCTAAGGATACAAATATACAGATAGAAATGTAAGATACTTTTTAAGATATACTCATGAAAACATAACACAAGTGAGAGCCATACATACCTTAAGGCTGCAGTGTCTGGGGAAGAAGAGGGATATGGAGATAATTCACAAAGAAGTCATATAAACAATAGGAGGGTGGAAAGTAAGATGATCAGGGAGAATGAATTATTGAGAGGTGAAACATCTCTCTGATTTGATGATTTATAACTGGCTAGACATAGTGAGATTGTTGAGTTTGCTCAAAGTGTAAAGTGAAGCAGGTTAAGACCTCAAGTCATAAGGGTAATTTTCTAGCAATAAAATCCCTAATGGTTGCATAAGGTAAAGATAATTAAATACACCTACATCAAGAAATATAATTTCATGAAATATTTGGTTATTGCATACTAATCACAAAGAACCACCATTACAATAAGTTTAGCTCAGGAGGAATAGCTATTGTAGAAGATGGGAAAACAAATAATTAAACTGACTCCCCAAATAGAATAACATGTTTTCATAAAAGTTCACTTCAATACAAATGTTAACATTAAGGATGTATTTTCAAAACTTTTATTGAAGAATAAAAAAAGAGCAAGAGGATTTTGGAAAGATGAAGTAGGAGGTCAGAAAATTGCAAGTTCTCCAAATCTCCCCCACACCGAAGGTAAAATATCATCTCAAAGCAAGAGTAAAAATATAAAAAGGAACAAGAATTGGTGCAGAACAGTGTGATTTCAGAAAATGTTTGAAGAAAAGCACCAGGACTAAAATTTAGTCCATGTGAAGTACAAACACTACCAGGCTACCTGCACTGAAACAGGGAGTGGCTATCACTATGGCTAGCTGTTTGGGAAAATATCCAAGCCAACATCACAGCAATTTTCACCTTTTGCACAGTGTGGGGAGTCCAGTGACAGAGTCCTAGAAGATTATGGGAACATCTGCTGACATAGAACAAGTCCAGCTGTGATGCTAAGAGCTTACCCTGGGTAAGAAAGAACCAGTACAGGTCTGGTGAGTAAAAAACATTTGAGCAACGAAACTGTTGTCCATGGGCACTTACAATGGGATACATTTTTTGGATTTGGATACAGGCCACGGGGCAAAAATAAAACAGAATCTGGGGTCAGAGGCACTGTCCTCCATGGCCCAGGACTAGAGTTAATTACATTCACAAACTCTTATTTTGAAAAATTAAGAAGGACAAGGAGAAAGTTACAATGGGAATAAACAAGGATTTGTCTTCAGAAAAGGCTACTCAATTTAAGGCTCACATCTATCCAAAAGGCCAAATTTAAATGATAAGTTGATCAAATAGCTCAACAAAAAGTTACAAATTAAATGAAAAATGTGGGAAAATCTGTTTTAAAATAAAAAAACCAAGAATGTTATGAAAAACAAAGTGGAAAAAGTAGAAAAAGAGATCCAGAAACTTAAGGAAAAAAACTGGTCCTTAAAATCTAAAAGTAGACAAGGGAAAGACCATGAAATAATAAAACAACACATAAAAGCAGAAAAAAAATAGATGGAAATTCAACACAACATTAAAAAACAACAGATCTAGATACCAGATCAAGATGAGAAAAAATAAAAATGATAAGAATACCTCAATGCTATGATCAAAAAAGTATCTTTATACAATAATACTGGAAATATTTTTAATTATCCTGAAGTGTTAAAACAGAAGGAACAAAAAGAAATAGAATAAATCTACCAATCATCACCAGAAATAAATCCTATAAGGAAAACTTACAATAACATTATAACCAAATTTGAAAATCCCAAGGTCAAAGAGAAAAGATTAGAAGTAAATAATAAAAATATTACACACATGGTAGAAGCACAATTAAAATTATATAAGGCCAAGTAGCAACTACAGTTAAAGACCACAGGTCTAGGAACACTATATGTTGAAGAGCAATAGAATTGGGGCTGTAAGGAAAAATGCCAAAAGCAACTTAAATATAATCATGGGCAAAAAAAAAAAAAATACATGAATTACCAGATTTTCAGGATTTCCTTACAGAAGACCTGAAATAATTAGAAAATATAATATACAAAATCAACATCAAAGTCTAATTACAAAGGAGCAAATAAGGAAAAATCAATTATATTTTTATTTGTAGAATACTAAGATTGTGATTAGTAATTGACTAATTCAAAAAAAAAAGACTGGAAGAGTGCTGAGTGCGATGTGATTCTACAAAGCAAACCCTACTCATATATGATCAGGATCAAATAAACAGCAACATAAACAATTTAAAATGGAATAAAAATCATTTAAATTTATAACGAAATTAGGTGGTTGGGGAATAGGATAAGAGTTGGGGTTATAGAAGAACATGTAGATTAATAGGAATGGGATAAGGGTAGAGGGAGAAGATAAAGGAGGGATCCTTAGGAAGTGGGGGTAGTCTATAGAATAATAGGGAAAGAGTGGGTAGAATAAAAACAGAGGAATCAACAGGGATAAGAAATCAGTAATACACACAAACAATAGTAATAAAAATCAAAAATGAAATTTATCACGTGATAAAAGCTTGGATAGTAATTAGGACTTCAGGGAAAGTTAAAGGTAAAACAGAATTAGTCCAAAGTCCAAATAAAAAAAAGAAACTATACTATATGCCAGCCATAGTCATCAATATTGTTTTAGAGTATTTAAAATAACTAGACAGTATGAGTTTATAATATTGCTACGGCTTAGGAAATGATGAACTGATGAATTTAGAAAAATATGGAAAGATTTAGACCTATTAAATGAGGTGTCATCCAACTTGAGTGCGGAAAAAAAGACAAACTAGCATAGTAAAGTCTTACATAAATCTAAATCTATACATATATATATATATATATATATGCACCTATATGTATTTGCACAAATATGCATATATATATATGTTTGTGTGTGTGTGTGTATGTGTATATGCACATTTATATCTTCATGCTCAATAGTCTATTTCTTAAAGAATTGAGGGAATGGAGAAAAAAGAACAAAGTAAAAGTGCATAGCTGAGAACATAAGAAAGCCTACAGGGAAGAAAGCAGAGGATGGATAACTCAGAACGCAATGTATAGTATTTATTATATGTTTTTTAAAATGGAAATTTATTGGTTTTTATTTTGAAACTACATTATATTCTCCTGTGCATGTCAATATTTTGGCTTCTTCTATTTAGTATTTATTTTTCAAATCATTTTTTTCAAAATGTAAAAAGATGCTGAAAAATTGGAGATTATACTGATGATGCATACATTTCATTCATATCTTACTGAATAATAAAGGAGATATTAAACATGGAAGTGCCAAACAGTATTTAAAAAAAGTTTAATTATATACTAACAGAAACCATTTCCAAATGAGTTAGCTTCATAGAGTCAAACCATGGCCTTGTTAAAACACAAATTAAACTAAAAATGAAAAAAGAAATAAGAAAATGACTATATATAGCATATAACTGTCAATTTCAATATGACATACATTTGAAAAGCGATGAATGACATAAATGAATTAATAGATACAAATATAGATTATAACAATTTCCGGAGGAATTTGAATTCATGCAAATGAATAATCTATAAAAAGAACTTTTTAAATATTTAAAAAATGTTTATATTAAGTGTAGATGAGGATTGCTTCAGAGTGCTCCTGTCCGACTCCTGGGAATGCTCCCAAGTAACTCTCTCAAGAAAACTCCCTCTACCTCTAAGAGCTTCCTGTATATATATGATCTCCCAAAGGTTAACTCCGCCTTCTGGAGGGAGAGGGATTCTGGGTTATCTCCCAGAGTGCTTTCTGGCCCTAAGGGAGGTATGAATTCAGATATCTCTTTCTAAACCCTGAACTCTCCCAAACGTGTGAACTCCATTGAGTACTTAGATACTTATGAGCTCTCTAAAGGTGTGAACACAAGCATTGTTTCCATCAGTTGTACTTAGTACCTTGTTTCAAGTTCTGGCCCAAAAGATCTCTTTCTAAGATCAAATCAATCATATTGAACCATACCAAATTAGATAATTATTGTCTCTATCAACTCCAATGGCTTAACACTTTGTAAAGATTCCAACAGATTGCCACTTTTCTGTCGGCATTAAGACCTATTTGACATTAATTTTCATGCTAAGAAAATAGGAAGGTTAGGCGTATCTGCATTACTTCAGTTTTTATGTAGACTATTAACAAATCAGTCAACAAATAACTCATATAACTACTGAAAAAATAGATATGGCAATCCAGGGCAATTTTAATTTCAAATAATCTCCCCAACGAGTATAAAAAATCAGGAGTATAGTTCTCTTATAAAACAGTATTGGGGAAAACAAGTTAAGCCTTTAACAAGATATCCAATTAATTCAGATTGTCTTGACCATATTTAATTTTGAAAAATACAACAGGATAAAGAGCAGATAAAAATATGAGAAATATATTTTAAAAGCTTTCCATGATAAATAATTTCCTTCAATGGCAATGAAATCACGTGTGGATTCTATTATATGTGCTGTAAACAGAAGGTATAATAACACTAGGAAAAATAAAAAAAGTGGCTAGATTAGATATATCATTTTGCACAACAAAATAAATTGTAAAGATCCCTGAATAAGAAGATTCTTAATAAGTAAAAAAGTCACAGATATGATTGCTATTTAAACAAATAAGAAAGAAATATCAATAACTATTGACACATGTGACTATTCTCTCAGCCCTAAAAAAAAGTCTCTGTAAGAAGAAAGTATGTATTTAAGGTACTTCTGATTAAGAATATGAAGGAAATTGGCAAGTCAGATGTTCAAAAGAAAACCATATCTATAGAGTGAGAGAGTCGATTGGAAGGTGCATAGACTGCAAGGCCCACAAAGTGTTTTTTACTTTGTGTCTAAGCTATTTAAAACAATTATTAAAAATGCTGTCTTAAAGGCTCTATATTGTATTCCTTCTTTTGATTATTTCAAATTTGTTTTGTATATGTCACATATATATATATATATATATGTATGTATATATATATATTTGTTTATAAGCTGTCTCTCTAATTTGAGTTCCTTTAGAAAAAAGACCTTTTCTTTTCTTGTTTTTCCAATACATCTGATATTTAAAATGTGTCTGGCACATAGTAGACACCTAGAAGATGCTAATTGAATTTCACCAATATTATCGAGAATTCACTGACATATAACTAAAATCATTTTGACAATCATGAAATTATTATTCTTAATCAGGGAATATTAGAGATGAATAGTCACAGTGGTGAAATATCTATACTTAAACTGATGACAACAGAAAAAATTGTTAAAGGATGCCTACTGTTTAGATTATGCTATACCGTTAAATGGACAATGCATAGGGTTAATCTCAATCAGTCATCGTCTGTTGGACTAAAATGAAAACTAAAATAAGCAACAGACTGAATTATAGGAAGAGTATGTGCTTTATTAAATTTGGAGAAAACATGCAACAATTTCAATACAAGTCAAATTCTCCCAAATACACGATCTCAAGTGGTTAACAACCATATTCATCAAGCTATGTTACATGACTAAACATTATAAAAAATTTTAAAAAATTAAGAATATACAATAAAGGTGTCTATACAGTAATGTAGAGATGCACAAGAGGCAATAGTGAGGCTTGAAAGGGGGAACCAAAGTTGCACCTTCTCTCTAAAACTCCCAGTATAGAAAGTTCCTACACTGAAGTAGAATGGTATTGCATCTGGCAACTTATCTATAATTTACTATCAAAGAGAGTTGTTTGAAGGCAGTGAAAGGTTATGTAGCTTCTTAAGCGTCATACCGTGAGTATGTGTCAGTATCTATGCTTGAAACTAAGCTTTCTTTTTCAAATTTTTGAATTATAAGTTTTTAAAAGACATTGTTTCAATATTTATATCACCTGTGACTAGTACATAGCAGGTATTAAATAAACGACTTGATTTATTTATACCCGACTACATATCCAGCATTCTGTCCACAATTCCACACTTTTTCTACAACTACACTAACTTTACCAAAGCATAACAAAAGTGAGGAAAGGACATTTAGCATGCTACAATGGTAGGGAAATAATGAACAGGGATGTTCCATACCATGATTATACTCCCTGCAGAGCATTTATTGAAAGCATGAAAAAAATCCACATTAGGAATATATGTTTGGTTGGGACCTTGTCTAGAACAGGCACTATTTGTATTAATGAACAAAGTACTGGAATGTAAGAGAACATTTGTTTTGCAACAAAGATGTTTCTATTGCAATCAAACATCATGTTACATGAAAAATGAGAAGATGGAGTGAACAGTTATGTCTAGAGAATTGTTCAGGACCAAAGAAAGGAAGGAGGGTAATGGCAGTACTTACTTTGGGCTTGCTTAATAATTTTTATTGGGATTTTTGCCATGATTTTGTAGCTGATCATAGGGAATCCCCCAAAGTATTTTTAGCAAGGAATAAGAAATCCCATTGTTATTCTTAAAATTAAATGTCTAATGTTTAAGTGAGAGGGCATCTTGCTTCCTACTGGTTCCAAGGGGTGGGTATTTCTCTCCTAACAGATGGTCTTTTGTTCATGGTTCGATTCCACTGACTTTCTAATTGCAAATATATGTGTTACTGCTAATTATGTGTTAGCAGTAACCTCCCTCACTCCAGTGAGAAGAGGCTGAAGGCTGTTTTTATCACTTTAGCATTTCAATGTTTATTGCTTTCCTATTTAGCATAGGGATTCTTTCACACAAGAATGGAAATCTCATTTCTCTCCATTTTTCTCATATTTTTTCTTCCTTTTTTTAAGGACTTAAAAAGTTTTCCCAAAATTGAATTGATAAAATCTGGTTCAAGTTACACTTTGGAAACATGCTGGCTGGGTAAATCACCAAAGTGTTCTGTGCATCCAACACATCGCACTACAATAACGGTGTCAACTCACCTTTCTACAGGTTCTTTCCTATTCAGAGTGACCCCTGTATAATTAAAATTGCAGGTCCAGTTGTTGTTACCTAATACTATTCCATCGATACTGTATCATCGATTGAACCTAATGTTTTACAATTTAAATATGGATACTGGACATATCAGTTCTAGATGCCAATTATATAATATGAGTGTCCATATATATTCATATATAAATAGTATGTAAAAGATGTTATGTGTATATAATCATATTTATGAATGTACATACAAATGTACAAATAAATAATACACCACACCAGCTTTTAATCCAACAACATTAGATGTTACTAGTCATAAAAGTTACAACCTCTGTAATATTATATTCATGGTTAGGTACCAAGTTTTAAAAAATACATTAAACACCTAGAGAGCATTTAGTGGTGGACCTACAACCTAGTCAAGTACCTTGAGTTCGTGATCTGTGAGGCTGCACACAAAGAACTAGGGTTATAGAACCTAGAAAAGGGAAAACTTGTAAGATTTAATACTATCAGGATTTGTGTGAATAATTAAATATTTGAAAGAGTAAACTCTTTCTCTTTCTCCTGAGTCTGGATGGGCAGAGTTAAGAGCAATGGGGGGGGGAATTTTAAGAAGAACGTTGATAAGCTGGGGATTCCACAGAGAAGGATGGTGAAAAGCCTGGAATGCAGGTCACATATGGATCACTAGAAGGAATGGGGAATGGTTAGTATGAAGAAGTGAAAACTCAGAGAAGAAATAATAACTAGCTCCAGGGATATCATGAGGAGGAATAATTACACATGTTCTGTATGATCCCAGAGAGCAGAATCAAAAAAGATAATGAAGAATTACAATGAAACCAAATTAGGCTGGGTATCAGGAAAATATTACAAATGTTTGGAGCTATCCGTAATTGTAATGGACTATCTAGGGAGATCTTGGGACTGCCTGTGCTTAAAGACTTCGAAGTAGACACTGAAGAACCCCTTGTGAAGCAGGCACCACAGAGGATTCCTTTTGTGTATACTGAAACATTCCCTTTCAACACTCAAAATTAGTAATTCTATGAAGTAATAATGAAAATTTGGCCTTGACAACACCATGGCACTTCCTAATAATAAGAGCTACCCAAAAAGGTTTGGAGGCTAACAATTCTCCCTCATTTCATACAATGGTCAGATGATGCCTTGTCAGGAATATTTAAAGGGATTGAGAACTCTGAGGTCTTTTCTTATTTTGAAATTCTGTGATTCCATAACCTCAATGGCAAATACTCTCTTGGTTTGGATCCTGAAAACTCTTTGACTAAGTAGGTACTTTAAAAAGGTTTCTAAATTTTAATTAGGATATAGCAGTCCCTCTCCATTTTGCTTCTATACATTCATTGTTCTCTTTTTCTAACTCTTTCTTAACTCTATCCCACCCAACCTAATATTGTCAAGATTTCCTTTCTTTTGAGCATCACTTTCATTTCCGATTATGATCTATTTTCTTCCCACACCTGCTAGCTTTGCCCACCATGGGCTCATTTTCTTTCTTCAAAACCCAGCACTTCTCCAGCCATTCACTTCCTTGCTCCACCCAGGTCTATTCATCTGCTTATAAGGCGCCATGCCAACAGTGCCCCCAGCTTCCTGAGCTCAGCCTCTTCTTAGCAACTCAAGAGCTATAGTCACTCCCTCTGTAGAAAATAATCTTGGAAGGATTTATTTTTCTTTTAGTAAGAAAGACTGTTTCAAACCTCCCCCCCTTTTCCTTTCGAAGATGTCTGACAGAAAAATTACTGGCCTAACATTTTATTTTGGCTAGAGCTTCTAAAACAATAGGCAATACAAGACGATGGTTAACAATTGTATAACTTAAAGGAGTGCTTTTCAGGCATGAGCCTCCCCAAACTTCCTAGGAAGTCTTTGCCTCCCGCATCACTGAGAGCTGCTCATTGTTCGAAGGTAGAAACTAAATGGCAGAAGGATTCTGTTCACAATTGCATATGTGCCCCTATATACAAAAAGCTGCACTCACAAAATTGCTATATTATGGCGAAAGGAAAAGGTGAATCTTATGGCTTAAGGGAGATTATTTCAAAAGTCACATCAATTGCAGTATGAGGGAGAGAGGGAGGTATGTCACAAATCATCAAGTTTGACCTCTCCATTTATGCATGGCAAAATTGATGCTTTGGAAAGTGAACCGACTCATTCCAAGCTAAAAGATTAGGCCAAACTGTCAAGTCTAACTACCTAACTACCAAGTGCAAAGTTGGAAACTGAGTAAGAGTAACTGAATTGTCCAAGTTCACAGAAATGGCTATCTTAATTTCCCAAGAGATAGAGGGAAAAGGATATTCTACTTAATTTGATATAACATATCTTGTCGTAGCATCAATATAAGCATTTCTCGAAGTCATAACATGTTTTATTTTGCAGGTGTTTTCATCTGGGGTACACATCTTCCGGAGAAACTCCTTGAGATGCTACACTTTATTGGCACCTATCGGGGCTATTTTTAGATTCATCCAGTATCTCACAATAAGAGTGACTTCTATATGTGGGACAACTGTCAAGAGCTGAAAAGTTTTGTTAATAAGGGCCACCTTCGTAAAGAGTTAGATCGGGCCCATTCAAATATCTCAGAAGTCACTGCAACTTCCAAATCACTGAGCTAGGTTTAATCCAATTGTTCACTGAAAAGCACATGTCCTCACACTCTACTTTTACAAGGTGATTTGTGCTTCCATAAATAACAGATAGAGGTAGCAAAGCATCTATCTTTTTTACTTTGATGTCCAGCTTCATACACTATTATTTCTATATTTTGTGAATAACTTGACACAACATACTAACCCTAAGGCATCAACTGTCCTACTAACATATAAAGGGTGAGCTCCAAAAACTATTAATATGATAAAAATTAGACACCAGCCAATATAAATATCGGATAAAGTTCCCTTGAAAAAGATATGCTTACTGGTATCACTTGACTTTTTGTTTAATTAAGGGCTCATGCTTTTTCAATATTGTTCAGTTAGTTAGTTAATTATATTAGGGTACCTAATAATACTAGGATTTGAAAAACGTTTTTATTTTGTAGCGGGTGACATCAGTTAAAATATCAGCTTAGATATTTTTTATCTGCATGGTTCTGACAAGGCACTAAACTTCTTTCAGTTTGTTTTCTCACCTGTAAAATGGGGATCAAAAAGCACCCCAAGGATTGCTCTGAGGATAAAACGAAAGAAATTATGTAAAGTACTTCATAAACATTAAAAAGGTATATGCTACCAATATTATTATCATTATTTTAATTATCAACTACAGATATTAGAGAATTAGTTTTGATTTGGGGTATGCTATTTATAAAATAAAATCAGCAAAGGAGGAATATGACCAAAGAATATCATTAAGTAATTGTATAATAAAAAGAGAGGATAGGTTGATTATTTTTTAGTAACTAATTAAATGAACAGAGAAAGGCACAGTCTGAGTGGTCCACTTATATATTTGCAAAATTATGAGAAACGAAAAAGTGCTTGCATCTGTTGAGTGTTCTCTAGTAGAGTATTTTGGGGTGGGGAGAAAGGTATATAGGATAGATACGCAAAGGAATTGTGAATAATGTCAGGTTAACAGGAAAGCACTCATAGATGAGATCAAGGATCCATTTAAATATAAATAAACGAAAATATATCAATAATAGGCACAAGAATTCTGAGGAGACTTAAGGCCCTGTTATCTCAGCATGAATGGAAAGAACTGGGTACGTTATCTGAGGAAAAAATGCCCACTTAGGGACACCATAAAGTTTGGTTTCGACTACAAATTTAGACAAATTCTGGACAATCTAAAAAACAGAAATCGAAAGCAAATTGGTATAAATGGCAGAAAAGAGATTTAACTTAAGGAAAGATATTCTAACCATTAGGCCTTCTTACACTTTCTATTATGGACCATCTTCTAAGATAAAATAAGAAGGGTTCAAATGCAAAAGAGTAATCATTTGCTGAAAGGTTTCCATATAAATCACTGACTTTTTCACATAAAAAGAGCATTAAAAATCATGGAGTCATAGAATACTTATACACATAGACTCAATGCTAGGTCTTATTGTTTATCCCATTTCTTTTACCCAAAAGGCAACTAAGATCCAGCGTGGAAAATTATCCAAGGTCATGCACATAATAAGGAGCAGTGGTGGAATTTTTACCCAGATTTCCTGACTCCACGTCAAATATTCCTTCTACCACACCAGCCTAATTCCCTACCATAAGGAAGGGAATGCTAAAGTGAAATAAGAAGTTTGGGCACATGGCCACTAAGCTCTCTTCCAGCTAGAAAATAACGGTTTTCAAAATAAATTCATACTAAAAGCAAAACACGAAATATTCTTTTGGTACCTTGTTTTCCATAACCCAATGAGGCCTTCATGTTATTTCCTTTCATTAAAAATGCCTATTTTAGAAAATGGCCCATACTTTAGAGTCTTTAACTCCTGTAATCACAAGGGAAGTAGGAGGGAAAGACCCTATTATTAAATATTCACTACGAATATGACACTTTGGAAACCAGCAAATCCTGCAAAGCAGGCCTTGATTTATTGTTTTGTTAATAGCCTAAGTATGAAAGATCTGGATTAAATTTTAATCATAGAAATGAAACTAAAAATTGCATCACAGCAGTTGGTTTTTAAAAAATTGCTGATTGAAAAGTCCTGAATGATCTTTATGATGTCCATCAGCTGTAATAACTGGCTGTAATAGCCAGAATAACACATAATTAGAGCTATCATGACCAGTAGAAAACTAGTAGGCGAAATGGGAAATGAAAACAAGAGGATACAACTCAACCAAAGAAAGTGGTTGTGCAATTCATAAGTAAAGATCAGTTTTACTTTGTTGTCCCCAGTAAAGTTGCAAATGAGGGTATCATTTTTAACCTTTAAATATGTTCAAAGGGGAAATCTATGTTAAGCTAGAATTGCCCAGGTTTAAGTTCATAAAATATAACGTTATGGGTGAAAAATACCTTTAAAAATGGGCTCTGATGAACAAAGGTGATATCAAAGGTTGACTTTTTTTTTTTAATGCAGATTAATTTCCTTCTATTTTTAGGGATAGGACTAAGAGGGTAATAGCCATGAAGCATCATCAACTGAACAACAAACTAGGGTATTTTCTTCCAGTTGAGAACCTGCAAAGGAATCTCAGAGCTGGACAAAAAGATGGAACAGAGATAAATTAACAACAAGGTCTTCTGCTTGGCATTTAAATTGGAGGAAATTGTGCATTAGAAAATTATTAAGGCAGATAGAAAAAGGAATGGCCAATTTCCACAGGAGTCTAAAGGGTTACTTGTGCCTCTTACGTTTAAATTCCCACGTATGGTAAAAGAAAAACAAAAGATTATAAAAACAAAACTTCATTTTGGAGATTTAAAACAGAGTGAGTGCTGGCTGTTGCTAACATGGAAATGAAACTCTCCAAGGCCATCCCACAATGAATGGAAATTTCACCAATCACAAAGTGACCGACGCAGCCAGAAACTCATTTGTTACCAAAAGATGAATGCCATGTGTTCTTGCGGTGAAACTTGTCCTGGATCTAGTTCTAATGGATATTATTAGTATAAGAAACTCAGTGTATATTCCTTTGTCATTGACATTGAGACAAGAAGAACCAAAATAGAGAATGGAAATGTAAAATACATTATCATTATCCATTCTACCTTTCCCAATTACAATTTTGACATATGGCAGGTTGGCAAAAAACATTGAATGCAAGGTTTGGGACAGTTTTGCAGAAGCCACGGGTGACACCTTAGACTAGCATACAACACTGAGAATGCCTAATTTTTATGTATACATATATACATACATACACACACAAATTGTATGTTATCAACCAAAGTCTTACAATGAGATACGGTAAGAAAAAGAAAAATTTCAGATTCCTTTTTCACTATGAGGGACTACAATTTTACATAGAACTTCCAGATTTCAGAGTCTCTTATCCCTAACCTCCGAGATATGGAAAAGATATTTTATTTTCATCAGCTTTGAACAATCCCTCCTGTTCGGGACACCTAGGTCCACATCAAATGGAAAAATAGGTTTAGAGTCAGGAAGACTTCACTTCAAAGAGGACTTGAGATAATCACAAGCTTTGTGACTCTGAGTAAGTCACCTGATGTTTTTCGTAAAACTTGCATTATAATATTCTCCACCTCAAAGGGTTCTGATGAGGATCAAATGAAATAATATTTATAAAGTGCCTAGAGTATACTGTCTTCATATATTAGGTAGATAATAAATGTCTATTACTTTCCCTTATTCCTTCCTATTTAAAAAGAAAGGACAAGTTTAATGCTTTAAAAAATTACAAAATGAATTTTAAAAAGCTCGCGTGATTTCTAGATGAAAATTACCTATAAATAAAACATAAGTTTTAGAGAAACTCAAATTAAAAGATGGAAAGGTAACATTTGTGACCTTCAAAACAAATTTATAAGGATTTATAAAGATGAAAACAGGGTTCAAAGTAAATTCAAAGAATACCATTCCTAAAAGTTGGATGACCTCCAGTGTGATGATAAACTCAAAGAAATAAGTTTATTCCGTTGATGAGTCTCCCATCTGGCTCCTTTTTGAGAATGTAGTTAACCACATGAATGCCCTCACAGGCCAAACATCTTGAAGGCTGCTGGTTTTTTCATTTGAACACTGATGTAGCTTCTCTTGAATCTGCCTCACTCACATGCCATCCCTTGCTCAGTCCCTTGAGTGTATGATGCTTTTCATTTATGGAATCTCACATCTGGAGGATCACAACAGCAAGTCATTTGGTAGAATTAGATCTACAAAGTTCCCTCTGAAACAGTTTAGACATGAAACAGAACTAAATTGGAAGAGTCTCCTCTTAGACAAAAGCACCCCAGTCCCCACAGAAGATGAGATGAGGACTTTGAATTTTTCCTTAGGTTTAGTGAAGGGCTTTATCACTGAGTAGGACTTACCTCCTAAGATACTTGTACTTTCTCAGATAAATAATCATTACCAAATATACAGGAAAGTACCTTCCTGATATATATGAGGTGAGGCAGAGTGAAATAAGCAAAACAAGGAAAATAAGAAACAAAAAGGTCAATGGGAAAAAATAAAAAAACTGAATACTAGTATATAATTATAATGAGCAAACTTGCCCCCTCCAGAAAAGAGTTCATGAAAGCATACCTTCACTCCATCTTTGCAGAGGAAAAGGGCTATTAAAATATTATAAAGATCGAGGCAGCAAGGTGACACAGTAGATAGAACACCAGCCCTGAATCCAAAAGGATCCGAGTTCAAATCTGGCCTCAGACATGTAACTCTTCCTAGCTGTGTGATCCTGGGCAAGTCACTTAACCCCAATTGCCTCAGCAAAATATACATACATATCTATCTATCTATCTATCTATCTATCTATCTACATAGATAGATAGATAGATATAGACAGATAAAACAAAGAGGGCTAAGCTCAAATGTCATGTTAGTACCTTTTTCTAAAATATTTTTCCTTCACATTTTTACTTTTCCTACATGAAATATTTTATTATGCATTACATATTTAATGACTCTGTATGTTAAGAAATGAGAATGAAGAAAGATATATCTGAAAATGAAAGTGATATGTAAAAGATTATAAAAATCTAAAAAGTAAAAAAAGAATTCTACCTTCATCTCTTGCAGTGTATAGGGACACTGTGGTGTTTCATGAAGAGTTCTATAATAATGTACAAGGGAAGTGGAAGTCGGAAAGGAGCATGAGGGTAGAAAAAAATGAACAGGGAGATGAAAAGGTGCTCATGGGTAATTGACTTATACACATAATACATGTGTGTGTATGTGTGTGTCCACACACATACATACTAGCATCTAAGGGGTACTGTAAGAAATAATGACCAAACTTAAAGTCAGGAATGTGCATCTTCCAGAGTTCATATCCAATCTGAAACAATTACTGACTGTGTGACCCCTGACAAATAATTTTAACCTTTTTGCTTCAGTTTTTCCACACGTGTAAAATGAGCTCGAGGAGAAAATGGTAGGCCACTCCAGTATCTATACCAAGAAAGAGTTGGATATCACTGAAATGATACATACATACACACACACATGCATAAACACATACATGAATAATAGAAGGTAAGAGACACTTAAGGCAGGTTGAGGAATAAAAGATTACCACAGGCAATAATGAAATAAAAAATAGGTACAAGACACTTGTATTGCTCGAGTTCTACGGGTTAATATTTTTGTACAGTCCACAAACAATATTATAAATATCAAAATGGCCCTTTACACCCTTCAATTAAGGACTTAAAGATAAGAAAACCATCATGGTCTCTAATGTACTGTGAAACAGAATAAAAGTTCTAAAACCTACCCAGATGTAATCTCTAAATTTGTCTGCAGGCAATAAGGAAATGTTGAGAGTCCTATTTTAAGATAAATACTCCCTTGATTCTAAGTCACTCCAGTGTGATCTCCTCCTAGACTCTGAACTCCCGAAAGATGGGCACTATTTCCTTCTTGTCTTTTTAATCCTAGCATCTGCGTTCTACACAATGACTGGAGTATTGCACATCTGAGGAACTGAATTGGATCAAGTGAATCTCCTCCATTCTGCGGCCTTGCTTTCTCAACTATGAAATGAGTAAGGCTATACTGTTAGCGAAGCCGATATCAGACCCCTTCCATCTCAAGTTCATTGCTATTGACCTTGATGGGTTCTGTGGGTGTACATTTATGAAACCAAATCTATAAAGTTGGATCCCTGAGCTTTTTTGTCACATCTGAAGGATATGAAAAAAGAACAGAATTTCAGTCAGTCTATTTTGGGTGATAATTAAATATTTCAAACTTCTATCAAGATTATTGTCACCTATTTGATGGCTCATTGATTTTAGAGGCCATATCAGTTTTCTCTCTCATTTTCCCAGGGATACTTAGAGTAATATGTAGTCATAAAAATTACACAACGTACAGCAAGGTGATTTCATAACAGATGTGCATTGTATGTTTGTGAAAGCCAGGATAAAATGGTGGGAGTCTCACTCAAAATCCAACTGTCAGTCTTTCTGCTCAATGCTGATTTAAAACAGACTTATCTCTCGCAAAATAAAAACATACACCGAATTTAGCTGGGAGTACGACTGCAGAATGGATTGGAGTTATTGTCAAAATGAAGTAAGTTCAAATCCTGTCTTAGACACTTAGCTGTGAGACTCTGGTCACCATGTGATTTAGGGCATGACATTTGATCTCTTACATCTCAGCTTCCCCATCTATAAAGTGAGAAAATATTATTTACATCCTAATATTATTATAAGGGTCTAAAGAAATAATTTATTTTAAATACCTTAGAAAATTTTAATAAAGTCATGTGCAACCTATGTGTAAGAAACACTATTCCATTTATATACCTACTATATCTCCTAATAAAAGTGGACATATTATATCCTTGCAATCCATTGTTGACCTCAAAATTGCTTAAACTGAACAAGGAGTTCCTTGAATGCAAGGACTAGATAAAAAGCTAATTTCCATATACGTATAACCAAATACCGAGTTGTAAAAAGAGATTCGAAGACCAAAACCCAACTACTGTTAATAGTTCTTTCAATCAAGCTGTCTGCCAACTTGGTGATGATTGCATTCATCTCATTTGTGCACTGTAATGAACAGTCCCAGTTCTTTTTCTTGGCCCCATGATCTTGTGGGTTACACTTGCATAAAGTCTTGGAGATGGCTGAGCCAGTGACACTGTGCTAGATACAGGCTCTGAGGCAGACATTTCAGCAATTCTGCCTCCTGTGATGCTCCTCCCACTCAAGATCCAGAAGGATCCCTAAGCACTGGGGGACTACCCATTGCCATTGCTATTCCTGAGATACCTCATACCTTCCAAACCATAAAATGCTAAAGAAATATTAGCTATTAAGTATTTAATTCATGAAAATATTTTAATATATCTCCACAATTGTGTATCATTTTAGAAAACTAATGTGTTTATTAAAAGTAATGAGTCCCAGCACATCTTCTGAACTGCTACAGTGAATAGCTTATTAAAAGATGGAAGCATGAAGACCAAAATAGAAATCCTACCGTACACAAATACTCTTTGACCCTAGTCAAATCACATTATGTGCCTCAGTTTCATAAACAAAATGAGAATAGTACTACTAATAATATCAATCTCACTGAGTTGTGAAAAACAAATGAGAGTATTTAGGAAAATCATTTTGGAAACTTCCATAAATGCTAGACATCAGTAATATTTTTATAAAGAAAGGGAAGGGGAAAAGCATTTCAACACTCTCTACTGTGAGTTAGACATTGTACAAAACAATTATTGTAAATATTATTCCATTTGATCCACCACACAAAAACCCTGTGGAATTGGCTATCGTTATCATCCCTAATTTATAACTGAGGGAAATGAGGCAGAAATAAAATGACATGTCCAATTTGAACATTCGTAAAGAATGATTTGTTCATGGCTCTTAAGTCACACATTAATGATCTGAGGCCATATCTGAACTCATGACCCATAGCTTTATGTACTAGTTAATCTAGAAATGTTCTCATTCTTATTCTTCTAATCGTTAAGTCTCAGCTGCTTACTCCTCCACACCATGTGCTAGTCATATTTTGCAGTACCCCAAACTGCTGGATCCCTGTACCTTACCCAGGGTTCTCTCCCACTTCCATCCCAAGCCCAAGAGGTATATTTCTGAACCGATGAAGACAAACTTTTAGATGATAATAGAAGCTATTTGGCCAAACTTCATGCTCACTAGGGGGCTGACCCTTTTCTTCATTCCATCTATTTGTACAGCTTCCATTTCTATTGGGCTGTAATATATTCCAGTTTCCCCTTAAACTTGGGGCTCAAAGCCCCTCAGACACAGAAAGTCTTTAATGACTTATTTTTATTGGGGGATGACAGGCAATACTCTTGGGCCCTGATTGTGGGACCCAATGACACTTTGCATTTTGATCCTGTAGTCTCCCCCTCTTACAACCTCACATTTAATAGTAACACTCCTAAAATGCCTTTATTTTGCTGTGCATTTATTGGAGGCAATATTTAACTGTTTCAAAGTGAACTTTATCTCTTCCACCTGGAATGGTTTCTCTTAGAAGAGTCTCAGAATAACAAAGACACTTTGAAACATTAATAATGAGAGAGTTTTGATCACTCTTGGCATTGCAGAAAAAGTTGAAATAATCACAAGTGGGCTGTACTTTGTTTATAACTTGCTCTATGTTTCTCACACATGGCACACTATATCCCATCTGCAGCCTTCTGCAATGGCTGTGCCCCAATCTAGAAAACATTTGCTCCTTTCTTCAAACACAATATTCTCGTGAAACTTGGCTTACTTCCTCACTTTCAAGTACCCTGCTTCCCTAACTTCCATGTATTTATTCAGTATTTTTTCTTCATGTAATTGAATGGAAAAATATTTATTAAGCTCCATATACTACTTCTTAAGGATTAACATACAAAAGTGAAGGCACTCATTGAGCACAAGAAGCTTACCTTTTAACAATGAGAAAGAATACTACAAGAAGAATATGAGACCAGGTAAGTACATTCAGTTAAAATAGAAACAAGTAAGTTTTAGTAAGGCTAAACAAAACCACCTAATAGTAATGGCCAACTATAATGGATCATAATTTCTTTTTTTTTAAATAAAAGCTTCTTATTTTCTTTTTTATTTTTATTACAGCTTTTTATTAACAAAACATATGCATGGGTAATTTTTCAGCATCGATCCTTGCAAATTCTTCTGTTCCAACTTTTCCCTTCTTTCCCCCCCCTCCCCTAGATGGCAGGTTGACCAATACATGTTAAACATGTTAAAGTATGTTAAATACAATATATTTTTTGTGCAGCAAGACAACTGTATAAATATGTATACATATTTATACAGTTGTCTTGCTGCACAAAAAAAAAAATCAGATTCAGAAAGAAGGTAAAATAACCTGAGCAGAAAAATAAAAATGTAAGCAAACTAAAACAGAAAGAGTGGAAATGCTATGTTGTGGTCCACACTCATTTCCCAGTGTTCTTTCTCTGGGTGTAGCTGGTTTTGTTCATTACAGATCAATTGGAATTTATTTGGATGTTCTCATTGTTGAAGAGGGCCATGTCCATCACAGTTACAATGGTTCGTAATTTCTAGTTCCATAATGGGTATGAAGGAAAGAGTTTACAAAAGGAAATGTGGTTACTGAACCAGTAGGGGAGATAGCCAGAATGAAGGTAAGGAAGGAAAGCATGATTAAAGCAACCTTTCCTGAAAGAATGGACTGGGAGAGGCAGTCATCCTCTGACTGCTGAAAGACTGAAAGACTGTCATCATAAAGAAAAAAAATTACTTATTCTATGTACTGAATCAGAATCTTGGAATATAAGTTGCAAGGAGACAGATATAGGGTTAAAATAAAAAAAAACTTGCTAATGATGAGAGGAATCCAAAATTGTAACACAGAAGTGATGATGGAATTCCTCTTAATTCTGAGATTTCAATGGATAGTAATTTTGATAAATGCAAAGAAACTCACTATCTAACAAAAACTGCTGGGATAACTGGCAGATATTTTGGCAGAAAATAGACCTAGAAAACATTCACAATATATAACAAGGTCAAAATGGGTTGATGATATAAACATAAAGGTTGATAACATAAAAATATGAGATGAAAATGTAATAGACTATATATATAATATTTGTGTATCACATATATAAGTGTTTTATATATATATATATATATATTTATATATATATATATACACATATGGAAAAAGGAAGAAGTTATGACATATATGTCCATATGTGTGTGTATATATATATATATAGATAGATAGATAGATATATCTATATCTATCTATCTATCTATATATATATATATATACATACACACATGGAAAAAGGAAGAATTTTTTTCTTCCTTTCTGACAAAGGTTTCATTTTCTAAATAAAAAATTGAGTAAAATTTATAAAAAAATACAAGTAATTTAAAAAAATAGTCAAAAGATATGAACAGAGAGTTTCTAGATAAAGAAATCCAAGATCTATATATACACCAAAAAATAAAAAAGGTTCCAAATTACTACTGATTAGAAAAAGGCACATTTAAATAACTCTGAGGTACGACCTCATACCTATGAAATTCATGAACATAACAGAAAAAAAACAAGATAAATGTTGGAGGAAATGTGGGAAAATTGAAACACAAAAGCTCTGTTGAACTTTTGAACTAACTTAACCATTCTACAAAGCAATTTGAAACTATGTTCCAAAGGCTATACATACTCATTGAGCCAACAATACCAGTGCTAGAGATCTTTATACCAAAAAGATATAAACAAAAGGAAAATGATCTACATGGGCCAAAAAATTTAAAACAGCTGTTTTTGCAATAGCAAAGAATTGAAAATTGAGGAAATGCTGATCAATGTGCAATTACTGAACACATGATTGTGAAGGAATATTATTGTGCTGCAAGAAATGATGAGCAGAATGGATTTTGAAAAACCTGGAAACAATTACATGAACTGATGCAAAGGGAAATAAGCAAAATGCCTAACACATTGCACTTAAAAAGTCAATATTGTATGACAAAGAAATGTGAATGATTTATAGGAAAACAATGATACAGTTCCAAAGGTCACATAATGAAAATGCCATACAACTACAGAAAAAAAAAAAAAAAAACTGATAAGAGTCTGAAGGGAGATTGAAGCACACTTTTTGTTTTACTATATTTTTAAGAGTTTTTTTTGAGGGGTCTCTGTTTTCATTCAAAACAAGACTAATATGAAACAAGTTTTGCATGAATTAGATTATTTACCTTCTCAATAGGAAGAGGGGAGGAGAGAAAAGACAGAGAAGTCAATTTGAAACTCAGTTTATAAAAATGAATGAAAAAAATTTATACATAATTGGAAAAATATTCTTTAAAAAAGTCTTCCAATGTCAACATACAAGTACATTGTTAGTGGAAATTCTTTTCAGGCATGGGTTCTATTAGACAGCTGCTGACATCCCCTAAAATGATATGTTCCTTTTGCATTTAACTTCCATTTAGTAGTACCTTTTCACATAGGGAGTAAGAACAGAAAAATTCAAAATGCAAAAATTGGACAATTACTGAAAAATTAAGAATGAAATATGCTTTACTTTTTATAATTTTTAAGAAATGTTTTATTTTCAAAATACACGAAAAGATAGTTTTCAATATTTACCCCTGCAAAACCTTGTGTTCCAAATTTTTCTCCTTCCCTTTCCCATACTCCTCTCCCCTAGACAGAGAGTAATCCAATATAGGTTAAACACATGCAATTCTTCCAAACATAGTTCCACATTTATCATGCTGCACAAGAAAAATCAGATTGAAAAGGAAAAAAAGGAGAAAGAAAAAAAGAAGCAAGCAAATGACAACAAAAAAGTGAAAATACTACGCTGTGATCCATATTTCAGTCTTCCTCGTCCTCTCTCTGGGCCTCAGATGGCTCTCTCCATCTCAAGTCTATTGGAATTGGTCTGAATCATCTCACTGCGGAAAAGAGCCATGTCCATCACAGTTGATCATAATCTTATTGTTGCTGTGTACTATTCACACATATGCTTTAATAAATCTGCTTTATATGCTTTAATAAGCATAAAAATATGCTTTAAAATAATGGGAGCATCAAGTATTTGGTAGAGAGCTGGCCTTGGTGCAAGGAATTCACAGGTTTAACTATGATTTCTGACTCATACTGGCTGAATGACCAGAAACAGATCATTGACCTTTTGTCTACCCAAGGAAACTCTGTAAAACCACAAATTATAAGATAGGTGCTTATCTATCAGTGGTGGTAAAATAAATAAAATCACAAAAGTGGGAAACACTCTCCTGAAAAAAAAAACATAAAAAGTTTCATTTAAACTCTGTAGAAAATCATATATTCATTAATACACATTTGTAAAATTCTTTACAAACATTGAAGGCTATAAAATCTATTAGAATCAGTAGAAAAAAATTTACCATCTATTTTCTTATTTATTGAAGCCATTAGAAATGAGTAACTACTGCTTTTATCTATACCTGATTAAAAATAATGAATATAGAAAAAAATCCAGTTCCAAAATGAGAATGTAAATTAATAAGTGTGATCCATATTATAAAAACTTCCTGTCTAGGCAGCTCTGTAGGACATGCTCAATTCCCTAAAGTGAGACATTTCAATCAACCTATTGAAGCACCCTTGTCTTAAAACTATGTGTAGGATCAATCAATTGACTCAGAAAAATCTTTGAAACTTATTTTAGCAAGTTGGGAATTATTTTTAAATTCATCATTCTGAAGAAAAGAAATTATATGGCAAATATTCTTCAGAACCAAATATCATAAGATCTATGAATTGAAAAGGACCTCTGAGATCATTCGGCCCAAGCCTTTCTACCTGATTAAATATGGAATTATATTCATATAGTAGTCCCCAATCCCTCTTCAAGCAATTGTCTAGTTAATGTACACTTACTTTGGTTCATATTCTTTCCTTTCACACATGGTGCTGCTATATTATAGTGGATGTGGGGCCTTTGTTTCTTTTACTGGCTTCTTTGAGTTATAAGACCAGTTCACTAAATTAAAGGGTATGGCTGCATTATTCCTTTTTCTTTTGTATTTCCATATGATATCCATAACCGTTGGTCTATTTCAAAGCTCCATGAACAGTACATCCTCTAACTATCTTCACATAGAAACCCCCTACCTCAACACTAATTATTCCAATCTCTGGTATATGTCCCGGTTTCCATAGTAATAGCTGAATTCTCAGAGAGGTTGTAAATTACAATTTCTCTTAATATTAGTTATTTTGAACAAGTTCTGAACAGTTATTTATGGTTAATTCTGTTGAAAATTTTTCATAACTTTTAATGACGTATCTAGTCTTGAATGGCTGTAGAGGCCATACACTTACATCAATTTTCTAAACAGGTTGGGGATATGTCAAACTTATGTAAGGGATTGATGAATAGAATGCATTTCTTACTAGACATTTTTTTCTCTTCTTTCTTCTACATTTATACCTTTTAATTGTGTGAAGCTAAATTTGTCAGTTTTGTCTTCTAGAATTTTCTCCTTATGTTTTGAATTACAATAGATGCCATCTGGCTTTGATGAAAAAAATTCCATACCTAAACATCCCTAAAGGGATTACATCACAATTCTTCTCATTCAACCATTGCCAATGATAATAATAACATTTATCTTTCAATTGCTTAAGAAGTCTTTATGTTATTTTTCAATTATTTTTCAATCTTATCTGATTCTTGGTGATCCAATTTGGGATTTTTGTAGTAAATATACTAAAGGAGTTTTACCATTTCCTTTTCCAAATCATTTTACATATGAAGAAACTGAGGCAAATAGGGTTAGCTGACTTTTCTAGCATGGTACAATTAGAAAATGTCTGAGAATAGATTGGAACACAAGAAATCAAATCTTCCTAACTCCTAACTAGCTTGCTATCAACTATTCCACCTATGTGTATCATCACAATAGTCATAATAATAATAATCTCTCTCCCTCCATTTCCTGAGAATTCTCTTTTTAAACATAACTATATAAAAAAAGCTTGTAATTTATTCCAATTGTTCTATGATGCAAAGCATTAGATTTTTATCCTATATCATTTTGAGCCTATAGTGTATAAGAGTCTAACTTGCCAGTGTGGATAAGGATTCAATCGATTAACAAAGAGTTATTAAGTGTACTATATGGAAGGATCTATGCTAGTTACTAAGTTTTCCGATATAAATGAAACAACCTCTGCTCACAAAGATTTATATTCTAATGAGGAAAGTAGGTACAAATACAAATATGTAAAGCAACTAAAAAATAAATATGGAGAAGTGATACTAGCAATGAAGAGGAACAAGAAAGTTCCCTTATTTAAGATGTTACCTGACCTGCTTTTTCAAAGATGAAATAGATTCAATAAAGTCTAAGCCAAGGTCAATGCAAAGTTATGGAATAGGAGGTACAATGTCTTTTGTGAGGAACAAAGTAAAGGTCACTTTCCATGGATTACAAAAATGAAAAAGGAGAACGATTCAGTAAAGATGTGGAAAGGAATGAAGGGATTTTATATGTTATCCCTAGAAGCAATAGGGAACAACAAAAGTTCATTGAGTAGGGAAGTAGCATGATCAGATCTGTGATTAGAAAAAATTCACACTGCTGGAAATAGGTAAGATAAAATGAAAAGAGAAGATACTGAAGCTAAATAGATCAACTGTAAAGCATGTTATTTCATGCTATTCCACTTCAAATATTCAAATTTACAGAAAAAATAACAAATGTTTTTTTCCAACTTAAAACATCATCTTCTCCCATGCTTTTGCAAAAGGCACCCACCAAGTCTGCCTCAGGCATCTCCACTTCTTAAAATAATTATGCCTTTTTTGGGCTTAATTTAAGTTCCAAAAATCTATTTGAATGCAGAAAATTGTGTCTCGAGGGTTTAAAGAAGTCACCAGAGTTTACTAAAGGTCCAACAGATAAAACTGGATTAGAATCTGCTTGCTATTCACAATGCCCCAAATTTTAAGTAGTTTCCTTTTCATAAAATTACCATGAATTTACTTATCTGTGTACTTGTGTATTTCACAGAAAAATATAAGAATTTAATACTAAGGAGAATTTCATTGGTATCTACATAGATCCATTATCTTACAAATCTTATGCACATAAGACTTTTCTTGGTTACAAATGGGGTGAAGGTACAATATGCTACTTAAACTTCATCTTTGACATCTAAAGAAATCATGTCAAGACAAGGCGTAAAAATTTCATTCCTGATTAATTCATAAAAACAATGGCCACACAGAGAGTGAGTCTCCCATTTCACTATGTACAAATGAACACCCATGCTTGAACCAAATAAGCAGGCAATGAAGTACCTAAATTTCTGGGTCTGATTGGGAAGACTCATCTTCCTGAGTGGCCTCAAACACATCCAGTCTATGGGAACCTGAAAAACTCATTTAATCCTGTTCACTTCAATTTCTTCATCTTCAAAATGAGCTGGAAAAGGAAATGGAAAATGATTTCAGAATCTTTCATAATAAAACAAAACAAAACCCAAACAGGGTCGTGAAGAGTTGGACACAACTGAAATAACTTAACAAAAGAGTTTGGGTGAGCCCATCCTCTCTCCATATAAACACATCAGAACATAAAAGCAATAGTCCAGAATAATTTCTTCCAAGAAGAATATATTTCACCATTTCCATACTACTTCTCTCTTATCATCCAAGTTCTACTTTCTACTAAGATGGGAAGTCTAACATTTGGTACTTCAGCTAACCTCTTCATTGCCATATGGAGCCAGCTGGTGATGACTGTCAAGTAACATCAGAAGTAAAAGGTGATGGAAATATGCTGACTCATTTAGATGATAATGAGAGAAATTAGTTAAGGCACATGTCCCTGTAAGAAATATTTCCATACTATACCAAATGGCTAATAGTCAAGATAAAAATAATAAAAACCTGAAGTGAGAAAACTGGCTAATTATTCATACCAGAAGACTGTCCTTAAACTTTCTGTCTTTCTAGTAGGCACTTGTGCTAACAAAAATAAAATAAGTTCTTTAGCAAAAAATTCCTGAAATGCTATTTTTAAAAATCTAGCTTGAACCCTTCATAATAAAGAGAAATTATGACATGCCATATATGAAAGAATATTAACTGATTGGCTAGCATTTTTTAAATATACTGTAGAGGTATTTGCTTCATTTTTTTCAATCCTAAAACCTAAGACGATGAGTCCATATGTAAATAAATACAGAAATACAGGCAAAGAAATTAAATAAAAAGCAGTCTTGGGAGGGTGAGACACAGGCAATTATAAAAATCAGGAAAGGTTTCATGCAAAAAATGGAGCTTGAACTATGACTCAAATGAAGGAAGTAACTCTATAAAGTGAAGAGAAAGAGGGAATGTATTCTAGGCATGAGGAAACAGTCGACACAAATGCAAGGAGATGCAAGATGGAGTATGTTGAATGAGAACATGATAGAAGACTATTTTGCCTTGATCACAGAGTAAATGAGGAGGATTAATGGCCAATGAGACTGCAAAGGTAGGTTGTGTAAAGACCAACTTATGTACATTAAACATTAAATAGTATAATTTATATTTCATCCAAGATCCAACAGGGAGCCACCAGGTATAGCTGAGGACAGTCACATGATCAGATCTACATGTTACAGAAATCATTTTAGCAGTGGTGTTGAGGATGTCCTGGAGCAAGGTACTTGAGCCAAGGAGACAACAATTAAGAGGATGATAAAGTAGCTGAAAAATGTTGAGAGCCTCCAGAAAGGTGATAACTCTGTCATTTTTCTCCTCATAAGCATCTCTTTCAATGGAATCCTTCTGTCTATTCACAAACAATGACAAGTCATTGGAAACATAGGATGAAAAAGAGTTAGAAATCAAGGTATATGGTAAGCTAGTTAGAAAGCTGGTTAGAAAGTTTGGTGGTCACTTAGGCAGAGTTAGGGAAGTTTATGAAAGAGATGGATTTGGCTGGAAAAGATAATGGACTTGATGTTGAACTTTTTGAATGCGATATGTCAAAGAGGTGTTATAAAATAAAGGTTCAGTGAGAGAAATATATATCAATCTAGTAGTCATCTACATAAATATGATAGCTACACAAACAGAATCTAAGTTTACCAAATGAAGGAGTATAGTGAGAAAAAAATGGATCTGGAATAGAATCTTAGAGAATATCCAGAATATAAGCCATTAGATAACCGATGAACCATAACTGAAAAGAAAGATATGGGCAGAGAGGGAAGAACACAACGAGAAATATCAGGAAGCCCCAGAGAGGGTATTTAGAAAGAGGAAGAGCTCAACATTATACATGTGTATATTGAATTCACGTGTAGAAGGATCCAGACTGAGAAAAGATCATTAGATTTCACAATTAAGTTTCAAGAAAGTAGTTCCAATTAAGGTTGAAGAAATTATAACTATAAAGGATTGAGGAATGAAGGAGAGGAAGTATAGTAAGGTTGTAAAGGCCAGAACTCTTGGAGAAATATACTTAAGGCTCAGTATGATTGATGTAATCCAAAAAAATGTGTTAATGGAATTGATAAGACAATGGTTATCTAGTTTAGCATGTGAGTTCTCTAGTTCAGTATGATTGCCCTAGTGATATAATAAGTGGTTTATACTCAGTATACTGTAATGATATAATCATAATAGAGCATATAAACTGGGACCAACTCGGTCAGAGAGAGACTCCGAGAAGACAGAGGACTGGAGGCTGGAGCTCAAGCTCTCAGACTCAGGGAGAGGCATTCCATCTCCCTGGCTGGAGGTGGTGGTGGCTGGCCTGTCCTCCTGCTTCCCCCACTGAGACCAAGGCCCACCTGAAACACCTCCAGAAAGCTAGCTGAGGGCCAGGCAAGGAGACTATGAAGGAGACAATATAGAATTTGGACTTTATTTCTGGCTATTCTCATGGTGATTACTCAGCTGAAACGAAGGCTGGTCCAAAGACCTCCAGAAAGATAACAAGAACATTACAGTTAGTAAACAAAAAAAACTTTTTGAATGAGAAAAAACTTGAAAGGATAAAAAAAAATTAATGATTTGTTTTAAAGTTTAGGTTACTGGATGTTTGAAATTTAATAGAAGAATTTATTCCTTGGGAGATATTGATGATGGGGGGATTGTTAAATGTCTTTTCCTTAAAAAATATGCAGGAGCCAGTGTAACATTCAGAAGTCCTAGCTTTCCTCAAATCTCAGATAATGAACAACATCCTAGAGAAAGATTTCCCTTATTCCCACAATTTATAATCATCCCAGTCTCCTTATATACATATATCAATAGCTAATTTCATACTGTATTGCCCAATAGAATATAATCTTTGTTTTTTTTCTCATAGTTAACATAATATATTTCACATAGTAAGCAATGTTAGAATCAATTGAATTAGTAGGACAACCTTTAAGGAGGAAAATGAGAGGGATGGAGCCATATCTATGAAAACAACTATAAACTCAGAGTTGGACAAATGCTTTCTGCAGATGTTCTTTTAGAATTTGGATTAGGTTTGGGCACGAAGAAAATGCTCATGATGTGGAAAACAAAGAGGGCAAGGTACTAGTTCACGAATTGTGTATATAATTGCTACTTTTAAATGGCTTCACTTGTATTACTAACTTAGACTGTCAAATTCTGTATTCTAATAGACTCATCACCTGTCTGCAGTCTTCTGAAAGGAGTCAAGGAAACATTCTTGAAGAAATGACCAAGCAAATGCATCATCAGCCTCACAGGATGCATATACTATTTGAAAGTAGATCATCAGGATACCTAAAATATTCTTTAGCTCATTTCAATGTGATGGTGACTCTTTTCTACCCTGAGGTTACCATTTCCTGTGCTTAAAGAGGCACTGAGAAGTCATTTTCTGGCACTGGGAAATATATTTGCCCAAAGGAACGAAGAGACTCTAGTCATTTTGTCTGTTTAGTCACTAAGGCTCATTTCCCAAATGAGAGCCATTTACTCTACCAAAAAGTGAGGGGTAGTAAATCAAGAGCAGAAAAGGATGGCCAGTAGACCAAAAGAATGAATGACCATTGACAAGCATTACAATGAGATCATTACTCACAAAGAGTCTCTTTGCCAAACAAAAAGATCATGGTAGAAACATATGGCCAACAAGATAAGTGCTGCCTATATATATTTTGTACCATGGCTTTAAATATCCCTCACTGCTACTTCCAATTCCCTAGAGCAGTCAGTAAGACAAATATTAAGGACATGTGCTTAGAGACTAAAACAAAATTAGGACTATTCCAAAGTAAATCAGATAAATGACCTCCAAAAAACTTCAGAAAGATGTACATGAAGTGCCAAAGAAAACCGAGTATAATCAAAATACTGAAGAAAAAGATCAAGTCCAAAGCAACAACAACAAAAATTTTGGCCAGTTTGTTACTCTCTATACAATCCAATTAGTAGATATAAAAAGGAATTCCTGCACTCAGATTATGCTTTATTTGTTATAGCCAATTTTCATAGAAATGTGGGAGTGGAACACTTCGATGTACCCAAACCAGAGATGTCAAACCCATGCCCTCTAGATAATATACAACCAAGTGTAGCAATGACAGATTAAAATGTAATTGGCTAATATTTAACAAGATGAGTAAAAACCCATGATACTTAGATAACATTAAATTTTAAAATTTAGATAATATGCACTCTTCAAAAATCCTTGCATACAAATGGCTCCAGTCTTATGGCATTATATCTCAGAGAATCATAATACCAAAATATTTTCAGTCATCTATTAAATGATGAATGCCCTTTTCTCCAACTTTAGACTGTAAATTTTTTCTGATTCAACCCTTTTATTTTCTTCTTCAATATCTGGAAGACTGGTTTGCCAAAGGATATACCCTTAAGTAATAGATGATACCTTGTCAAGGTGGAAAAGCTTCCAAAGCTCAATGAAACTATAAAGAATTCCATGAACCTAAGTGGCACTGTGGGGATAAAATGCTGGGCCTGGTGTCAAGACTGATCTTCCTAAATTCAAATCTGCCCTGAGATATTAACTAGCTCTGTGACTCTGAGCAAGTCACCTAACTCTGTTTACCACAGTTTCCTTACCTGTAAAATGAGCTGTAAAAGAAAACGGCAAATAAATCAAGTATCTCTGCCAAAAAAGTCCAAAATACGGTCATGAAACGTCAGACACACCTCAATATGAACAACATTCTGTACAGGATAGACAGATCATGATGAAAAATTATAACAAAAGATAATTCGATAGAAAAGGGAATGGGCAAACCATTTTCTTCTTTTTTCTCATTTCTTTTCTTTTTGAACTGATTTTTCATGTGCAGCATGATAAATGTAGAAATATATATATATATATATATATATATATATATATATATAGAGAGAGAGAGAGAGAGAGAGAGAGAGAGAGAGAGAGAGAGAAAGAGGAGAGAAAGAAAATGGCACATGTTTGACATATATTGGATTGTTTACTGTCTAGGAAAGGGGGGAAGGGAATGAGAAAAAATTAGAATACAAGATTTTGTAATGGTGAATGTCAAAAAATTTCTTTGAGTGTAATTTGAAAATAAAAAGCTACTGTTAAAAAAATAAAATAAAAACAAAAATGCCATGGTTCACTACTTAGAAATACTTTGAAATAAAAATAAGGTTAGAAGGGTCAGGCTTGCTACAGTCCTCAGGATTATAAAGAATTGGATTTGACTGAATAATAATTCCCATCAGGGTATTATTCTTTTCCCTATCCACCTATTTCCTAACTGATTTTATTAAATTTCTGCAACAAACCACAATTTATGTTTATAAGATTATGTGGATATGAAAAGGGCTTCCTGTGATGCTAATTCTCCATACCCCTTTCTCATTGTGAACTCTTTTGTACATATCCTCACTATGAGAAATATCAAGTTATTTCTATTCCTTTCCTTTTTTTCTACTCTAGAGTATCCCCATCACTCTCCTCTCATTTCATTTTAATATCCTTAAAATCAAGCTACAGGTAGAGTATCTATTTATTGTTGGGATTTTTCCTTATTTATCTAAATATCTTTTGAATTTATTTCTATTCTGAAGACAGTCTTCAAAGATAGGTTTGTTTGCCCTTGTTGGCTTTTCTGGTGGACCCTTTTCTGAATGCCCACAAACTACTGGTTGGTTTATTCTATACTTCTAGAGTGACAAGACCTGATTGCTGTGGTTTCTTAGTGGATTTTTTTTAGTATGACTCAGTCAATAAACATTTAATAAGCAATAAATAAGCTTAAGGCTTTATGCTAAGTGCTGGGGATACAAAGCAAGGTAAAAAATATTCCCTGCCAGAGAAAACCTCCTAATATAATAAGAGATATGATGCATTACACTGTATGTATATGTATATATAAATATGCTACTATGTACAAAGAAATGACATACAAGTTAAACTGGAAATACTCAATTGGTAAAAAGAAAAGCAAGTAGTATTAAAGGGAGTAGTGAAAAGTGTTATCTTGGAAAATAGAACTTTAACATTATTCAGCCCTTATGTGAATAAGTAATACAGCAATACAGCAATCTTGTTAGGGATTCCCTCAGGGACTCTAGAAACAGGTGCCTGAATCGGTCCCAAGAACAACTGCAAAATTTGCTTTCCTTTTTGTGAATCATAATTGCCAGATATAAAAAGGTAGGGATGAGCTATGGAATCCTTTCTAAGCACAACACTCCTGATTTTCAGGACATGGCTAATCATTAAAGATTAAACAGAGTCAGTAAAATGTTTTATTTCCACTGAGTGGTAATGGTAAAAAGTACAAACCTCCATTTTAAAAATAAAGGTTGAAAGAATTTTTATTTTAACCTTGCTGACATTGTTGGATGAATTTGAGGAGACAGTGATCTGGTGTGTGAACCTGTATTGTTTCTTTTTCTTTTCTTTTTTTTTCTTTCACAGGAAAAAAGGAAGTTTGTAGAACATGTGTGGATATATTTTAAATGAATTATAATTTTGATTTTAAAGAAGGCTGCCAAGTAATCAATTAGTAAGGACTTAATCACTCACTGAGATCCAGGTGTTGTTCTTTGTCATTCATTATTGAAGACAACCAGATTCGTTTCAAAAGAAAAACAAAAAGAAGGACAAATGATACTGGTCTTGAACAAAAGTGCATGGCCTTGGCATTTTCCATAATTAACCAGGTCTTGAGGACTTCACGCTCCCCGCTTCATTTGCCTTGCTGGCATGTGGAACAGATTTTTCTTGTCCCAATGCCCAAGCCAAGGGGAACTGTTCACGTACTTTGGGAAAACACTACCACCCCTAGTTCACCTGGAGGAGTGAGATCCATTGGCTTCCCTCCATCTGGTTTGTCCATCTACTCAGATGATTCTGCCAGGTTCTGGCTACAGTGCATACTCTATCTTCCTGGAGGCACAGGTAAAAGTTGAATACCAAGTAGGGACTAAAAGTAGATGAGAGGCTTGGAAACGGGCTTAGCTTGCCTGGAACCAAAGGTGCCAGTCTACTCTGAACACCCCATACATGTCAGGTTCATGGTATTAGTAATATGAAGAAAAAAATTAAGCATTTCCTACTATGAAAACTGGAATAATCCATTGGGAAAAAACATGTATATAAATAAGGATATACATGATATCTATAAATTAAATAAATGATAGTTTGTAATTTGCATTTGTAGGGAAAGATGAGAAAGAGGCTCACACTGAAAATAAATTGTCAACTATACCCTGAAGGACGCTAAGGATTCTAAGAGAGGGAAGTAAGAGAACATGCACATGCAAACATACTATGATGGGAGATGCAAAAAAATATGAATAATAATAAGGACATTTGGGATGGGGTGGGCAGACAAAAAGCATTTATTTAAAAAAAAGTTATGTTCCAAGAACTGTACTTTGCATTTTGGAAATATATCAGAACAAAGAGTAGCTTTAAAACTTATAAAATATCAGAGATTAAAGGATCTTCAAAATATTAATAACAGCTAACACTTATAAAAAATGGCTGAAAAAGTCTCTTCAAATATATCAATGAATCCTGATAACCCAGTCATCTATATTCAGAGGCAAAGTGGCATTATGGGTCTTGCCCAGGGTCACAAAGCTTGGCTTGATTTGAATTCATATCTCTCCAAAGCCATTCCCATTAGTCTAATCACTATGTCACATAATTTCTATCTATTAAAATATACGACAACAAGCATTTATTTTTTTAAAAAGCAATTATGTTCCAAGAATTATACTTAGCATTTTGGAAATATATCAGAACAAGGAGTGGCTTTAAAATTCATAAAACATTGGAGAGTAAAGGACCCTCAGAATATCAATAAGAGCTACCACTTATAAAAAGTGTTATGGCTGAAAAGGTATCTTAAAATATATCAATAAATTCCAATAACCCAACCATCCTTGTTTGGAGGCAAGACCCATAATCACACAGCTTGGTTTGATTTGAATTCAGATCTTTCCAAAGCTAGTCCCTTCAATGTAATCACTGTGTCACATAACTTCTATATGTTAAAGTATGCAACAGGGCATAACATGTAACTTACCTGGGGAGGTACACTACAATCAAGTTGTGAAGTTCTTTAAAGGCCCTTGGAGTTTCTAAAGTGATTTTTGCCAAGAGCAATGGATCAGCTAAATATTGGGGTTGGGATTTAAATACAAGTTATTGGCGCTCCAAAGTCCAATGCCATATTCATGCTGGCTCGTGTCTTTGATTTTTTTCTGTAGAGTTAGGTATTCCTTATGTACAAAGACATGTGGGAGATGCCATAAATTACACACATCATATGCTTCTCCATTGCCCTCTGTTCATATTCAATTCCTTAGAGACTTCTATGTTCCACGACTTCCAACCATATGTATGTGCTGGAGGGGACGCAAGACATACTTCTCAAAAAAACCTGCTTTGTTGTACATTCTGTCACTAGGCAATCTGTTTGTTTAAGTCAAATTCAAAACTAGATGTCTTTGAAAATTGGCAGGAAGTCCCTCTAAGTATTCAGAGAAAAATTTTCTAAGATTTAAAAAAAAAACTTCCTTTGGAAAAGGATCTTTATTATATTTAAAAGTAGATGCTTCGATATATTATTGCTTTTAATGTAAGATCAATTGTTTCATTTTCCTTTTCATTTGACACCTTGTTCTGGAAGCAGGGATTTTGATTTGTCTCTAAGAGAAGAAAGTATAATATATCAGATAGAAAACTGGACTCACAGGCAGGATATAAATTTGAATCCTGTCTTTGACAAATCCTAGCTGTTCTACTCTAGGCAAGGCACTTAACTTCTCAGGATTATGGGAAACTCTCTAAGACAGATATAGTATAAAAAAGGGTCCAAGTTGAATCAGTAGAGGATTTTTCCTCATTAGTGGGTGTTCTTCATCAATGAAATGACATGTTATGTCTCTTCTTCATCCAAACCAATTTAAATGTTTTTGTTTTTTTTAATTTTTTTTAAATTAATGAATTACTTAATTCTCTGCACCTAAGCACTTCTCACTCACCAATATGAATATAAAATACCTCATGGACATATGGGCCAGATTTTTGTATAAGTTATAAGATATATATATATATATATATATATATACACATATACACACTCAGAGAACAGTGAAGTCAATAAATAATAGTCAAGCTCTGCAAGTGCTAACTTGAGCATATTCTATGATTACATCTCCTGGGTAGCAAATGAGTGTTCTGACATTAAACAGAGAGGGCCAACAACTGTGGGCAATCGCATCATAATGTAGGATTAAGTTTACCCCTTGGCATAAAAATAATGGCACCAGTCCTACTGAGGGAAGGTTTCTAAAGAAATGAACATCAGTGGGTTGGGTCCCCATCCATTTTCTATTATCTTTCACACCACACTGGGCTAGATGAACAGAGGTAGGAAGCACCTTTGACCACACAATGTAATAAGGTTTACCCTGGGGTCTTTTTTATGTGAGCAGATGAAACTACAAAAATATGTCATCCCATAGTAATAATCTCTTTTGAGAATGCACCAGTGGATTGGATATGACAAAATTCTTGTTTTCAAAATAAACTTCCCAAAATCATTGCCTCCTGTCATCAAGCACAGAAATGATGATGACTCACGTCCCAGAAACAACAGGACCCTTAATACACCAAAGTGTTTGGAAAGAACAGGGCAATGACAGTGATGGACAGGTTTAAGCCTCATTAATATCTGAAACTCTGCAAGAAACACAAGGGGTGTCAGATGATACGAACAGCAGTATATTGTTGACTTGCCTCATTTGATGTATATATAACACAGAAAATCAAAACAAAGTTGTATTATCCCCCTACGGAGATTAGTTGAAGAGTGGGGTGAAATCTGATGTTAAGAATGAATAATTTGAAAATCACAGAACCACAGATTAACAGAATTTGAGGATCAGAAGGAACACTAACGATCATTGATACCAACTGATAATTCTTCTCTGCCCCAAATCGACACTAAAATGCACTTGATAAAAAGTTGCCCTGGAAATATTTACTGTAACCTTTGTTTGAAGAACTCTAATGAGAGGAAGCTTACGACCTCTCAAGGGAGCCTGTAATGTTGTAGAGAACAGCTCTAATTCTTAGAGAGTTATTTTTCATTTCTGTTTTGCTAGTGTCAGGTCTAAATACACCTCTTTCGACCTTCCTACTAATTTACCTCTCTCAGTGAACAGAGCAAATCTCCTTTCTTCCATAAGACAATCTTTCAAATGGCTGAAGATTAATCCACAAGCTCCACCCCATGCTACTGACTCTCAAGTCCTGTCTTCCTCTCTCCACACTAATCATTCAAATTTCCCAGAAGTTATCTATATGAGGTAATTGAGTACAGAAAAGGCAGCCAAGTGCCACTATGACCAGACCACTGGGCAGAGAGTCAGAAAGACATGAGTTCAAATCAAACCCTGACATGTATTGACTATTTAGCACTACATAAGTCATTTTGCCTGTCTCAATCAGTTCACTCATCTGTAAAATGGGGATTAAAATAGCAGGTTCCGTTCACTGCTGCTGTGAAAATCAGGATATAAAATTAACATCAACGTGCTTATGACAGATCCAAACAAATAATAGGTATTTTAAAATGGTTACTTCTTTCACCTTAGCAATTGGATCCTCTCAATATTTCACCTTATCAACATCCTATCTTACCTGTGTTATTAAGGATAAACTTATTTCAAATTTTCTCTTTTGTTATTGTTTTTATAATAATAGATTTTCAAAATTCAAAATACATGCAATGTTAGTTTTCAACATTCACTCATGCAAAACCTTGTGTTCCAAATTTGGCTCCCTCCTTTCCCATCTATCCCCTCCCCAATAAAGCAAGTTATCCAATATAAATTAAACTTGTGAAATTCTTCTTAACATCTTTCCATATTTATCATACTGTGTAAGAACAAAATCAAAAGGGAAAAAATGAGAAAAAAAAACAAGCAAACAAACAACAAGAAAAAAGATAAAAATACTATGCTGTGGTCCACATTCATTCTCCTTAGTTTTCTTTTTGGAGGTGGATGGCTCTTTCTTCACAAGTCTATTGGAATTGCCTTCAATCACCTCATTGTTGAAAAGAGCCAAGTCCATCATAGTTGATCAACATATAATGTTATTCTACAATGTATAATGTTCTCCTGTTTTAATCACTTCACATCCATGTAAGTCTTTCCAGGCTTTGTTTAAATCAGCCAACTCATCATTTCATATAAAGCAATAATACTCTATAAGATTCATATACCATAACTTATTCAGTCATTCCTCAAATGATGAAAATCTACGCAGTTTCCAGTTCTTGCCACTATAAAAAGTTCTGCTACAAACATTTTGCACACGTGATTCCTTTTCCCTTTTTTATGATTTCTTCAGGATACAGACCCAATAGAGACACTGCTGGATCAAAGCTATGGACAGTTTGATAGCCCCTTTGGGCATAGTTCCAAATTGCTCTCCAGAATGGTTGGATCAGTTCACAACTTTTTGAACAAAATATCTGCGTCCCAATTTTTCCACATCCACTCCAACATTTATCATTATCTTTTCCTATCATCTTAAACAATCTGAGAGGTGTGCGGTGGTACCTCAGAGTTGTCTTCATTTGAATTTCTATAATTAACAATGATTTGGAACATTTTTTCATAAGATTAGAAATAACTAACTTCTTCATCTGAAAATTATTAAATTGTCTATTCATATTCTTTGACCATTTATCAATTGGGAGATGATCTGTCATCTTATAAGTCTGAGCCTATTTAAAATATATTTCAGAAATGAGAACTATATCAGAAAACCTGGCTATAAATGGTTTTTTCCCAGTTCTCTGCTCCACTTTGGATCTTGCCTGCATTAATGTCATTTGTATTTACATATGATGCTTCCTGATAAGTTTTTGATGGATACTACTTATCATTTTAAGGAAAACTCCTATTTATTCCTATGGCACTTATTGTATTTATTAACAATGGGTGTCAGATTTTATCAAATACTTTCTCTGCATCTATTGAGATAATCATATGATTTCCGTTAGTTTGGTTAATGATATAGTCAATTATGCTAATAGTTTTCCTGATACTGAACCAGTCTTACATCCCTTATATAAATCCTACATGGTCATATTGTATTAACCTACTGATAAATTGCTGTAATCTCTTTGCTAACATTTTTTTGTTTAAGATATTTGCATCACTATTCATTAGAGAAATTTTGGCTCTTTCCGGTTTAGGTATCAGCACCATATCTGTGTCATGAAAGGAATTTGGTATGACTCCTTCTTCCCCTATTTTTTAAACAATTTGTATAGTATTGGAATTGATTGTACTTTAAATGGCTGGTAGAATTCACTTGGAAATCTATCTGGCCCTGGAGGTTTTTTCCTTAGGGAGTTCATTAATAGCTTGTTCAATTTTTTTTTTCTAACATGGGACTAATTTATTTCCTGCTCTTAATCTGGGAGATATATATTTTTTGGAAGTATTCATCCATTTCACTTGGATTATCGTACTTATTGGCATACAATTGAAGAAAATAGCTCCTAATTATTGTTTTATTCACTCTTCATTAGTAGTAAGTTTACCCTATTCATTTTGATGCTAATAATTGGGTTTTCTTTTTTTTTCCAAACAAATTAACCAAAGGTTTATCTATTTTTTCATAAAAGCAACAATTAGTTTTGTTTATTAGTTTAACAGCTTTTTACTTTCAATTTTATTAATTTCTCCTTTGATTTTCAGAATTTCAAATTTGGTACTAAATTGGGGATTTTTTACTTTGTTATGTTTCTAGCTTTTTTAGTTGCATGCCCAATTCAGTGATCTTCTCTATCTTATTCATTTAAACCTCCTTAATTTTTTTTCTTGTTAATTCTATTGTAGATTTATTTAGTTCTGAAGAGTGAGGTTGAGATCTCTCACTAGTATAGTTTTGCTGTCTATTTCTTCTTCCAATTCATTTAACTTCTCCTCTAGAAATTTGGAGGCTATACCACTTGGTGCATATATGTTTAGCATTAATATTACTTCATTATCTGTGGTACCTTTTAGCAAGAAGTTTCCTTCCTTATCTTTTAATTAGATCTATTTTTGCTTCTGCTTAATCTAATATCAGGATTGCTACCCCTGCCTTTTTTTAATTTCAGTTGATTTTGATTTTTAAATTTCTTATAATTGAAACTCTACATATCTCTCTGGTTCAAATGTGTTTCTTGTAAACAACATAATAGAGGATTCTAGCTTTAATCCACTCTGCAATCCACTTCAATTTTATGGAATAATTCATCCCATTTACATTCACAGTTAAAATTACAAACTTTGTATTTCCTGCCATTTTATTTTTCCAAAGTTATATTTTTCTCTCTCCTCTCATCCTTTCCTTCTTACCAGTAGTTTGCTTTTGATCACCTCCCTCAATCTGCCCTCCCTTTTTTCACCACTAACCCCTTTGTTATCCCTTTCATTCTACTTCTTCCCCCTTTTCTATTGTTCTCCCTCTTTCCTTTTCCTTTCCCCCACCTACTTCTCTATAAAGTGAGACAAGTTTCTTTACCAAATTCATTATTATTACTTATTTCCTCTTTGAGTCAATTCCGATGAGATTAAGGTTCAAGCAATGCTCTCCTCCCTCCCTTCTCTCCCTGAACTGTAATAGGTCTTTTTGATATCTTGAAATGATATAAAATTACCTCATTTTACCTCCCATTTCTGCTTTTCCCAGTGTAATTCCTTTTCTAACCCTAGTTTCTTTTTGATATCATCATATTAAAGGCAATTTATACTCACATCCTTTAAGTATACCCCTGACAAAGTTACACTTCTCAAGAGTTACATGAATCTTCCCAAGGAGGGGTGTAAACATTATAACCTTTAAAACATAGTTGTTTTCCTTCCCTTTTTACATTTATAAACTTCTCTTGAGTCTGGAATTTGAAGATCAATTTTTCTATTCATCAAAAATGATAGAAAATGCCCTGTTTCATTGAATATCTTTTTTTTTTCCTGAAAAAAAAAATGATGCTTAGTTTTGCTGAATAATTGGTTCGTGGTTGTAGTCCAAGATCCTTTGCCTTCTGGAATATTCTATTCCATGACCTACAGAGTCCTTTAAAGTGGAAGCTGATTGGTCCTGGGTAATCCTGGTTGTGGTTCTTCGATATTTAAATTGTTTCTCTCTGCTTATTTGCAGTATTTTCTTCTTGATCTGACAATTCTGGAATTTAGCTACAATGTTCCTAAGAGTTTTCATTTTGGGGTGTGTTTCAGGAAGTGATCACAATGTATTCTAATACATTTTAACCTCTGGTTCTAGGATATCAGGGCAGTTTTTCTAGGTTTCTTGAAAGATGTTGTCAAGGTTCTTTTTTTTTTTTTCTCATCGTGGCTTACACATAGTGCAATAATTCTTAAGATTGCTTCTGCTGATTCTATTTTCCAGTTCTGTTGTTTTTCAATGAGATATTTTACATTTTGTTCTATTTTTTTTCTTTTTTTTTCAATTTGTTTAACTGATTCTTGTTGTCTCAAGTCATTCATTTTCATTTGTCCAATTCTAATTTTTAGTAAATCATTTTCTTCAGTTAGTTTTTTTTAATGTCCTTTTCCACTTAGCAAATTGCACTTATAAAAGAGTTGTTTTGTTCATTGGATTTTTTTCCATTTCACCAATGCTTTTTTATAAGAAGTTGTTTCATTTTTTCATTTTACCAATTCTATTTTTCAAGGAATTGTTTTCTTTTTCCATTTCACTAAGTCTATTGGTTAAAGAAGTTGTTTTTTTCAAGATATTTTTTATCCATTTCACCAAATGTATTTTTAAGCAGTTGTTTTCTTTAGTCAGTCTGGGTTTCCTTTTCCAAACTCTCCTGCAAAGTTCTCATTTCTTTTACATCTTTTTCTTCTCTTTTAAGATCATTTTTGACCTCTTTAAGAAAAGCATTTGAGTTGGAGACCAGTTCAGAGCCTCCTTTGAGGCTTCATTCAGAGGTTTTTTGCCTTTAGTGTTCTCTTCTGGGTTTGTGGTCTGTCTTCCCTGTCTCCAGAGTAGCAATCAGAACTCTTTTTGCTTTTTTGCTCATTTTTTAAAAATTTTGGTCTGCTCCTAGGTCACAAGGGAGATTATCCCAAAGTTCCTCTGCAGGATGCCAGAACTTCTCACTGACTGTCCCCGGCCTGGTGGTGCTGCAGACTTTCTCACTGAGCTGGGTACGCCTGGCCAAGTCCAGCTAGTTATGCTAAAGTTCAGGGGATCACTATTTGCCTTCTGAAGATGCATTGGAGGTTTCATGACTAGTTTGCTTATCCACTGGTCTTATGAACCATGAGAGAGTACCCAGTGCTGATGTATTTTGAGCCTCTCCTTAGATACCCTGTGTGGTTTTGGGCCTTCCAATGCTGAGCTTTCAGGGAGCCAAATTATCCCTGGCCAACTGAAACTGACCTTTTTTGATGTACTTTCAGGATATCTTATGATGGAAAATTGTTACACTCTAAATATTTGTGGGTTCTATCAATTCAAAATCCATTCCGAGGCTTGATCTAGAATTGATTATGAGGGAAGCCAATAAGAGCTCAAAGTCTTAGCTGTTCTCTGACATCTTGGTTATACTACATCAGATTTTCTCTAATCAGACTACAAAAGCAAAATAAAAATAGAAAATAGTAAAAAAAAAGAAAGGCAGCTAGATGACACCTTTGATTAGAGAAGCAAACATGCAGTCAGGGGAACCCAAATACAAATCCAGCCTCAAAAACTTACTAGTTGTATAATCATTGGCATGTCACTTAACCCTACTTGCCTCGTTTTCCTCCTCTGTCAAACAAACTCTAGAAGGAAATGGTAGACTATACCAATATTTATGCAATAAAAATACCAAATGGGATAATGAAGCATCAATGATAACTAGACAATAACAAAAATAAAAATAATATTAAAACTGAAAATCCAAAGTAAGCCCCCAAATAAAAACACAGTAAATAAAGCAAGCTTTATTGTCACTTCAAAAAAATACACAAAGCAACTCACTATTCCTAGTTAAAAACCATGGAGAGATGCCATGTTCTCAACAGTCTAAAAGTACCTAATAATCCAATTATTTTGCTTTCTGTTAACCAATTTTTTTTAAATTGAACCACAGAAAGGATTTCATTTTCACAAACCAGGTAAGTGTGGGTTTCTTGATGACTCCAATTGTAAAGAGGTAGTTTTGTTTCCATGCACAGGATTTCAAGAAAATAGGTCAAGATCCACCAGGCTACCTTGATATAGGTACAAAATACATTTTCAACAATGGGCTAAACCAAAGAATTAGCTTGATAAACCCCCCAGCTATAAATACCCTGTGGCTCTAGTGGGGAAAGACAAAATGATGTGAATATCACCAATCACAAATCAATTAAGTTCCAACCTATCAGGATTAGTCAACATCTAGAATGAAGATCTGGACAGTAGATTGTGAAATAACTTTGATGATACTGGGACCTTCCAGTGCATGAGGATTGCAACCATATATGTAAATACAAATTTATTTTTTGTACTTATGTTACATTGAAAATTGTAAGGGTACACACAGCTGCCCTAGCTTAGCCATACTCCAGCCCATGCTCATTGAACCATGATTTTACTCCAAAGCAAATCAATTATTCAACAAATATTTAAATAAATGTTTTCTATGTGCAATGCTCTTAAATAATTCACAAAAGTTTTTAACATACACTTTATCAATTTTCAGGACCTGGGCATTGAGATCTAGGGTTCATTTCTTCATGATTGTTTCTCTTTCCTACTTTCTTTCCTTTTTTTGAATCCCAATTGTTGTTGTTTTTTGGGGGGGAGGTGGGAATGTATGATGAATGAAATTCATCAAATATTACCCAGCAAAATATTACCCAGTGTCTGAGTGGGTTCCCCCTCTCCTCCCAAGAAGCAAACTTATCACATATGCTTATTTTCACTATTGTGCCCTGATAACCAACTTGTGTACTCCTTGAGCCTGAGTTTATCTCTTTAACATCCTCCAATTGTATTTCACTCCTAGTTGCTAGGAAGCTTCTACATATAACAAGTGTCTTTTCAGCACTGTATCCTCATCCTGTTTATGGATTACCCCCCTTTTTTCTGAATGATTACTTTTGCAAATCAAAGAGTAGGGTATGATGTGAACTGTGAAATCCTGTCCATATAGAATAAAGTGAGGTCAGAATCTATTATTAATTCATGCATCCTATATCTAAACTAGTGAGCATTTTTAAAGACATTGGCAACAACCTTAATGACAATCTTAGAAACTTAAGCTTTCCCAACTTTTCTTATTACCATAAGTTAAGAAGTTAGCTTTCCCAGACTATCTTGATTAGTTTATCTTTAGGCAAGTCTGAAACTCAGCCTGCCATCTGACTCTTAACTCTTCAGTTCAGGCCTTTGCAACTCCCAGGGCTCTATTTTCCCTGTAGAAAATCTACTTCTGATCAAGATCTTTGCTAAATTCTCTACAGGACTACACTCACTATGGGGTAATTTCTCTCTCTCTCCCCCTCATAGTGTGTTTCCTTTAATAGCGCCTTTCTCCTTACTCCAGCAAACTCTGGTTAATCTACTACACTTATCTAACCTGCCAATCAATGTCTTGCTTGGGACTGATGGGATATTCCTTTATTGGATTCTTCCAAATTCCTTTCCTAACAATTTGCTCTCCCAACTCTAATTCCTATTTGCCATTCCTGGTATCTATTTTATCTCTTCTTTTTGTCTGCAAACTCTTCTAAATAAAACTTCCTTTTGGCAAAAATAAGAGCCTCTCTGCAGGAATATTAATATGTAAAGAAGTTGAAGGAAACATATAAAATAGATATAAAGGGGGATAGAAAATTGTAAAAATCATGAGAGAAATAAATACAGTAAATCTTTTTTCTACCTAATTCAGAAACCAAAACTTGTAAACAGCATCCAGAAAGTCCTAGGTTCCCCAAGAATAGAGGTTAAAGTACTAACAACTTAGCAGGTTTCTAAGGCCAGGGAAATTTTTAACAGACCCAAGAGGATAGACATTGTGATCCGGGGTGATTTCTAATTCGGCATTATTGGTAAGGTCATTAACCCGCCCAATGTCCAGGCTATTTTGAACAAGACCACATTATCTTCTGGGATGTTCAGCACTCTCCAGTGTGTCCCACTGGGCTGCACAGCCCTGGGCCACATGGTATAGATACTGAGTTTGGGAAAAATAGTTGCTTACAAGAAAAATAATGCATCAGTTTGAGACCACAATAAAGCCATATAAGAAAATCTAAGGCTGTAGTACCTAGCCATAAAAGAAAAGAGAGAGAAAATGAAGCACACAGGGGAGGAGCACTTGCATCATATTCAGAGGAACGTTAATGCTAACCCCAATGCTGCTAGTTACTATTTAAAACTTGGAGTAGTCCCTTCCCCTTTGGGACAGAATTACAGAACAGCATTAATATCCTGGATCCCTTTAGGCAACAAGTTAGAGAAGAGTCTAAAACACTTGGCCTGTCACCAAGAAGATCGAAGTTCAAATATGACCTCAAGCACTAGGTACACAGGAGACTAAAATTAAATCCCAACTTTGAACATCAGTTTTTCAGCAATAAAATGAGAATAACAACCACCCTGACCTCACATCAATGTGTACCTCATCGAGGTACCTACATAAAATGTATATTGTCTTCCCCCATCCCTCCTTGGCAATCCAGTAAAACCTAGTGGTTCTTTACCAGAATCATGATTTTGAAATGCAGAAAGAATTTCTAAATTTGAATTAGAAGTTAGTCAAATCAGTTATTTAATCTGAGATTACCAGTTTAAAAACCTCTGCAATACTTGGTCTCTCAATTTTTTTTTTCTATCCCTCCATCCTCTGTTACTTTCTTCTTCTTATCTCTCCTTCACACCCTTCTCCATTCTCTATTTCCCCACTTCTTCCATTTCTCTGTTTCTCTCTCTGGATATCTTCTCTCTCTAATCTCTCTCTTTCTAACTACCCAAACCCAATCTGACCGTTAACATCTTTCAACATGTCATAATAAAATTTCCTGTATATTTTTCTTTTACTGTTTTCAGTATAAGTACTTTGATGCTACAATACAATAAAGTTATTAAAGCTAGGGAAACTTTAACTGAGATCAATTAATTTCAGGTTTCAATGTATAAACAATTTTGGGAAGTGTCCATAGGCCTATCTCTGGGGCTCTATCCAAAAACTGAACCTATTGAGTCAGGTGAGTTTCAGGACTTCCAGATCAAGACCTAATTCTCACGTATATCGCCAGATGTGTGATATTAAAAAAGATTGTGAACATCTGCTGCGGGTAAGAGAGTTGAGGCATATCTGGCTGTCAGGAGCAATAAGGAAACTATAGAAACCTCCTGGCACTGGAATAGACAGTTGACTTTGCAAATCTCTTAAAGAGCTGTCATAATGATGAAAAACTCAAGAGAAACCCGAGATACATAGTGACAAAGAGTCAATAGATTGAACCAAAGAAATAATATGCACAACGACAACAACAATGTAAATTAGAGCAACTACTAAAGAGAAATGAAATGGAAATAATGGGGAAAATGAAAGTCTTGAGAAGCTGATCAAAATTTGTTTCTTTCCTCACCGAAGAGAGGCAGAGTGCAGGCAGGCCAGAATGTGACTTTAGCATCAGATAAAGTTGCTGGATTTGATATTTTGGCTCAATTGTTTTATTCTTTGACAGAAGGAAAGGTTCGATCTGAGTAGGAAATGATTATGATGCAAAAGCAAACATCAAGAAAATGTGTTATTTTTTAAGAAACAAAATAAAAAAGAAAGAGAGCTGACTTTTGGAGATTTTGTGTGGTACACTGGAAAGAAATTGGACCTCGTGTCCAATTTTTAGTATACTATTTACTACCAGAATGACATTGGGCAAGAAACTGAAGGGAGCAAGGGCAAAGCCAAGCACTGAATTGTGACCCTGATGGATGCTCTAGTTCCTTTACAAGTCTCTCGGGTAGGTCCTTTCTAGAAAGAGGACTGAAGAGAGGGGTATAGAAAATTTTGTTCTGGAAATCCACATGAGGATCCTGCAGTGGCACTTAGATAATAAGATGAGAAGACATTCCAAAACATAGAAAAATCAGGCAGCTAAGATTCTGTGGGAGCCTGCTATATAATATCACAAGTTCACAGCTCAAGTTAGAAGTGAAATAAGAAACCATCTCTACCCACTCCTACATTTTACAAAGGAGATATGAAATTGCTTGTCCAAAGTGACACCAAGATTCAAAGATCTAAAACTTAAAAGGATACTCAAACAGCATCTACCTAAACCCCTTCTTTTACATGAAAGGAAACTAAACCATAGGGAAGAGAAGGAATTTGTCTAAGGTCACAGAAAATATCACACATCTAGAATCAGAAGGGTCTGCATTTCATAGAGGATGAAACTGATAGCTTCAGGTAAGTGACATACCCAACGTCACACAAGTAAATTAATAACAGAGCTACCATTTCAAATTCAAAATTACTAAGTCCAGAGAACTTGTACTTTGAATACCCATTCTGTACTCTATTCAATACACTAAAAACTTTCCTCTTCCAAATGAATATGCATTGTATTGGAAGGGGAATACCAATTCTGAAAAGTAGAAATCAAGTTCCAGCCTATATTTGAAATTATAATTATATCTCTCCAATCTTGATGTTCCCTATCAGTTTCCTACACTTTTCCTATCAGTTATAGAATAGAAAAAAACAAATTTTACAACAAGTTATTATGAAACATCACATGGAAGAAAAAGAAAAAGTAAGATGTCTCTAATATGAAGCGACAAGCAAAAAATTTTTTAGATTTTTCCAAATTTGGGGGGGGGGAGGGAGAGAGACTGTGCCATATCCCAAAACCACTCAATTTGAAAAGAATTTGTACTTTCCAAATTTCCTTTCCAAATATAGAGTTTATTTGACAGGCTTGAAAAGAATAAAACCTAATAGAATTATGTCTGCATATTACACACACACACACACACACACACACACACACACTGGATTTCTATACTATTTCCCTATACCTCTGTCACTCTCTCTCTGTTTATTGCTCTCTGTCTCTCTCCACTTCCACTGCTCAGGTTTTCTTCTGGTCCCCTCCCAAAGTCTATAAGAGAACCCACTTGACTGCATTTGCTATTTCTCTGATGTTGACAGGAATAGCAAATCACTTTGCAATGCTCTTAAAAAGTTATTTATTTTATGAGATGATTCCTATCTAACTATGAATAATTAAGCATTGCAGTGCTTTTCTCAGAAGTCAGTTTCTCTTAACTACAGCTAAGTCTTCATAGGCAAGCATCAACCAAAGGGTCCCTTCAACAACAAAGATCACAAATGAGTTACTTTTATTTTCTTTATTTAAAGGCCCCTGCCAGGTTTAAAAGTCTCCTGGTGTACTGGCTCAGGTCACAAGAAAACTACATTCCCATGGCTGTTCTGAGTAAATGTCCATCATGCCCTTCAGCACTCATGATCTCTTTCTTCCCATCCTGCAATGATTTTATACTCTGTTTCATTCTAAGTTTCTTCACCATCATTACAATGACTTAACTGTCATCCTTGAGCTTCTCTCTCTCCCCTTTTCAGAACATCCTAATTGATATTCCTTCAACAGAAATATGACCATTGTCATTTCCCTTACAAAGTACTTCCCACTAAGTATCTCCCAAATATCCCTTGGATCAAAAATAAAATTCTCTCCTTGGGTTTTTACGTCTTCAACAACTTAGCCTTAACTTATTTTTCCCTCCCTGAATGATATTTCTGTTTCCACATTCTACAATGCAGCCACAAACTTTGCTACATAACTCAGAGAGCATTAAATCCCCCACATCTCTATCTTTCTGGAACCCATCTACCATACACGGGATGCACTATTTCAATTTAAGTGGAGAAGACCAGATGAAGATAGCCCAGAATCTAGTAATTATTCTCTGGACTCTGTCTAGTCATCTCAGAGAACTCTGAGTCCTGAGTCAACTTAAGCTCAAAAGTTCACTTCATGGCCTTTGGGAAGCAACCATCATTTTGGGTGAGGTGTCTTGGATATCTCCCAACTTTCTGTATTAGAGACTCTTTTCTTTTCCTTATATACCACGTCTCACTTGATCTCACCAATTCCATAAGTTTAAATTATCATCTCCATACAAATGATTCTCAGGTATAAAACATTTTTTTCAGCTTTACTCTCTCTACTTAGCCATGATCCTACATTTCCAGTTTCTGTCTCATCATCCCAATCCAGATGTACAGCAGAAATTTCAAACTCAACATGTCCAAAACAGAGTTCATTATCATTTCTACAAAACACTCACTTCTTCCCCCTGTTCCTGATTCTCCCAGGATCATTCTCCTGTCAGAACCCATGTTTGTAGCTTCAGTATCATGTTTGATTCCTCAACTCACCCATCTGACAGATCCAATCGACTATCAAATATTGCTGTCAAGTTGTGCAACATACCGCATCTTTACCCAATTCTGTTCATTTATAACTTCTAGGCTCATACAAACCCACTTTTCTTCTTACCTGGACATTTGTGATAGAATTTTTTAAAATAGATTTTTAAAAACTCAAGGTACCACTTCACACCTCTCAAATTGGCTGAGAGGTCAGGAAAAGATAATGATAAATGCAGGAAGTAATGTGGGAAACATGGACACTAATTCATCATTGGTAAAGGTGTGAATTGATGTAACCATTCTGGAGAAGAACATGGAAACATGTCCAGAAAGCTATAAAAACTGCATATCCTCTAATCCAACACGACAATGTCATATTCTAGGTCTGTATCCCAAAGAGACTGTAAAAGAGGGAAAAGATTCCACAAATACAAAAATGTTTCTATCAGCTCTTTTTGTGATTCCAAGTAATTGGAAATTGAATAGATGCCCATCAATTGGGGAATGGGTGAATTAAGTTATGACACATGAATATGATGCTGAAAGAATATTATTATTCTATAAGAAATATGAGTAGGTTGATTTAAGTAAAGCCTGGAAATACAAGAACTAATGAGTGAATTAGCATAACCAAAGGAACCCTATACACAGTGACAGCAAGATCAGGCCATGCATGGGATGAGCAACTGTGATGAACTTGGCTCTTCTCAACAATGTGGAAATTCAACACAATTCCAGTAGCTTTGGGATGGAAACTGCCATCCATATCCAGAATGAGAACTATGCAGACTAAATGTGGATTGAAGCATATTATTTTCACCTTTATTTGTTTGCTTTTTTGTCTTCATGTTTTTTCCCTTCAGATCGAAATTTTCTTATAAAACTTGATAAATGTGAAAATATGTTTAAATGGATTGTACTTGCTTAACCTATATCAGATTGCTTGCTCTCATGGGAAAGGGAGAGGTAAGAAAAAGGAGAAAAATTTGGGCCACATAATCTTAAAAAAAAAAAATGAATGCTTAAAATGACCTTTCTGTGTATTTGGAAAAATATAATACTATTGAATCTCTCACCAAATAAATTTTTGTTAATGTACTTTTTTATCACCATAGTTATCCCTCTTTTTCTCTTGGGTCATCCCTAATGATTAGTCATATTATACATGTAAAAAAATTGGGGGGAAAGAACCTTGTTATTCAGCACATCCAAAAACACTGAAAATATGAATAAAGTGCAAAACTTGTGGATCTTCTACCTCTAAAAAATATATTATAGGACTGTCTTCTCATCTTTCTATGCTTCTTCTTGAAATTTTAACAAGGTTCCTTTGGAATTTTCTGTGTGGTTATTGTAATTAAATGGAGCAATAGAGGATCTTAACAGGTAGCTCAGATTTAGGAAGAGCCAAGTTCAAATTGAGCCTAATACATTTCTAGCAGCGAAAGCCTGGTCAAGTCATTTAACCTCTTCCTCATTTTCATCATCTAAAAACGTGGGTGATAATAAACACTTCCCTCACAAGATTATTGAGAGTAACAAATAATAATCATTGTAAAGGTCTTAGCACAGTGCTTGTTTAGCCACTTAATAAATGTTTCTTTCCTTTCAGCCTACCTCTCCTGTCCTTTTAAAATAATCAATACAAAATGGTTCTAAAATTAAGAAAGAGAGGAAGAGCTGATGAAAACTCAAATATTTGTCTACATTTACGGACTCAAGTCTGTATCTTGAAGGTTATCTACTTCTTAATTAGCTAAGACCTAGTATGTCACTGCTGCTAATTGAAGAGGCAATGGAGTGAGCACAGATCCAGAGAAACCTGGCTTTATATACTGGCCTAAATTCACCATTAGTTTGATTTGTTCCATTTTGTTCTTTAGTAAACAAGCACCACCAAGCTTCCCAGTCCCCTGGGCATTTGTGAGAAGGGAATCAACATTCAGGTAGTCTATAAAGAAAAAAAAGGATCAACCCCAAGGTTTCCAATTAAATTCCATGGCTAGGCCATTCCATTTCATTTAATCAACATTCCTCCCAATGGTCCTCCTCCATTATAACCTCCCATGAATTTCAAATTAGCAAGAAAGTAAAGGAAAAGCAGGCAGGATCAAACATTATTCAAATGGACGTGGAGGGATTTTCCCAGGCTACAGACTTACTTTTTATGAAAACAACTGGGTATCACTTCTCAGGCACATGGAACCCAATTTTTCAAGGCCAAACTATTGACAGATGTCCCATGGAAATCACTAATTGTGATTAGAAGGTTTTTACATTTTAATACATTTCTCCTTAATGATAGGGAGGGAACAAGAAAACACTATGAGAAAAAATACCTTCCTTCATATATGTGGCTGCAATCCTAAGCAAACAGGTTTGAATACAGCAATCATATATTGTTCAACTTTTGTTATCCAAAATTCTGAAGCATTTTATCTTCATAAGACTGAATCAACAATAATCAGATCATAAAAATAATTGTTAAATAAGTATTTTGGGGAGATATGAAATCGATATGGGTATGGCCCATTCTAAATCACAGACCACACTGTTTAAATAAACAGATAATAAAAAAGTCATTCCATTGTATAACAATAAAGATAACAAATTACTACCATCCAACCTTCTTTAGGATTGTTCAAACAAATGGCAAGAGCAGCTTAGTGAAACAAGATTACATTGAATTATTCTACTTTGCCATTGATTCCCATTCCCATTCTCATTTCTATCTTTCAAGTTTGCTAATTACTGGAACATGACACAAATGTAGAAGGTACAAAATGTGATTCAAAAATCACTGCTGGGGCAGCTAGGTGGTGTAGTGGATAGAGCACCAGCCCTGACTTCAAATGTGATCCCATACACTTAACACTTCCTGGCTGTGTGACCCTGGGCAAGTCACTTAACCCCAATTGCCTCACCCCCCCCAAAAAAAAATCACTTCTTTAGCTAAAATTGCACTTTTGATATGGGTCCATTCATTTGATCACTAGGTCAGGCTGTCAGCCTCCACATGAATCCAATTAATTTGAGGAAAAGAAGGGTAAAAAGTTGGCCCTGTGGAAGGGATCATTTTTTTTAATAATGCCTTTTTATTTTCAAAATATATACAAAGATAGTTTTCAACATATACCTTTGCAAAGCCTTGTGTTCCAAATGTATCTCCCTACAGTATATACTTCAACAACAGTACTTTATGACGATCAATTCTGATGGACGTGGCCCTCTTCAACAATGAGATGAACCAAATCAGTTCCAATAGAGCAGTAATGAATTGAACCAGCTACACCCAGCAAAAGAACTCTGGAAGATGACTATGAAACACTACATAGAATTCCCAATCACTCTATTTTTGTCCACCTGCATTTTTGATTTCCTTCACAGGCTAATTGTACACTATTTCAGAGTCCGATTCTTTTTGTACAGCAAAATAACTGTTAGGACAAGTATACTTGTATTTAAATTATACTTTAACATATTTAACATATATTGGTCAACCTGCCATCTGGGGGAGGGGGTGGGGGGAAGTAGGGGAAAAATTGGAACAAAAGGTTTGGCTATTGTCAATGCTAAACCTTTTGGGCACAGTTCTAAACTGCTCTCCAGAATGGATGAACCAATTCACATCTCCAACAACAATGTATTAGTGTTACAGGTTTCCAGTATCCCTCTAACATTCGTCATTTTTTCCTATCATCCAAGCCAATCTCAGAGGTGAACCTCAGAGCTGTCTTAATTTTCATTTCTCTGATCATTACCAAGTCACAGCATTTTTATATGACTAGAAATGGTTTTAATTTCTTCATCTGAAAATGATCTGTTCATATCCTTTGACCACTTATCAATTGCAGAATGGCTTTTATTCTTATGAGTCAATTCTCTATACATTTTAGAAAAGAGGCTTTTAATAGAACCCTTGGATGTAAAATTGTTTTTCCTAGTTTACTGCTTCCCTTCTAATCTTGACTGCATTGATTTTGTTTGTACAAAAACTTTTTAACTTAATATAATCAAAATGATCTCTTTTTAATTTCATAATACTATTTTAGTTGCTTGGAAAAAAATTTTTCCTTCTCCACAGGTCTAAGAGATACACTATCTTTTTGTTCTAATTTGCTTATAATATCATCCTTTATGATGAAATCATGAACCCATTTTGATCTTATCTTGGTATAGTATGTTAGGTGTGGATCCATGCCCCTAGTTTTTCTACCATATTATTTTCCGATTTTCTCAGCAATTTTTGTCAAATAGCGAGTTCTCATCCCAGAAACTGGAGCTACTAAGTGTGAGTATCTGACCAACTTTATGCTTTATAACATAGACATCACCTCTGAACTTTGAACATAAGTAAATATTTAATACATATTATCTAAATTGAGTATTAGCCTTTTTTTTTCTTTTTGGATAAAAAATTCCATATTGGTGATTTTCTCTATTAACTTTTGAATAGTACCATGACTGCCAACCAGTGTGGCTTACAAGAAAAAAAAAAGAAAATATGGATAATTTTTATAAGAATAACTTTTTGCCCCAATATGGAATACAAACACATAAGCCCCTTATTATAGCTTTAGCAGTGTAGTTAAAAGCCTCACCCAAATCTCCAGAGCTGGGAACACTATGAGTTGCTTATTACAATATCACAATACATGTCTTTATAAGGCAAGCAACTGCCAAGTATGGGGAAATATAGTCAGCAAGATATTTTCTGGGGGATAGAAAGCAGTTGGACTAATAGCTGCCTTATACTGGATCACACATTTGATTGAATAGTACATAAGACTCTATTTCTGCACACTCCAGAAGAAAAAATGACAAAGAAGTGGGTGGAAAGGAGAGGTGTTATCAGTTGTTTATAACATGTATAAGTGAAGTGGCTCCATGGTATTTGGAAATTACCTGATACTCCCTGGGGCAACAATAAGCACATTGTCAAAAGTCCAAAAAAAAGACATGAAATGATTCACTCTAGATATAAACTAGTTACTGAAATCACATTAAGTAGTCAAGCAGTCCAAAAGGTCAAGGAAAACAAAACCACTGCATCTGAGTGGTTCAGCCCAAAACTAGGGGGGGGATCAAAACCAGGAAGTATGTAGGGGATGCCAATAGAAATAACCTTAAATTTATATTGAATTTAAAATGACCTGGACCATGTAGGGATTTTTTTAAACAAAGGAAGTTCCATCCAGTAATCATTTACTTTTTTATTTATTCATTGAACATATAACTTAGTGCATGCACAATACAGACCCAGCTAACTTACAAGAGCAAATACAAAAAAAAAGCCCATGACGTGATCTTTATCTTTAAGGACTATACACTGAAAAAAAAAGGATATTTTTTCATTAGAGAATAAACATTTATCTCAATGCCATTGCTTATACATCCTCTCATTTTGGGATGCTTTCCATTATGTTTCTTTTTTTCAACTAAAATTTTTCAATTAATAAAAATTGACTGTCTCTTTATTCCACTTCTCAATGAAAAACAAAGAAAAATAAAACTTCTATAACAAACATTCATAGTCACAGAACAAAATTACTGATCTGGTCATGTTAAAAAAAAAAGTCTCATTCTGCATTTGCAATACATCACTATATTGGAAAGAGGCGTTTTGCTTTTTTTTTTTTAAACTAATCTTCCCAATACTTCATGTCCTAGGACATGGTCAAAGTTCGCAAGAAAAAATACTGTAGAGGATCTGGTATATGAATTATACCTTGAATGAAGGATAGGATTTGGAAAGACAAATGAAAGGTCATTCCAAGTAGAGTTAATGCCTTAAGTAAAAGCATGGAGGCATTTTTAGGAGAAAAAAAATTCCCTGATGTCCTTTACAGTTACATAACCTAGATTTTCCTCTATATCACACTCCCACTCTCCTCACAGAAAGCAATCTCACTTAACAATTTAAAAAAGTAAAACAGTAAAACGAATACAACAGAGGTAAAGCAATACATTTTATAAAAAATCTGACATGATGTTCAATATTTCACACATGTCAAGCTCACACTTTTATAATTAAATGGAAAAGAAGTGGAGTCATCTCATCAATCATCACTGAAATTTTCCCATTATTATTTTGGTTGTTTTTAGTTACTATTCTTATTATTTAGATTTTGATATATACTATGTCTGTTACTTTCCACCTACCATTTACTTCATTTTCCATCAGATCATCTAGATATTGGGAATCTTTTCTATGTATTCAACAAATAGCACCTTTATTCAGATGAGAGGTATTGTACTTTGATCATAAATCTTTGTTATAACAGGAAATACTACTAAAATATTATGGTGGGAGAGGGGGGGAGGGCTTTCTTTTTGTCCTCCTTGAGGTATATACCTAGCAGTGAAGTCTCTGGGTAAAATTATAGACAATTGAGTCACCTGACTTCCTTAATTCTAAATTGATTTCCAGAATGGCTATACCAATTAACAGTTCCACCACCTGTGAAATCGTGTGCCTATTTTTCACAACTCCAACACCATTTCTATCATCTATGACTTTTTCAATTTGTTAGTTTTATATTAAAATCTCACCTTTGCATGTCTTTCATATAAATTATTGGGCGCATTCTTTTATATAATATTCAATACTTTGTTATTCCTTTGAGAACTGTTTGTTCATATCTTATAACCACTTGAAGAAAAAATAACAAACACTAATAGCCACTTCTTGAGAAATAAATATTATTTTAGCAACATAGATGAGTCCAAATTGAACCATCTATATGCTCTCTCTCCGTTCAGCTCTCCTTGTATCCCTTGTCATAAAAGTATAGAATTACAAAACTACAGAATGTAAGATCTAAAATAGATTTGAAAAATCTCATAAAATTTCCTTATGGGGGAACATGAACACATGAATAAACTGTGGCTAGGAAAAAATGAGTAAGTTCAACATTGAATTTAGGTCCAAAAACTACATATTGAAGACTATTTCCTAGTCCATTATTGTTCACTTGTTTCAGTCAAATCTGACACTTTGTTGTTTTGTTTTGTTTTTTGTGAATAATACTGGAGTGGTTTGCCATTTCCTTCTCCAGCTCATTTTACTGATGAGGAGGTAAGTAAAATAGGATGAAGTAACATGACCAAAGTAACACAGCTAGGAATTATCTCATGCCATATTTGAATTCCAAGCTGAGAACTCTATCCACTGCACCATTCAACCACCAACAAGCTGACCAGCTTTATTACCCTTCTAAACATTCATGAACTCTACACTTCACAGATCATTTCCCTAACCCCTGAACTTCAGAAAACCGGGCCCAGTTACTTAGGAAAAAATTTGCTCTGGAACTAGCCAGGAACAGACTCTACTTTGTTATATAAAGAATTACAAGTACTTAAATAGAACACATTGTTAGACAACAGTAAAGATTTGCATCTAATCTAAATGAATTGTAGATGACTGAAAAATATGGGCCTTCCAAATGGTGACTTTCTTATAACACAAACACATGATTCAACAATTTCTACTTATCAAATTTTATATTTCACTCACAAGGATATACAAAGGGGACACTCTAGTGAAGACAATGAAAAGATGTTTTTCAATTAGCAAAATCCAACTATTACTGCATAGTTCTCAAAGTGATCAATATAAGGGAGTATACAAACTTTAACAAATAATGAACTTTTATAAATGCAACTAGAGAAGATTTTGACTCTGGGATTCTCTATAAATGATGATGAAGTCTTAGAGTAAAATTTGATTAAATTATGATCCAATAGTACTCTTTCAAATCATGAATGAAGAGAATTGCCCATAGAGCTAAAAACTACTGTCCCGAAAAAGGTTATTCATATGAAAAGTATGTGAGAATTTCTGTAAATCAGAGTTTTTTCAATTAGTTACAGCTGGGTATTCAGGAAAGGATGGTTGATTTCTTTTTAATTGGAAAAACTAATTTCTCTACACTTATGTTATTGTTTTATTTGTTTTCAATCATGACTAACGATTTATAACAATATGAACTTGGGATTTTCTTAGCAAAGATATAGGAATTGTTTTTCATTTTCTTTTTCAATTCCATTTAGAAATGAAGAAACTGAGGTAAACAAGGTAAAGTAACTTACCCCGGATCATATAGATAGTAATGTCTGAATCCAAATTGTATCTCAAGAAGAGTAAGCCTGATTTCAGTTAACCATGCTTATCCACTATAGTGCCACCTAACTACAACTTCTATATGAACAATAAGATGAAATATAAATCCCTCTGTTTAGCTCTAAAGGCCTTTTATATTTCAACTACAATCTACCTTTTCAGGCCCCCCAAAAAACACTCCTCTCCCTCCATCACTATGTCACATAGTCAAACAAGTCTTCTCCCCTATATATGACTCTCCAAGTTCCATCTCTGTGCCTTTGTATTGGTAGTCCCAAAAGTCTGGAAAACACTCTGATCGATTTGCTCTTTCTTTTACTCTTAGCGTTAATCTTTCAAGTTGCAATTAAAGAACCAATTTGTACATAATGCCATTTAAGAGCCTGAACCCCCAAATTACTATCCTTACCTTCCTAACTTCCTTATTTTGGATATGATGGGATACCAACTTCTTGTCTCACCATAGGACGTAGTTGGAGAATGGGGTTAAAATAAGGAGCCTAAAGTCAAAGCTCAAATCTGACCTCAAGCTTGTGATGGTTGTGTGAAGTTCACTTTGTAATTCATACACACACATTTTTATATCCACTAGGACTCAGACATCTATCTACACATGTCTACATATATTAACATAAATAGACGTGCATTTCTACATATGTACAAACACATCTAAAATAATATTAACATGGCTCACATAATGGGGCTTCTCTCTTGATTGAATCTTTTAAGTTTGACTGAGATCAATGATTGCATTCTACTTTTTTCTAATTTATCTTATACCTAATCCTTATTATAATGTTTGGATATATCTCTTATTTCATCTCTCTATTAACTCTTCTGCTTTAAATTCTCTTCCTTAATTTCCCTTGCTAATACTAGCCCCCCCCAGATATGTATCCTTCACTTATCTTCTCATCCCACCTCTTCCTTCCCTCTTCATCCCATTCTCATAATTCTACACACCTTATCCCATATGCTTAATCTAAATGCCCTTTTGTGCCCCACCTTCTCCTGTCACCCTTTCCCTCCCTCTTTATCCCTTTCCCATTAAGATAAACACCTTGTCCTATTACCATAAATCTATATACACTTTTTAAAAGTTTTTTTTAATTATAGCTTTTTATTGACAGAACATAGGCATTGGTAATTTTTTAACATTGTCACTTGCACTCACTTCTGTTCCATATACACTCTTCTACACCTCACCTTACCCTATTTGCTCCCCCCATTTCTTTATAGATTTTTAAGGGTGCTATACTTAACCATGGTATGTTTGTGTCCGTGTCTGTGTATTTGTGTATAAGAAGGAGAGACAGATAGACGGCAGACAGTAATTCACTTTTTAACCCATTCCTGATGTAAGTAGATAATGGAATGTTATTGTTCTGTAAGAAATGATGAGCAAGGTTAGGTACACAAGACACAAGACTCAATGGGTGTCTACACATATCCAAACACAGGCACATACTTACTCTACTAGAACTCTCTTCCAGATTCAAAGTGACAATTTAAAAAGCTCTAAGGCATTGATTGAAGGAGTCAAAAAGTAAATCTTTCTGCCAGCCAGATCTTTTAGATTTTTTTTAGATAGTTTAGATATACTGCTCTTATTTAAAGAGCACTACAACTGAAAAGAAAGCTGATATTCAGGGTAACAATAAGCACTATAACACTTTGCAGGTGAAGAAAGCTCAGTATCACACAACCAAGTCACAGGCTCAAGTTGCTAAAAAGATATTTTAGGAATGAGCAAACCCAACCAGATTAACAAACTAACATGGATATCGGGGGAAGAATTTCTTTGGCTTTCCTAGTCACATTGGCACCTAACATCAGAGTGCCCCAACAAGGCAGCAATTGCACATTAGCCAAGTCATCTATCTGGTCTAAGCCAGTAGGTGAGCCTGCTGAGGTATCAGTTCAGCAGCTAAATTACAGACTTGATGCAGCCCAAAAGCAGATTAATCCATTCAGCAAAGACATGACGTACTATAAAGAGCAAGTGCAGATAATCTACTTACTCAGCAGAGACTCTTTGGTCTATGAGAAGCCATTCCAAGGCACAAGCTGTGAGTTTGCTGTGGCTATATATGTTTGCTGCATGCTGAGTCTCTAAACACACACCTACATGTGAATTGGAGGGAAGAGTATGACCAGAAGTATTTGTTGTTATTTGCTGGAGGGCATGGAGGCACAAGGTGGGGAGAGCAATATTTGAGAACTATTATTCTCAATTTCTTCAGAAACTTCGGCAACGTCCTAACTAGAGAAGTAGATCTACTAACTGATTAATATAAAGTCTGAGTCAAGTGGAGGCTCACTGAATATGATGACAGGAGCATAGCTGCCTAACTAAGCATAAAGGAACAAGAAGTTGTAGCAGTTGTCCCATTTGGAGTGACTTGATTAGCCATCAGTTTACAATAAGGAAGTAGCAAGAGCTGTACAATGATAATAGCTTTTAGACATGGAAAAAATATATACAAAATTGAAATTTTTGAAGAGGATGATGAAGATGAAATAGTTTTAAAAACAATTATTCATTTTCTTTTCGATACACTTTTAAATGTGTTTAAAAACATATTTTTATTTTTTATATTAAAATATAAATTAGATACACAATAAGTATACATGACCAAACCGTTTTTTTGCTGTACAAAAAGAATCAGACTCTGAAATATTGTACAATTAGCTTGTGAAGGAAATCAAAAATGCAGGTGGGCATAAATATAGGGATTGGGAATTCAATGTAATGGTTTTTAGTCATCTCCCAGAGTTCTTTCTCTGGGCGTAGCTGGTTCAGTTCATCACTGCTCCATTGGAAATGATTTGGTTGATCTCGTTGCTGAGGATGGCCAGGTCCATCAGAACTGATCATCATATAGTATTGTTGTTGAAGTATATAATGATCTCCTGGTCCTGCTCATTTCACTCAGCATCAGTTCATGTAAGTCTCTCCAGGCCTTTCTGAAATCATCCTGTTGGTCATTTCTTACAGAACAATAATATTCCATAATATTCATATACCACAATTTATTCAGCCATTCTCCAACTGATGGGCATCCATTCAGTTTCCAGTTTCTAGCCACTACAAAAACATATTTAAAAAAAACTTTTTAAAACTGTTTTTATTTATAAGAGTAATAAAGTGGTAAAAGTTACGACTGAGGGTAAGAAACACTGAAGAGAAAATGGGGATGTAGAAGGCAAGGAAGGACTGTTACCTGCCCTCTTAACTGTTCACTGTGTTCTCAGAATAGCTGAAAGGAGAAGAGGGATACCGAGAGTAGGCTACATGGGGAATGACTTCCTACCTTCCATCCAGTATAGAAGGGGAAGTTCCAGTGTGTCCTACACTGAGGAGAAGGAAATAGAGAAACAGACACAAAGCAAGTGCTCATCTCACTTCCACTATTTACTTTACCTTCACTTTGTGAATCCTAACCCCAACTATTTTATTGCAAACAAATGAGTTTCTTAGGAAGCAAATGGCAGTGGAAGAATCACAACAAAGCTATAGGTCTTACTCTTTATATCATGCAAAATGAAGCTTTATATCACACCAGTACTAAATGTCTGGTCAACTAAATTTTAAAAAATACCCAATAAAGAAATAGTTTCTAAGAAATATCCATTTTGCTTTCAAATTACAATTAGGTGATAGCCATTATATACTTCAACAACAATACTATAGGATGACCAGTTCTGATGGACCAGGCCATCCTCAGCAACGAGATCAACCAAATCATTTCCAATGGAGCAGTAATGAACTGAACCAGCTACGCCCAGAGAAAGAACTCTGGGAGATGACTAAAAACCATTACATTGAATTCCCAATCCCTATATTTATGCCCACCTGTATTTTTGATTTCCTTCACAAGCTAATTGTACAATATTTCAGAGTCTGATTCTTTTTGTACAGCAAAATAACATTTTGGTCATGTATACTTACTGTGTATCTTATTTATATTTTAATATATTTAACATCTACTGCTCATCCTGCCATCTAGGGGAGGGGGTGGGGGGGGAGGTAAGAGGTGAAAAATTGGAACAAGAGGATTGGCAATTGTTAATGCTGTAAAGTTACCCATGCATATATCCTGTAAATAAAGGGTATTAAATAAAAATAAAAAAAAAATCCTGAAAAAAATATTTGTTAATTGAAAAATAAAAATAATAAACTATTTTTTAAAAAGAAAAAAAAAACAATTAGGTGATAGCTTATCTCAAACCAGTATCAATCTATCCTTTGTGAATCTTGGTGTCTATTTTCTTCCCTTAAATATATACACAAGAAGGAAACAAGATTAAAATCAAGTGCTTCTGAGGTAACCTGTCCTTTGAAAAATAATGTAATGTCATTTCTTTTTCATTTCAAATTCCTTTTGAAAAATATACTCCCCCAAAAAACCATGGCAAAAGGCATCATTTTTAACATTTCCTGTGGTTCCAGGAAAGCAGCAAGAAGTAAAATAAATGCACAAGAATTATCAGCATTTCTAGGCAGGCTTAGCAGAATAATCAGGAAAAAATTTTCAAAAAAAAAAAAAAGAAAACTACATGAAATTACTAAAAGGCATAAAATTTCTCACTACCGAGATTCCACATACTTGAAACTTATATAAAAAATAATTATAAAACACACTTTAAAAGTATTAAGTAATTGGTGAGATATTAATTGCTTCTAGTAGGACAACTCCAATATACTAAAAATACTGATATCATCTAAATTAGCTTGGAGATTTAGTATTATACCAATTAAATTATCATGCGGTTACTTCAAAAGATAGGTAAAATAATGAAAACAATTTATTTGAAGGAACAAAAGGTCTAGAATTAGAAGGAAAATAATATTAATATATACCATATAAGTGAATGAAAAAGAAATAGCATTTCCAGACCTACAATTTCATTATAAAGTAATAATCATCCAAAGTATTTTGAGATGGTTAAAAAATGGAAAAGCAAATGAATAAAACAGACTATATAAACAAGAATTAGAAGAAAAAAATTCATCTCACTAACTCAATATCTGATAGTACAAAGAACCAAAAACTTGAAGACTCACTATTCGACAAGAAACACTAGAATGGGAAAGTAAATTAGAAAAGTAAGGTTAGATCAACATCTTATACCACATAGCAAAATAAGTTACAAGAAGCCATTCTACTTCAACAAGTCAAACCAAGAAGCAATTATAGAGCATTTACTTTATTCAAGGCAGAGTGTAAAGCTTTGGGAATACAAAAAAAGTGTTATGAAAAAACACATTTGTACTCTGTCAGAAGAGTTATGAATTGTTCAATTAATTCTTGAAAATACTTAGAAATTACACTAAAAATGACGAAAACTTCAGCACAATTTGACACTGATACTCTCAGAGGTAGGTATATGACCAAAACAAATCAAAGTCAACAAAGTCCCATAATGACAGCAAAATTCATAACAGCAATTTCTGTGGAAATTGCTTGTCTTTTCATTGTTATCCCTAACTCCTAAATGAGGAAATTCCCTACCACTGTAGGTTTAAAAGTTTTCTACAATGTAGAGATCCTTAAAACTCTGAGAAAAAAGGGAATTAGCAAATCAGGAAGGACTCAAGCCAAACTCCTGCTGACAATGAGGACAGTTCTCTATATAATACAATGTATAATGTTTGTGAGCATTAAAATGAAACAACAACTGGAACCAATGCAGGTGTATATTAATTAGCAAATACCTATGCAAAGTGCAATATATGTATGCAATGGACATATTGCTTTATCATTATTTTTTCATTGCTAAATCTGAAGGGTGCATTAGAGAGGGGAAGACATGAACCAATTCAACATGAACTAAGCACAAATGTAAGCAATATACACAATCCTTACAATAATGTTAAGGGCAAGAATAATATGAAACTTAATGCAGAATAATTATGATTACCAATCTTGACTTCAGAGAAGAGTCAATCTCAATCTAGACCTCAGAATCCAATCAAGCACCTTCAATTTATATATGCAGAAAATGAGACGAAAAGAATGTTATTATAATCTTTGTTGTTTTGTCTGATCAAGGCCTTTATAGATTCTTTAATGAGCATAAATGTATTGAATTTCTTCATCTGAAAATTGTCTATTCATATCCTTTGATAGAATAATGTTTTCATTGTGACAAATAAGAACCATAGCAAAAAAGAGTGCTATAATAAATAATAAATTAATAAAGCTGCAGGAGGTAAAGCAAAAGTGTAAAAGAAGATGAAACTGAGTTATTGTCAACAAATTCAAGTTTGAAAGACAAAGTTTATTCAGAAACGGTGACAATTATTGCTGCTTGGTGAAACAGGCATTTGAATCATCTGAGTTTAAGAATTATGAGCTACCATTGCTCTAAAGGCAAGCGGGTGCTCACATGAGGACTGGTATCAGTATAGCACTACAGAGTTTGAGACTACTATGGTACTTAAGGTAAAACTGGCCAACTTGAGAAATGGAAAAAGCAAAGCTTCTATAATCATCCGCCATGGTGTTGGGCCATGAGATGTTATTCTACTTAAAAATCAGGAACCTGAGAAAACTCGGTATCAAAGAAAAAAAATTAAGTTTTAAGGGAGTTGTGAAAAATCAGGTATCCAAGGTTGCCAACTAGTGGCTTAGTTGAGAGAGGTGGAGAATGTGTAGAAATTGTCAATAAAGATACAGGCACTATTAGACCTGCCTACCTTATTTTCAGCAGGAGCTTATTTTATACAATAACAAGAAGACTTTATTTTTATACCACTGGAAACCGCATCTTTTTAAGTTCCACCTGTGTTCCAACTTTGGTCTACTTGGTCTTGTAGTAAATAGTCTAAGGGATTGACATATTACTTACATTTTTATTTTTTGTTTTATTTTTACTGTTGCTTACTGTTTACTGTTGTTTACTGTTGCCCAATTCTTTGGACCACAATGAGGTTTTCTTGACAAAGATCCTAGGTAGGTTTGCTAGTCCTTTTTCAACTAATTTTATACATGAGGAAACTGAGGCAAATAGAAATGAGTGATTTGGCTTACATCTGTCAGCTGCCCAAAGGCAGATTAAAACTCAGTCCATCCTGCCTCCAAACCTCTACCTGCCCAGCCCTTTCTTTTTGCTTCTATGGCCAGCGATGGGGGTTCAACAAAAAAACCTTTCAAGACGAGAAATACAGAAGAAAGAAGAGAAGTGAAGTTAGAGATCTAGCTCAAAATAGAACAATACAACATAATTTAAGCAGTAATTACTATTAAAAGAGAGGCGAAAGGTTGACACACCTGGACGTACTGTTGGAAATGGATCCCAAAGACAGAGCCTTCCAGTATCATTGGAAAGAAGACGTTTTAAGGAAAGCATAGCAACATGGCACTCAAACATTATCAGAGAGGATGGCTTCCAATTGCCAACAAAATTGTTGGAAGACGAAAGGTGTTTTTCCACTGGAAAAATGCATGATTATCTGTGGGTGTGTGTATGCATACACACAATTATACCTGCTCAGCAACTTAGAATTTTCTATTGAAGCTTGATACCAACTTAAATAGAACAAGAATCACACATTAAGATTATCTATGTTTTATTGTAGGGGCAGCTGAATGGCACTGCAGTGGATAGTACTGTGTTTGGTGCCAGGAATACTGGAGTTTAAATCTACCTTGATAAACTTACTATGTTATGACCCTAGGGATATTTCATCCTGCTAGCCTCTGTTTCCCCATCTAGGAAATGATCTGATGAAGGAAATGACAAATTACTCCATGACTTTTCCCAAGGAAATAGAAAATGGGGTCACAAGGAAATAAACAGCTGAACAACCTGTTCTACTGTATATTAATTAGTTTGTTAAGTATTTCCCGATTATAAGTTAATATGGTTGGCCAGCAATCGAGAGAGTTGTACGACACCCGCTTATTTGAGTGGCTTTTCTGACATCTCTGATCTAGAATACTCAGAAATGACATTACTTACCCAGGCTCAAAAAGCCAACCAATGACATAGTGTTAATGTTAAGGTGTGAACGTTAGGTCCCTAGCAAATAAGACTCGCATCAAACCCAATCCTTCCCCTGAAAAAAAAAAAAAAAACATTCAAAGTCATGTCCCACATACAGTTCAGCAAGCAATGACTTTGCCCAAAAAGGCCTATGCCGTGGTTGGCCAGGAACAAAGGCTGAATCCAGCTATTCATAGACTAACCTGTCAGGGAAGGGACTGAAAGTGCAATGGAAACAACTGCCCTTGGGACTTCTGCACATTTTAGACTCAACTAAAGGATTCTAAAAATGACTGACAGCTTTCTTCCCCAAGTGGATTCCTCTGCCCCCTTCTAGAAGCCAATCTCAATGCTTCGTTACTCCTGAAAAATTCATGGGAGTTTTAAATCCTTGAACACGCTGCCATCCATGCAGAATTGCAATAATAATATTTTCTTAATGCTAATCTGCTTGTGTTCCTGCAAGTTTATAAATAAAATGATGGGTTTTTTCCATAGATTAAATACCACTGGTTCTCTTTACATAGCTTTATGCAGAGTCTACGTTTGAATGAAGTAAAATGAACAGCTCCACAATCCAAAGTCACAGCACCGAACTAAAAAGATGAACTTCAATCCCATTTTACATGTCCACAATGTTGGTTTTAGACTTTTCCTTTTTATCTGCTACTGTTCAGAATGTTCACTTAATAAACTTTCAATTTTTCTCTCCCAAATAATGGCTCCCTGCCTAAAAGATTTATTTCTTTAGTTAAATTAACTGAACAAAAATAAGCAACACTGGGGGATTTAAGAAGCCCATTCTCTCTTAAGTGGAAAATAAATTGAACACAAGTTAACTGAATGGCTAACTTTTCTTTTTCTTTTATTCTTTTCAATTCTTATTTGAAAGTACAAATTCAATAGCATCAGGGAAGCAGACTTGAACTTTATTGGGGTCCATTTCCCAGATCAGGGTCAGTTCAAATGTAGCCCTAGAATAGCCTTCCTTTGCATATTTTTGATTTCAAATAAGAAATATGAGCCAGTATGTATCATCCTTGACCATCCCCTCTCCTTATACCCTGATAGAGATGAACCAGGAGGCAAGAGTCTGGGGAATAACGACAATAACTAATGACACTAAAGCAGAGACATTGACATCTCCTTGGCTTCTGAATTCTAAGGATCATGGTAATTTTCTATCTGACACAATGGAAACCTTCCATATGTATTATCTTGCCTATTATTATGGAAACTCCTTAAGAACAGGGAATATCTAATGTGTTTATACACACACACACACACACACACACACACACAAACTTATACCTCACAGACAGCAGTGCTTTGCACGTAGTAGGACTTTCATAAAGGCTTTATTTTTTTTTACCATGCTAAACAAGTGTGAATCTGTTGAAAAGAAATCAACAAACTATTGGAAATACTAATACAAGTCAAGAATTCAAAAAAAAAATGCAGAAAACAGATAATGGGTATGACAGATGATATCAGTCCAGACTTTAAATAAAGTATGAGACTACAGGATGTAATAAGAAGATGCAGGCCAGCAGATTGTTCTGGGAGTGGAGGGGAAAGAAACAGAGATTACCATATTAGATCATGCATTTTGTGGAAAAAATATTTTAGAGTTATTATCTCGCTTGATCCTCACAACAACCCTTCTAGATACATGTTGATTTTATAAAGAAACTAAGGAAAAAAGAAGATAAGTTTCCCAGGTCATATACTTTTGAAAGATCAAAATCCAGATTTCAAATCATGTCGTCCTGTATATAGAACTAGTGCTGCATCCAAAATGTGACCTAGGAAATCCCCACAATACAGGTCGATTAGCAGGTGCCTATGAATTTCCAAACTACAGTTAGCTTCTCTTGATGTCAGTAGCCTATGTGTACTATTTCCACCATGAGGATGCACTTGCAGGCAGAGACTATCTCAGTTTTATTTTTTTTTCAGTGCTTAAAACAATGTGCATAGTAAGCAATTGATTAAATGATTTTTCTTCTAATTGCGCCTTTCTGGTTCTCCCATTACCACATTCAGACCAAATCCATCTAATACCATCACACATAAATGTTTCTTTCTTAAGGTCAATTCACTCCATCAATTTCTTTATCTGTATTCAAATTTCTCACACTGACCTTAAAGGTTCTCTACAATGTGTGGCTCCTACGAACGGAATTTTGCTCCTTTTATGTCTCTTCCTTCACACCTTCTCAACTCTACACAAGGTCGTCAATATTCTTTGCAATTATGCTCAGAATGTCAAGGTTTACATAATCCCTACAAATCCGCAATAATTTTGCATCCTTAATATGTTGATGTCACTAACTTGTCATGGACTTCAAATTCTTAAATATATTTCTTGCTAGCTATATAAATTCAGCCTCCATTTCCTTCATTGTGTAATTAGGGCATCCCAGCAAAATGATCTTCAAAGATATTGGCTTCAAAATGACTAATTAAAAAACCCAAATAAAAACCCCCAAAATACCCAAAAAAAAACAAATTAAAAACTCAAATGACTAATTTAAAAACCCAAATATGTTTCAAGTGTAGACAGAGGGTAATTTATCTGTTTAATAAATGATATTTTTATGCTGCAAGGATTTAGTCTATTCGCCAATTCTGCATTTTCAAACAATATTGAGTTGACTTGTAGGTTATGGAAACAGTAACCAAATAACATAAGACTAATAGCATACATATATGTCCAAGATTTAGGATATCAAAAAACTGTTAAAATCTATGCATTCTGGCTTATAGTGGACTCAGCCTTTTTTGGTGATTCAGTCTCACAACTGGAATGAAATCAATTTTACCAAAAAAAATTACTTAGCAATAATGAGAGAAGGCTATTTAAAACAAAAGGCTAGGTAGAGTGAATTCAATTCAGCTCCTCTTGACATGCTAGCTGTAAAACTGAGGTTTGAGTCAGTAAGACAAAAGTTCAAGTCTAGAATCACACTTACAAGTCACTTAACCCCCATCTATAACATCAAACCAATAAGAGCACTTACCTTAAAGGTTAGCAGTAATAAATAAACTAGAATAATCATAAAATACTTGGAATGTTGTCTGACATTTAATGATGTCTTAATAAATTTGTATTAATTCCCCTTCCCTCATGAGAGATGTGCCCAGATATTTCTTCAGATATTAGCCGGGAAACCACTAATCCTAAGGAGTGCTGACTATTCCCACTATGGGATTTTCATCCTTTGGGAAGTCAGTAAGCTGTTACCTATAATTCAAAACTTAATTGTGTGAACAAACAGACTACCAAGTAGGATTTCTTTTTCGTAGAAAACCATCTATGGGAGCAGGGACTTTCGAACATTAGTAGATACTACTTCTACCACATTGTTCATTCATTATTAAATGTTAACTACGATAACTTGTAATGCTAGATTTTATGCAAAAGGAATAACATGGCACCTGTCATAGAGAAAGTGTCATTCTTTGTGCAGAATGGGAATGTGTATACATACAAAAAAAAAAGGAAAGTAGAAATCATTATTACTAAGGCAACAGATTAACAAAGAAGATGAAAGACACTAAATCAATCGATAACTGAGAAGCTGGCAGAAAAAGGAAATGGCATTATTTGGGATTTATCAGGGAAGACTGCTTAGAAATTTCCTTTGAAACACAGTTCAAAAATCATGGAGAATTGGAATACATTTCAATAATCATCTACCCGTTGTACAGATGAAAAAACTGAGGCCCAGGGGGGTTTAAGTAGCTTACCAAGCTTACACAGATAATAAAACAGCAGAACAGAGTAGAAATCTGAACACTGATCCTATGAATTTAAGGACTTTTTTTGAGCTGTAACACATCGATGAGCAGAGAACGATGGGTATTGGAAACTATCAAAAATTACACGTGAAAATTAAGCTGAGAAATGAGAGTTGAGATCTTGAAAATTAGGTCTAAAGATCTTGGACTTCTAGTATAGCAAGAACTACACAGCTAAAACCAGATGATTCACTTTCCAATGCAGTTATTTTGTACTGCCTTCAAATTTGCAGAGTATATGGAAAATAGAAGTCATTTCACAATTGCTGAATTAAATCTTCCTTAATGACCAAGGAATTACACACCATATACGAGCTCAGAGTGACCCAAAGAAATAGAGATTTCAGATCTACCAAAGAACTTTAGAAAAGCAGTAAAAAAAAACAGAGGGGAAAAAAGCCATCTTCAACTTTTTAATAACTCCTTCTTTGGCTCTTATGTGATCCTCTAACAGCATGTGCATGAAAACTGTTACAAGAAGAGTCCAACCACTGTCAAAATCATCCATGAAAGCTCTAAGGGGAGAGCCAAATTTCCATTTGGCCCAATCGACACCAACTCCCTAGAGTAATAGTGAAAATGGAGATGTTGGATGAAAGAGGGCAAAGATTAGCCATTTCTTGGCGACAACTCATTGCTTCTTCTTCATAATGTTTGTGATGCTTGGTGTTATCCTTTATGATGAAATATTGCTTTCCCCTTTCATTCGCATGCACTGCCCAGAAGCTCCCAGGCTTCCTGGAATCATTATTAATTTGATATATCTGAGCAATGATTTTTCAGACACTGAAACCTCTGCTAACAAAACTGACCTAGGCAAAGGTACAGAAGCACACTAAATTTAAATATAGTCAGAATGAAATATCCCAATTCAGTCTCAAATCAGTAGAGACCTCGAGGCATGAGTTAAATATCAGGTCATCCAGAAAATGCCCTGGGACACATCCCTCTCAGCCGACTGTCACATGAGGGTTTTAATACAAGAAAAACCTAATCCTGAAACCCTATTATGAGTTAAACTAAGACTGTAGGTGTTAAGTATTATAACCATGTGGGAAAAAAAATACTAGATTGGAAAGCAATGGAATTAATCTCTAAGACAGGTACCACCTGGGGAATCTAACTCTCTATACTGGTTTTCCTCCCAAACTGTAAGCAGACCTTGCAGAGATAATGAGAAAAATGAAATTGGGTATACTACACTGTAATTATAATAATGCTATCTTAATGATCCAGGTTACCTTTCTGCCTGCGAAATTTGTTGGATTTTTTTTTTCTTGAAGCAATGAAATGTCCTTAAAATGTGTGTTGCCCTTTCAGGAAGGCATTATTATTTTTTTTCTCAAAATCATCTACAGATTCGATGAGTCAGTTTATTTGAAGGTTTATTCAAAAGTTCTAGAAAATGTTTTCAAATCATTTATTGTACTATGATATTCAATTGGATGATATTCCATTTTGGTCTCATCTTTGTTGTTATTTTCCCCTAAGGAGACCTGTATCCTTAACCTATCTCAGCCTATTCAGTCTTCAAAATCAGTCTCAATGGATAATATACACTTGATTAATGCAATTAACTTTTACTTCTCATTTACCAAATGTTATTCTACTTCTCAATTCTATCATCGAAATTTGGCATTTTCTACTTCAGGAACTCCAGTTTTGTAGTGTGTTTATCTTATCTTTTAAGAGCAGTTGTTTGCTTGTTAATTTTATATTACGAACTCTGATTTCTTACTGTTTCGTTACTATTCTTTTATTGTAGCCGGTTTTTTTGAACAAATTTTGACGGTTCCTTTTAGTTTTCTATGATACCAATCTCCTTTATCACTGTCTTTTGTTCACTGAAAAATTATGGGTAATTTTCCTTTTTTTGTGTATTAATTGCTCATTGTATTCTGGCCACAGTTTTTACTGATATTGTTTTTACCTTGATTAATGAATCTGTTCGTGCTAAAATCAAAAATGAGATTTTATGCTCAGGTTTTTTTAATTGAGGTTTAAGGTTTTTTGACCTTTTCTTCTTACTTCTCTCCAATTTAACACTGGGTTTCACACTGGGAATGGGTCCTGCCCATTCCACTGATGGACCGATGCATTTCAAGGCTCTGTGGACCCAGTACTCTCACTTAGTGGATATAGGAGATGTTTGTCATCAAGGAACATGTAAATGAAAAGTGATGGCACAAGATGAGTTTCTAAACCCCTATCCCTCATGCTAAGAAGCTACCTCCTCTGAATAATTTTCTTCCCATGCTGCTTTTCTAATGTTTTCTGGCCTTTCCATTTCCTTCACAGGAATAGTCAGAATAAATATCTACACTCTTTTCTTGGGTCATAGACATTTAAGGCTGAGAAAGTCCTTTAGAAGAACAGATCAGGGATCAGACCCAGTGAAAAAGCCTATAAGAATTTTATTGTTCAATTCTCATATGGCATATAGACTGAATTATAGAAGGTAGAGATACTCAATGGAAGCTCTAAGATTTTAAGTTCCATTGTCATTACTGTGGATAGAAATCACAAGTCAGGAAAGTGAATTGGAATTGGCTAAAAAATGGAGAATCAAATGAACATAACAACCTAATATTTCACATAGGCCAAGAAAATTTACTACTTAAGCGACAAAATTTGGAAAAACTGAACAATAATGTGGCAGAAATTTGGTTTTTATAAATATCTCACATTATAAACCAATATAAACTCCAAATGCATATGAAATAAATAGAAAAGATCACATCTTAAATAAATCAGGGGAAGCAATCCAGAAATTATTTTACCAAACATAAGCATACTTTATGAACAAACAAAACTTATCAAATATCTCAAAAGATACAGTAGACAATGTCGGTAATATACATTTAAAAGGTTTCATAGAAAGAAAAGCAATAAAAAACCAGTTAGAAGGGAAATAGTTCCTTTGAAGAAAAAAAGTGGAACAGTTTCTCTGAAATAAGTCTCACGTTTAATATTTTTATAAGGAACTGATTCAAATTGGTAAGACTAAGAGCCATTTCAAAATTGATAAATTTTCAAAGGATATAAACAAGCAAGAAATCTCAGGTATTACCAAGCATATAAAAATAGTGCAAATCACAATTAGAGAACTACACATCAAAGCAACTCAGGGTTTGTACTATACACTCATCATATTAAGAAAGAAAATAACAAATGAAGAATGGGCATCAGAAAAACAAGCACATTGATAATGAATTGTAATTAAAGTGATGAATTATTTCAAGGATTCCAGAAATCAGTTAGAAACTATGGCCCAAATATTGGGATCTGTGCGTATATTTTGATTCTGAGAACATCACTTCTAAGCCTTTACCTGAAAGTGAAAAAAAGAAAAATAGCCTATTTATACTCAAAACATTTATATTAACTCTTTCTTAATATCAAAAATCTGAAAATTAAAAAGGTTCTCATCACTTGTAAAATAACTGAGTAATTATAGTAGGGGAATTTAATCAAATTCCAATTTGCCCTAACAACAACAATAGGGATATCTTCAGATGATTTAAGATGGAATTTTATCAAGTGATGGACAGCAAAAAACAACACCACCAAAGAGACTGATTTACCCAATATTGTAAAGAATATAAAATATTTAAAACTCTGCTCGGTGCAATGACCAAACATGATTCCAGAGGCCTTTGATGATAGAGACTATACATCTGCTGATCAAGAGCCTAAGAATTCATGATGATGAAGGAAAAATATTCGTGGACATAACCAATGTAGTAATTTGTTTTACATGACTATGAATATTTATTACTAGAGTTTTGTTTTCTAATTTCCAATGGGAAACAAGGTTGGGAGAATAATGTATGCTAATTGGAAAAAAATAATTAAAACTTTTTCAAAGAATGTAAGTCATCTGATTTTTTTTTACAATGTGTTTTTTTGTGTATGGTGTTTGTTTCCTTCTCTTTTGGATTCATCTTTAATTGTTGCGGATCTGTTGAATTTATTCCTTTTCTTACATTTATACATTGAAAAGATTTGCAGAAATCTTTCTTGCAAATTTCCCAAGCACATGATCTAACATGTTTCTATATACAAATACCTAGGAAAAGCATAAACTTTAAATATAGACAGATGTATGTATTAAATATAGACAGATAAACTGTAAATATAGACAGATACATGTATATGTAGATATGTTTATGTGTGTGTATATACAGTGAAGTTTTTGTGTGTTTACCGACACACATACACACTGAAAGCAAGGGAGTGAGAGTGAAAACGGAAATGAGAAACCAAGAAGAGGGAGGTTGGGAAGCCTGAGAAAGAAAGAGACAGACAGACAGAAACAGAGACACAGAAAAGGAGAGAAAGATGGACAGAGACAAAGAGACACACAAAATTACCTTAACTTGTAATAATAATGAAGTTTCTCCTTTTATATACCAATTCCAATTATCAGAAAAACATTTTTGCCTTAGTCAACTTCATTCCAATTAGTATCTATTTAATATCAGAAAAATCTCTTCATTTCTCTGGGCCTTAGTTTATTCATCTGTAAAAGGAGGGATATAGGCTGGCTAAGTGGTATGGTGGGAAGAGCTATGGAAAGAAGGAACTACTGGAGCAATTACTAACTATGTGACCCTTGGCAAGTATCAAGCACCTTCTAAGGTTGCTGTGAGAATAAAATGAAATATTTCTAAATCACTTTCTGAACTTAACGCGTTACAAAGTACGAGGTATTATCATTAATATCATTAGTAAATGACATCTATAATTAGATGCAGGTTCAGAATGAGAAAAAAAATAAGATTCATAAGCTATTCAGTAATTAAAATAAGGCTTACTTAGCAATAGCCCCACAAAAGAAACTCAACTAGTAAACAGCCTTTAGTTTTAGTTCTATCAGACCTGGTTTCTTCATTTCCATAGAGAAATAAAAAATATTTCCTATAACGATCTTGACATTTTGATTATAAGTTGGGTGGTGGACATCAGGAGTTGGAGGAATATCAAACATACTCATTTTTTGAACTGCTCAATATACATTCACACTCTTCTCTGTGAATCAACCAGAGTTGGTAACTGTCACATCTAATAATGTTCTCCTACAAGAGTTGTGAGACTAATGAATAAAAAAAGATGTGAACAAGGAAACATGAGAGACAAAGAATATGAGAAGTTCATGTAAAGAAAGAGCTAAATGGTGATCAACAAAATTTTTCCACTACTACCATGGGATGTAAAAATAAATAAAAGATGGAAGTCCCATAGTTATCTGGGCAGATCTGTTTTAGGGAACTTATTGAAGGATATAGATAAGAATTTTACAAAATGGATGGGAATGAATTAATCATTGGAGGGAATACCAAAGCTTATGAAAGCACAAATAAAACTACGTACAAAGTATTTTGAGTACTTCCTTGATCATGGGAAGAGACCAAAAAAGCATTCTAGTTCAGTTGCTTTAATTTTAAAGAAAGCAAGACAAAGGCCCTTAGAGGAAAAAAGATCTGTCCATGGTCATATACATAGGAAAATATACCTCAGAGAGAACACAAAGGCCTGCTAATACAATTCCCTAATTTTACAAAAAAAAAAAAAAAGACACTGAGACCCAAGGAGGGGAAATGGCTTCTTTAACATCACAACAGTAATAAGCAAACTTTATTGAGCTTGTCTTCCTCATCTGTAAAAAACAGATTATAGCAATGATGGTTTTTACCCCATAAAGGCACTGGAAAGCAAAAAGGCATCATGGATTTGAAGCACTTTATTCACAATAAAACACCATAATGCTAGCATTTATTCTAACTAGTAATATTACTTCTTTATGCATTTTGTGCACTTATTAGACTGGACTCAATCAAGGTCAAAAGAATCTACCATTAGAAAACTCTTCATACATCATGAGAACCTCCCCCCCAATACATTTTTCTCTGTTTGATTAAGAATCTGGAAGACTAACCAAAAACCTCCTCCCAAACCCTCTACACCTACACAACTTTGAAGTGAACTCCATCATGTATCCATGCAAAGAATCTTCCTTTCTACTGGTCCTTTGAGATTCTTTTTGTGTGGTATCTTTCTGCATTTGATCATAAGCTCCATGATAACATGGAGTGACTTTCATTTAGCACACAGAAGGCACTTCAAAAATGTTTAACTGTTGACTGCCACTGTCGCCAGCTACTACCTGGGGCAAGACAAATCAATGAGATTATGATTCAAATAATGCTCTTGCCCCTCACTTATTTCTCTCCAGGGTAAAAGTTATTTTGTGCCTCTTCGTATGATGTAATTTACCCAACTGTATCTCCCCCTTCATTGTCTGCCAGTACACTCATTTTTTCACCCTTTAATTTCTTTCTTTATATGATCTCATCAAATCAATTTATACTCACACTCTCTGTCTCTATATACCCCTTCAAACTCCCCTAATAGAAATAGTTCTCAAAAGTTACAAGTATGTTGTCAAGAAGAGTTGTAAACATTTCCGCCTTTAAATAACATGTTTATTTCTTTACTATTTACCTTTTGATGCTTCTCTTGAAATTTGTGTTTGAAGAAAATATTTTGTATTCTGCTCAGGTATTTTAATCAGTAATGATTGCCAATCTCCTACTTCATTGAATGCCCATGTATTTTCCTGAAAAACTATGGTCAATTTTTCAGGATCATTGATTCGTAATTGTTTTCCAAGTTCCTTTCAATTGTGGAATATCATATTCCAGATCCTGCGATCCTAATTTGGAATCAGCTAGACCAGAGTACTACTGACTATGGCTTCTTGACAAGCAAATTAGTTCTTTTTAGATGCTTGGAGTATTTTATCCTCGATAATTCGGCAATTTATTCCATGGAGTTTTCATTTTGGGGTCCTCTTTACGGAAGCAATGGGTAAATTCTTTCAGTGACTATTACTTTCCAGTTCTAGGGTATAAAGGCAGTTTTCCTTGATGACCTCCTGAAAGACATTGTCCCAATTTTTTGATAATGACTTTCAGGAAGTCGAATAATTTTTAAATTATCACTCCTGGATCTATTTTAAAGGTTGTTTGTTTTTCCAATTAAATATTTAATATTTTATTCTATTAATTTCATTTTTAATTTTTCATGGTTTCTTATTATCCCATTGAATCATCCCCTTCCTTTTGTCTCATTCTTTTTTATTAATTACTTTCTTATGTTTTGTACCTCTTTTTCCATTTCAACAATTGTACTTTTAAATGAATAGTTTTGTTCAGTATTTTTTTATTCCATTTCACCAAATCTATTCCCTAAGGAATCATATTCTTCAGTCAATTTTTATCCTTCCTTTTCCAACCTGTTGGCTTTTTTCTAAACTGCTAACTTCTTTTTTTCATAATTCTCCTGCATAATTCTCATTTCTTTTGTAAATTTTTTTTTACTCTTTTCCTTGACTTTTAAAATCCTTTCCAAATTCTTCCAAGAGAACCTTTTAGAGCCTGAGATGAATTTTTTATCTCCCATCAAGGCTTCACATGTTGGCATTTTGCCACTGTTCTCCACTTCAGTTTCTATTCTGATCTTCCCTGTCACTGTATTAGAATTCTATGGTCATGGGTCTTTTTGCTATTCTTGCTCATTTTTAAGAGTTGACCTCTGCTCCTAGGGAACAAGAGAGACTGCGCCAATTTTTTTTGCAAAAGATAAGGGCCTCTCACTCGCTTTCTACACTCCAGCCAGCAGTGCTTCAGATTTTTCCACTGCATTGGGTTGGCCTACCTAGTCCCACCTGTTATACAGAGGTTTCCAGGCTAGGAATTTGACCTCTGACAAGTTGCAGCTCTCCCAACTGAGCTGCTGAACCAGAGGCAAGCTAAGGCAGGATGGAAGGGCCTGGGCTATTATACTGTACTTTGACTAAGAGCCTTTCAATAGATTCCTTGCAATGCACCCGTACTCCATTGTTCTCCTTTTCCATAAATGAGACAGACTTTCCCTAAAATCCTTCCAAAATATCCCAAGGTAGAAAACTGTTCCACTTTTAATTTGGGGGGGGGGGTTCTATCAATCCAGAATACATTTAGATGTTTAACGTAAGGTTGTTTCTAGATCAAACTAAGAAGACTCAAGGAAATTTCCTGGTTAATTTCTGCCATCTTGATCCATATTTTTATTTCCTTTGTTAACTATTTCCCAATTTGATGTTAAGGTTATTCATTCACAAGTGTTCTGAGACCAAAACTGTGACTTAACTGCTCTAAACAATTCTTTAAAATGTTAACTTTCACAGCAAATTCTCATGTACATGGTCAAAAGGAGTTTTCCTATTAAAAATTTCATAAGTCAATGACATTGCTAGTTTTATACAGGGGAAAAATGCAGGATCATGGCCTTATTTTTAGAGGAAAGCATAGACCATCTACTTTAAATCCTTGGTTTTATACACAAGGCATTAAGAAATTAAGAGTTTAAATGATTTACCAATGTTCATACCAATGACAAGAAACTATGTCTAATTTTAATGCAAATCTTCCTGAGTCTTAAATACAGCTTTATGTCCTTTATAGAATACTAACTGCACTAGCTTGCTATATTAACTGTGGTTCCTAGTGACAATGCAGTATGGGAAAAAGCCCCGGACCTGGAATCAGGAAGACCTGAATCCAGTCTCAGACACTTACTATGTGACCCTGAACAACTCACTTAAGAGCATTTCCCTTAGTTTCCCTATTTTTAAAATGTAGATAATAATAGCATTTAACTCCAGGATTTGCTGTGAGATAATACCGGTACATACATTCATGGCACATAGTAATCATTACATAAATATTATCTATTATAAAATAATTCCTGCTCTCAAGAAGCTTACATTCTACTAAGGAAAATATTATGTACAGAGAAAAACAATTTGTGAGATTAAGGATAAGTAGATTTCTGAAGGAATCCTAATGGGGGAGATAAGAAAAAGCCATAGGCAATAAGTGGCACCTGAACTAAATGTAAAGCCAAGTTAGAGAAACAAGAAAGTCAGAGTGATTAAGGATGGTATTCCAGGCATGGGGAATGGGAGAGCAGGTAAGAGAATGGCCCTTTGGCTTGTGCAAAAGTATGTAGATGAGAAATGAAGATCAATTTGGCCAGAAACTCCAATCTTTGAGAAGAGGGAGCTCAAAGGTTTGTTTCTTTCCCACATATTAAAATCTGCGGCTTACAATGCTATCCACTAAGTGAATGCATGTAATCAATCTCCCTCCAGGAAACCACCATCTCCATAAAACCAGGTTGCCTGGCACAGGGAGAAGGATCAAAACAAAATGAGGATCACATGGCCTTTGCTCTAATGGCCCGGAGCAATATTCCAGGGGGACACTGGTAAACTATGTTTACCTATGTTTAAAACCTACTGAAAAGTCATGAGAGACAGAAAAACACAGGGACCTTCACCTTCAATTGCAGGGTCACTGGAGTTCGGCCTGAAAAATCCAGAGCTTGTGAGCAATACAAACCATGCCAGGATTGGACATCTAGAATTTGGAGGGTCAACAGAGGCCATCTAATCCAACCTCCTTGTTTACAAAAAGAAACTGAAACTCACCGAAAAGGATCGGCCTAAGGTCACATATAGAATCCAACAACTAGATTGGGAAAGGACCTCAGAGACCTAGATCAGGTTGCATCCATTTTATTTTACATAAGGGAAAACTAAGGCCAATGAAGAAAGGAGTGTTGCCCAAGGTGACAAAGAGGATTATAGAGCTGCAGCTTTAAAGGAACTCAGAAGGCCACTGAAGCCATTCTCCTACATTTACAGCTGAAGAAAGTGAATCCGAGAGAATAGAAGTGATTTTCCCAAACATGATGAGGAAGAAACATTTAAAGCTTTATAAAAGCTCTTATATTCCATAGTCACAGAATCTCAGATTTTGAGTGCTTGGAAAGGGGCAGTGGCCATTTCATAATCAATGTTTTCTGCTGAACATTAAAACTAAATCTTTTCAAGGACATAGTAATGTCATGGGATTCATATATAAGCTTACTTATTCTTTCTAAATATATATTTTCCTCCATTGATCCCACAAAGGTCCTTAGGGTGCTCTAAGTCTATAGTTAACATCAAATGAATTTAGAAGTAGAATGACCCTGATATGCATTATTGCATGCCATCAGGAAGTAGCAAAACAATATTCAATCCCAGGTCCCCTGACACTAAATCCAATGATTTTGCTGTAAGTTGAAACACTGAGTCCATATGCTCCCACAAAAATAATATCTTGAAAGTAGCTCCTTCAAGAACAAGTTGACTCACATTTCCAATGATCACTTATCCTAGACTTAAATTTACAAATAGACATTTAAGTAGCACCTATTATATGCCAGGAATGTTACAAATATTTTTTTATAACTTGGAAAGTCTTACATGACCTGATCCTAAGTGAAATGAGCAGAAATAAGAGAACACTCTACACAGTAACAACAAGATCATGCGATGATCAACTGTGATGCACTTGGCCCTTTTCAACAAAGAGTTGATTCAGGGCAATTCCAATTGATGGAAAAAGTCATTGGCATGCAGAGAGAGAACTATGGAGACTGAATGTGGATCTTTGCTTGCTTTTTGTTCCATTCTCCTTTTTTTCCACTTTAATCTGATTTTTCTTGCACAACATGATGATTATGGAAATATATTTAGAATTACACATGCACATATTGGACCGATACTAGATTGCTTGCTATATCTTGGTGAGGAGGGGGTAAGAAAAACAGAAGAAAATATGGAATGACAAGATTTTGCAAAGATCAAAGTTGAAGATTATATTTTCATATATTTGATAGAATAAAATAGTATTAAAAAATTTTTTTAAATGTCTTTTATTTGAGAATCACAGCAACCATGGGAGTTAGGTACAATTTCATTCCTTACATTATACATGAGGGAGCTAAGGCAGACAGAGGAGAAGTGACTTATCTAAGGTGACACAGCCACTAAATGTCTCTGTCCAAATTTCAGGTTTTCTATATTCCAAGATTAGTGCTCTGGTCACTATGGCACCACCTACTCTACCTCTTCTATAACTGAAAAAAGATGGTTTCTGGGTTAAATTAGATGACAAGTCAAAAAAATTGATAAAGTTTACAATTCTACAAAAAAAACTATTATCAAGTACTGCACATATGATTTTAAAGTGCGATCTCTAATGAATACTTGGTTTATAAGAACACTCAGAAGTCTTGTCATCAACAAAGATTATTTTTCTTTATTTCTTTCACTAGATTTCCAAAGTTTTTCAGACAGTGCCTTGAATATATAGTTGTGAATGAATGCTTTTTTATTTCACTTGACATCATAACATTAAGAATATCATCTAAATGTTTTATGAAAATATCCAAGGAACTTTTCATATGGTATCTCAAATGATCCATACAACAACTCTTAAGTGTTGTTATTATCTAAATTTTACACAACATGAAAGCGAGTCAAAGAAATATTAGGAGTGACTTGGTCATGGTCATGTAGCTAGTGAGTCCTTTAATTGAGTATTTTACTCTACAAGTCTAATACTCTAACTACCATCTAATTGAGGTGCTATTAATGAATAAGGTATAGGGAGCTGTTAGATAATTATTAGGTTTATGTGGAGGTCATGGTAAGTCTAAAGGTAAAACACAATAAGTTGTGATTTTATAGCTAAGATACTAATGCTTTGCTAACTTTAGAAAAGAATTTCTCTTTCTCCCCTATATCTCATCTATATAGTTACTTCAATCAACCCATTGTACCATTTTTTCACTTCTCTAGAATACTATACAGCAAAACCAAAATCAGAATGTCCCAAAGGATCCAAGAATCTCAGAAGCCAGCCTCTCACTCTGCCAGGACAGCAGCAGGGTTATAAAATGGCAGAAGCACTGAACCAATTCTTTGAAAATTTAGCTTTCTTTTTCTAAATATAGTAATATATTCATAGCTGTTTTCTGAATCCAGCTAAAATGGAGGTTTATAGGGATAAGACCTAGAAATATATTTCACCTCTCAACTGATAGTAACTAGAAACTCATCTGCCTGGGGAATGAAGGTTGGGGAAGACACAAGGATAACTATACACCTGAAATGCCATGTATTAAGGAGACAACTCAGTACTAATAATTTAATATTGAACTCACACAGTCGTCTCTTGCTCTAGACACATTTATATAAAATATACTCAATTTCAATAAAGAATAAATTAGAACCCTTAAAACAACTTACTTTTGCTCCTGTAAACAATTCATGATTCAGTAGCAAATACATAATTGAATAAAAGGCTTGGGGCATTACGTTAAATTGCATCAGCCTTACATTAAAGAAAACATATAGTTTTTTTTTTCTTTTTTTTAATTTTTTAATACCTTTTATCTACAGGTTATATGTATGGGTAACTTTACAGCATTGACAATTGCCAAACCTCTTGTTCCAATTTTTCCCCTCCTTCCCCCCGCCCCCTTTCCCAGATGGCAGGATGACCAGTAGATGTTAAATATATTAAAATATAAATTAGATACACAATAAGTATACATGACCAAACCGTTATTTTGCTGTACAAAAAGAATCAGACTATGAAATATTGTACAATTAGCTTGTGAAGGAAATTCAAAATGCAGGTGGGCAAAAATATAGGGATTGGGAATTCAATGTAATGGTTTTTAGTCATCTCCCAGAGTTCTTTCTCTGGGCGTAGCTGGTTCAGTTCATTACTGCTCCTTTGGAAATGATTTGGTTGATCTCATTGCTGAGGATGGCCAGGTCCATCAGAATTGGTCATCATATAGTACTGTTGTTGAAGTATATAATGATCTCTTGGCCCTGCTTGGAAAACATATAGTTTTGATAGAATAATAAACTTGCTGAGTAGTTTTTAATTTATCATTAGATGGCAAATGATTTCTTATCAATTAAGACCTTATTATAAGGACTTTTTTAAAGTCAGGTTTTTATCTAATCTAAATGGCAAGTATAGCATTTAGAATTTGTTTTTTCCTCCATTTCAGAATTCTTAAATTATATTTTTCTTAATTGATAATGTCTTATTTTTTAAATAAAATGAATGATTTCTTTTTTAAGGAATATTTTAGAAATGACTTTTTAACACATCCTATATGAAAATTAAACCATTTTTATAACAAGAAAATGCCAAAGGAAAAATAATAGATAAAACCTATTGCTTCTGATGATATATGCTGTGTTCTATCTTATTTGGACCTATACTTCTCCGCTGACAGGAAAGAAGTATGTTTCCTTGCACGGTATATAGATATTATTGTTTTATTTACAAATTTTGCCATATTAATTCTTTTCATTTTCCTCCTAGTCATTGGAGATTTTGTTCTAATTCTGCTTGATGACATTCTGAAATGGTACATGCAAATTTCTTATGCTTCTCTGAATTCTTCATGCTTCTCAATTCTTCAAACATAGTGAAAATAATTTGCTTTCTTTAACAAGAAATGTTTAGGCATTTGCTAATGGAAGAGAACCCATTGTTTGCTCCTGATTCTCTGCCAGTACAATAAATGTTGCTATGAATACATCCACAGATTTTTCAAATATGTCTGGTTTGGGGTTTTTTGTTTTTTGTTTTTTGTTTTTTTGAGCTAAGGCAATTGAGGTTATGTGATGTACCCAGGGTCACAAAGCCAGGAAGTGTTAAATGTCTGAGGTCCTATTTGAACGCAGGTCCTCCTGACTTCAGGGCTGATGCTCCATCCACTACACCACCCAGCTGCCTCCAAATTTGTCTGTTTTTGAAGTCTGTGGATTCATACCTCAGCATGAATCTATTAGTAATATGAAAAGTTAAATTCTCTTTTCTCATATAATTTGACATTTTTCATCAGATCAGATGCAACATTTCACCAATTTGCTCCTAATACATTAAGAGTATATTGCCCCAAACTCTTGGGATTCAACCAATATCTCTCAGGTCCTCCCCTGTCATAACACACCACAGCCAAAGATAAGTTCAGTTAGTTTTTCCCTAAAAGACATCCAAACTACAACTAGATTAGCCTTGCAGCAAAGTTTACATGGTATCTGCAAGAAACATCTCTTAAGTAGCCTCTGGCTGTACTAACTTGTCTTTCAGATCACTTAAACCCTCCCATTTTATTTTATTCAATTTTGAAAGTTTATAAAGTATTATGTGAAATATCATAATATCTAAAATCAACAAATTCATATTAGTAATAAATTTGAGCAACTTTTCACATGGTAAATGATAATTCTCAATTACTCTTTTAAAAATCAATAAATATCCTTTGACTACTCAATGAGGGATAATTCTTAGTCTTATGTGTATCAATCATTTCCCTACATGAGTGAGCCATCAGGCTTTTTACAAATAATACTTAATGCAAAGATTCTGTTTTGCCAATCAGCAATTAAAATCATCCCCAAAGTGAAGTTACCAACTAGTAAAAGTTCTCTTCCTGTCCTTACATCCCAAGTCCACTTCATGGTACATGTTCTACTTTTTTTATTAATACACCATATTCTTAATGACTAGCATTTTATAAGAGAGTCTGAAATCTAAAAATGTTATTCTGCCTAATTTTTACATTTTAAAACATTGCTTCCCTAGTTAATCTAAACCTTTTACTCTACCGAACAAATTTCATTCTCATTTTGCCTAGTTAAACAAATTAACCTCTTTACCCTATGATGCATTTTTTAAACTATAAATTAACTAAAATAATAGCATTATTTTTATTATATATTGGCTTTAACAATTAGAAGTAAATACTTCTGTGGTCATGTAAATTTTTTATTTCTATAAAGACTGAAAGGAATAAATATGGAATGATAAGCATTTTGCAAATATTATTTCACTTGATCAAAACAAGTCTGGAAGATAGGTGCTAGGATTGTTCCATTTTTTAAAAAAATTAAACAAAGCTTAAATGACATAGCCAGAGTTACACAGCAATTAACTATGTATTGTTGGATTTGAACTCTGGTATTACTGACTCCAGACCTAGCACTCTACCCAGTCAGCCACCGAGCTTCCTATGAAAGGGAGGTTTGATAATGGTACTCATGAAAATCTTGAGAGTATTTTGGGAAATTAACTCCACTATATTTTCAGCAATTTAGATTGTTTTGACTAGAATTTCTTGCTATTGTTGCTTCTGGGTTTATATAAAGTATACAAGAAAAGTACACAAGAAGATACAGAATACTGACTTTTTTGTGTGTTGATGTATTTCATGTCTTCCTACTTTATGTAAACTATTAATAATCTCAAGTAGTTTCTTTACTAATTATTCATGATTTTAGAAGCACACTATTATGTCACCAATATATAAAGAGAAATTATATCCACTTATGGATTACATGTTTATATTTCTTGAAATTCTGGGAAAATTGTAATTCTTTTTTTCGATCATATGGTTTTCTTTTCAAAAATATTGTAACTGTTTACCATTTCATTCTTCGGTACATTTTACAGAGGAGGAAACCAAAGGAAACAGATTTCAGATACTTATTCGTAGTCAAGTAGCTAATAAGTATATATGAGTTCAGATTTCAATTCAGCAAGAGGGCTCTTCTTGACTCCAGGCCAAACACTGAATCCACTAAGGCATCCACCTACAAAAGGATTCACATTTCCATAATTATGTCAAATTATAATGGAGAGAAAGAACATAGTTTCTTTACCCTTCATTGTACCTACGATGTGTTGATTTTTTTTTAATATTTCTTAGTAACGTCCATTGACGATCAATAGTAGGTAGGGTATAAGAGCAGTACATTGTTGAAGTTCGTCAATAACTAAGTTCTGTCCGCCCCTTCCTGATACCATATGGTGTTTTCTTGGCAAAGACACCAGAGTAGTTTTCCACTTACTCCTGCAGTAAATTCAGGCTAACAAAGGTTAAGTGACTTGCCGAGGACCACACATCGGGTAAGTGGGGGGCAGGGGGTTAGATTTAGCGTCAATTCTTCCTGACTTCAGATCTAACATTCTAACCACTGAGTCAACTACCTGACTCATGCAGCACTATATTAAGGGTAAGAGAAATAAGATCAAGCCAGAGAATTGCAGAATCTCACATTTGAGAGTTAGAGAATTCCTGGGAGGCCTGTTAAACCAACCTAGGTTTGACACTAAAAAAAACACGTGAACCTAAACATGTTTTTCCACCTCTCTGACTGTTACTTTATCTAAAAGATGGGGATAATATATCCTCTAAGGATCACACGGTGTTTTTGTAAATTTGGAGAGGCTGTTACAAGGACCATTTGAAATGATGCAAGAGAAAGCACTATAATTAAGTGTTGACCATTAAATTAAAAAAAGCTCTCATATTAGAGGAATGAAGATAATTAGTATTGCTTCTTTTTGTGTGAAATGGGGGATTTGTACATTATCTTATATAATATCAGTAACCTTTCTGAGATATATATATGTAGGCAAGGAAAGCAGAATATGTCCTAATATTCTTGTTTGATTCTTAGCTGCTATTTAAGAAATTGCTTATTATGCAGATATTGGTACTTGAACTTTTTAAGTTACCCAAAGAAAATAAAAGCAAATAATTAAAACACCTAGAAGTCAGAAAGCTCTTTTAAGATCAGGACAGGCTTTGAAAAACACACACACACACACACACACACACACACACACACACACACACACACGTCTTAAAAATGGTTTAAGGTAGATGAACACCTACAAGCAGTCACCCTCCAGAAAATATCTTTTCTAACTTCGGGCAATTGCCCACCAAATCTATGTCAGAGTTCAAAGACCAAAAAATTGTCTCATTTGATGGACTTTGAAGGTTTAACAGTAGTAATTTGTGAAAAGCAGCATCTCAGAACTTTTTTCCCATTCTGGCATGATCGAGTGTTTCACAAAATACTTTAGTAGCAAAAATGCATTTCTCAATTCTCCCAAACCTTAAAATATTAAACCAAACTACCTGCCATCTGGAGGAGGGGGCGGGGGGGAGGAGGGGAAAAATTGGAAGAAAAGGTTTTGCAATTGTCAATACTGAAAAATTACCCATGTATATATCTTGTAAATAAAAAGCTATAATAAAAAATAAAAAAGATATCACAAAAACATTAAACCAAAGATCCTAAGTGGAAAGAAAGAACAAGTTGAAATTAGAGTTCACAAGCAACTGTTTTATTACAGCCTCCTCCACATTGAAAGACAAAGGGGGAAGGGGGGCAAAAATCAGAGGAAAGCTGACCTTGTCTTGGACAAAATCTTTTAACAGAATCCTATGTCATAAGCAAAGGAAAAATTATGAGACTTTATATTTCCTTAGAATTTATTTTCTATCTCCAATGAAACCAGAGCATGAAAAATGGGTTTTAGTTGAGCTGTTTAGGAAGAATCAACTAACTATAATGGTTATCAAACATCAAATTAAGCAAAGGAAAAGAGATCTGGAAAACGTTAATTTAAGGACCAACTATCAAGATTCTACTCACCTCCCAACAAAAGAGGCTTCTGAGGTAACTTCCATGTCTTAATACTTGTCCCATGGTATTATACTTGCTGTTTAAGGCATTAAGAAGTATAGGATGAGGGCTGCTAGGTGGCTCAGTGGATAGAGCACCAGCCCTGAATGATCTCAGACACTTAATACTTCTTGGCTTGTGTGACCCTGGGCAAGTCACTTAACCCCACTTACCTCAAAGGGAAAAATGTATAGGATGTCAGACACTGTTGAATAATTGAAGTAACAAGAAGCATCAACTATGGATGCATAGAGGAACCATGATGCAATAAAAGCAAAATAAACCAAAAAAAGAACATGTATTTTACGATAACAATCACTGTAGTCTAGAATACTGAAGGAAGTCTTCATGCAGGAGGAGGCACTTGAGCTGGACCTCAAACAACAATCAGAATGCCATTTAATGGAACAGAAATAGCAGGGCACAGGAACCCAGTGAGCAAAGGTACCAAAATGGGATAGAATACAATACCGAGGGGGGTGGAAGCTATGAATGAGTCCACCAGTGAGCAGATAGGGCAGACCTAGAAAAGTTTATTACAGATGGCGGTGGGAGGTGGGAAAGTACAAATAGAAGTCATTTTGTGGGGCACAGATTCATCATCACCAACTGCAATTCCAGATTCAGTAAACTCCAGAAGAGCTTAATTAATGGGAAGGATTGTTCTGTCCAACCCTCCCACCCCCAAGTCTTCTCCCCAACGACACTGACGGAGTTTCCTAATTTCTAACTCCTGCCCACAAGGGAGATAAACCTTTCAAAGAGACAGAACAAGCAGACCTAAATGGATAATAAGATTCAAAGTTAATTTTAAAAAAAATCTGCGCCTGAGAATATGGCAATACTGTGTATGTATCATTTGATAGAGAGGCAAAAGGAAATATATTCAGGAGCAATAAACCTTAACTTAAATAAATAGCATTAAATCTTATAACAAAATTACAGACAAGTAATTCAAGCACTCTCAAGGGTCTTACATCATTCAAGGAAAACATCTTCCAATTATCATCAAAAGCTATCTCCAGTTTTTCACAGTTCATCCCTAATAGGCTGCTTGAGAATGTCAAATGTATGGCTCAGGTATTTATATCTAATCTTCTGTAACCAGATCCTCCGGGTAATGAAAAGCAATTGGAAGAGCAAGATGGATACTTAAGCGATTTTGTTCCAAGTACTCAGTATTCATGGCATTGATCCCATGGTTCCCAGGGGAGGGGGAAACAACAACAAAATATTTGTAATAAAATGATCTTTTCCTTTATTAATCACAGGTGATTAAAAATCACCTCATCGGAAATAAATCTTCAACAACAGCTGGGAGGGACCCGGGATTATTCTCTCCTGATGGGGCTTTCTGAGAAGAGTTTAAGTTCCCTATCAAGTATTATGAAGAAAGAGGCTCATTCACCAGTTCTACAAGTGGTCCATAAGCATTTATTAAGTATCTACGATGTTCAAGGACTTAAAGTCAACAACGGGGATACAGATACAAAGACTGAAAAATCCTGACTTACAAGGCAAGGTTGGAATTGCACTGAATAAAGTGCCAGACCAGGAACCAGGAATATTCACCTTTTTAATTTGAAATCTGGCCTCAGACAGACCAGCTCTATGACCACACACAAGTTCTTTAACTTCATTTTCCTCATTTTCCTCATCTGTAAAATGAGATGGAAATAAGAAACTAAGCCATTATCTTTACTAAGAAATCCCCCCACATTAGGTCACAGACACTGAAAATAACTAAAAAAGAATTTGTGATAATCTCACATTCTAATGGGAACAATAACAATTAACTATATCATTAAAAACAAAATAAATAAAACAAATAAATTAGAAATCAGAATTATACAAAGTAGCTTCTGATGGGGAGCAATAACATACAGGGTGATCATATAGAATATGGGGCCAGACATGCATGTGAAAGGACAAAGGAGACTTTATGAGATAGAGAAGAGCAAGCTCATTTTAAGACTAGTGGGAATCAAAAAGTTATCAAACTGTGCATACCCTTTGACCCAGCAGCGCTACTACTGGGCTTATACCCCAAAGAGATACTAAAGAAGGGAAAGGGACCTGTATGTGCACGAATGTTTGTGGCAGCCCTGTTTGTAGTGGCCAGAAACTGGAAAATGAATGGATGCCCATTCATTGGAGAATGGTTGGGTAAATTGTAGTATATGAAGGTTATGGAATATTATTGTTCTGTAAGAAATGACCAGCAGGATGAATACAGAGAGGCTTGGAGAGACTGACATGAACTGATGCTGAGTGAAATGAGCAGAACCAGGAGATCATTATATACTTCAAAAACAATACTGTAAGAAGATGTATTCTGATGGAAGTGGATTTCTTTGACAAAGAGACCTAATTCAATTTCAATTGATCAATGATGGACAGAAGCAGCTACACCCAAAGAAAGAACACTGGGAAATGAATGTAAACTGTTTGCATTTTTGTTTTTCTTCCTGGGTCATTTTTACCTTCTGAATCCAATTCTCCCTGTGCAACAAGAGAACTGTTCGGTTCTGCACACATATGTCGTATCTAGGATATATTGTAACATATTTAATATGTATAGGACTGCTTGCCATCTGGGGGAGGGAGTGGAGAGAAGGAGGGGAAAAGTTGGAACATAAGTGAGTGCAAGGGATAATGTTGTAAAAAATTACCCTGGCATGGGTTCTGTCAATAAAAAATTATTATAATAAATAAAAATAAATAAATAAATAAAAAGACTAGTGGGAATACACAAGGAAGATCATTTTTATTGCCATTGGATTGATCTAGTACCTGCTCTTTAGACCTCTACATGTTATAAACCAGGACTTGTTAAAATCTTAACACTATTGACCTGTTTTCTCCTACAATTTTTTAAATTTATATAATATATATAAATATATACGTATATTAAACAATATCTCTATATAGGTGTATTATACCTATATATGTATGTGTGTGTGTGTATACACACACACACACACACACACACACACACATCCCTGGATTTATAGGTATATAAAATATTTACTAAAATATTTATTTATATGAATACTTACTAATAATGATTAATAATTTAATGATTCCACATTCAGTTACACAAACCTATACGTGGTTGTGACCCTCAGTTTAAGATGCTTTAATCTAGCTATATTGTAAATCATGATGCTTTGGTCCAATGAGACATCTCTATCAATTGTTGTGGCAACATGCAAATTTTTTTTTCTTCCTATTCATTCTGTTCTTCAGGAGGAGGTTAAGGATTTCCAGGGTTAAAGATGAAATTACAAGTGATATACACAGTATTTTTTGAACAAAAGACAATTTACATGTACACATTCTCACATCCACTGTGCCATATTTATAAGGGATCATCTATATTAAAACATTGCTAGTATTTTCTTGTTGCTGGACAAGATTCTATTTAGATTCTCATTCTTCTGAAAAGTATATATGCAGTACCAGAGTAAAGTCAACCAATACTTATTAAGCAAATAGTAAATGCACATGTGCATTTATTTATTTATATATGCTTATTTATTTAACTGCTTATGATTTTTGTCTTAATGCTTGAGTTAAATCAAGAAATTATAGAATAGCATTTATTAAAAAAAATTGCAACTTCCATGATCTTTCTATAAAGTATAGAATTTCTATAGGAGTAAATTTCACTAAGGTAAAGTCTAAGTCCATTTTCTCTTTCATTATGGGAAAAACATCCAGAGTATCTCCTCAAACAGATTTATCCTTGTCTTTGTTGTCTATAAAAGAATCATAGGATTTAGAACCTGAAGACCATCTAGTCTAAACCCTTTATTTTGTTTAAAAAAACCATTTTGAGATCGAGAGAAAAGAATATATTTGCCCCAAGATAACAATGTTGGAATCCATCAATGAATCAATAAGTATTTAGTGCCTATTGCTGCAGATAGAAAGAAAAAATGGTAAAGCGAGCTGCAGAGCTCTTCCCATATCTCTGTTACTGGAAGGTGCCTCAGAGGCTATTTAACTTAATCCTAATTTTACAAATTATTAAGCTTCAAAAAATCAATTGTCATGCACAAAGAAAGATGATTAGTGAATGGAAGAATCAGAATATTAAGACAAATCCTAGGACATCAAATTCTGCAAGAAAAGATCATTATATCCATTATAGCATGCTACTTCTCCAAGTCCTCTGACCCAAAATCCAGTGCACCACACATTATAAGAGATTTGTTCCTAAACAATTTGCTGGTGGCTCACAAACTGTTTTATCTCACAGATTTTCACAAATATGGTAGAATAACAGAAATAAGAATACCTCACGTTTACATAGCCCATTAATATAAAGCCCATCATTACAGGTTTCTGAATTATGGGCTATTATTGTACCCATTTTATCAATGATAAAACTGAAACTGAGAATTGTATAATTTACTCAGAATCACATAATCAATATGCTAGCTATTATGTGTCAAGAGCAGGACAGGAATCCTGACAGTCTTCATTCCTATTCTATTCACTATCTGCAAAATTTCATCAATACTTTGTCATTAGGGGAAAAAAAAGGAAACTTACACTTTCACCAGTGAGAAGGAAAAAAAGGCTCTCCTTCTGAAGGGGAATAATATCTCTACCATTATGGAGTAATGGAGTGCTTTAACACCAGAGAGAAATAATACAGTGTTAAAATGAGTCCAAAGTCATAAAAATTGGATGTTCCAGCTTTATTGATTTTCAATTTGTAGGCACTATGGACCTGATTCACGCAAGTAGAAGAAAGACTGACTTCGCAAAACACCTCTGAGGATCACTACGATATATGCAGGCAAACAAACACACATATTCATCAATTCAAATAGTCATAGAAATAAGTTTAATGGAAACAAAATATATGGGTTGACTGGGTCAGCTTCTCTCCCTAGTCATTAAACAGTTATACAAGGAGCTACAATAGAACACAACAAACACTTCCCTCTGGTGTCAGAAAGTTTTGGTTTGAATCCCAAAAATGCCACCTCCTAACTATACATCCATAGACAATTTCACTCTGTTTTCTGAGTCTCATGTTCCAGAATTTTAAAATGGGAAAAATAAAATATTCACTCACTACCTGAAAAGACTGCTGTTAGGAACAAACAAGCAATTTCTATCAATCTACATACACACATATACAGAAAAATGTGTGTATATAATCACACATACATACGTGCATGTATATATAATATATGCATTACAAACATGAATACATATACATATATACATTTACATGTATATATGTAGACATATATGTGTGTTTTTATATATATATATATATATATATATATATATATGTTCTTTTGTACCGTTTTTTAAAATTTGTTTTTAAAACTTTGAGTTACAGATACTCTCCATTCTTCTCTCTACACATGGAATTCATGTCTAGTAGTGGTATTGTTAGCTCAAAGGATATGCATGATTTTATGTGACACTTTGGGCATAGTTCATATGTTTCAATCATTTATCAATTGATGAATGCAGCTAATTTTTTATAAATTTAACTCAATTCCCTACACATTTGAGATATGAAACCTGCATCAAAGAACCTTGCTTCAAAAGGTTTTTTTCAAATTACTATTACTAATTGTTGCACCCTACTTAATCTACTTTCTATCTCCTTTCATTCTATTCCTGTCTCAAAAGTATTTGCGTCAAACTAATCATCTTTCCAATACGCCTTCTATTCTATCACCCCCTGCCACTTTCTTGCAGGATAAGATAGATTTCTATAACCATATTGTGTGTTTCTTATTTCCTCTTTAAGCCAATTCTGATGAGAATAACATCCAATTATTTGCCTGCTCTCTCTTCCCCATTTGAATATAAAAGCTTTTTCTTGCCTTTTTTATGGTAGATAATTTGCAGCATTCCACCTTTACCTTTCTCTTTTTCCCAGTTTATCTCTCATCCCTTAATTTCATTTAAAAATTCATTCACATTAAATTCAAACTAATGCTCTCTATTTATACTTCTTTTAACAGCCCACATAATAAGAAAGGCCTTATGAGTAAAAAGTATCTTCCAGCCATGTAGGAAGGTAAACACATTAACCTTATTAAGTCACTTATTATTTCCCTTTCCTGATTACCTACTTATATTTCTATTGAATCCTGTATTTAAAATCAAATTTTCTACTCAACTCTGGGCTTTTCATCACAAATACTTGAAAGTCCTCTATTTACTTGAATATCCACCTTTTCTCCTAAAGGAGTATACTGTTTTGCTGAATTGGTGATTTTCGATTGTAATCCTAGTTCCATCAATCTCTGAAATATCATATTCCACGTGATCAAATGCCTTAATGTGGAAAATGCTTAATCTTACGTTATCCCAACTGTGGGTGCACTATATTTGAAAATTTTTTTTCTGGATGCTTGCAATATTTTTCCTTGAACTGGAAGCCCTGGGGTATAATATTTCTGGGAATTTTCATCTTCTAATCTAATTCAAAAAAATTGTCAATGGATTTTTTTTGAATTTCTATTTTACCCTGTGGGTAAATTCTAGAAAGACGATGTCTAGGCTTTATTTGATCATGGTTATCTATGAATTTAGACTAATAATTTTAATTACCTCTTCTGAATCTATTTAAAAGATTAGTTATTCTTCCAATGAGATATTTCACATTGTTTACTTTTTCATTCTTGTCATATTGTATTTCTCATGAAGTCATTATTCTTCCACTAACTCAATTATAATTTTTAAGGAATTATTTTCTTCCGAGAATTTTTGTATTTCCTTTCCCATTTGTGCAATTTTGCATTTTAAGATATTCTTCTCATTAACCCGCTGTATATCCTTTTATATCACTCTCATTTATCCTCCAATTCATTCTTCTACCTCTCTTTCTTGATTTTCAAAATCCATTTTGAGCTTCTCTATGGCCTTAGACTAATTCTAATTGTTCTTGGAGGCTTTGGATATAGAAATTTTGACTTTGTTATCTTCTGATTCTGTATTTTCATCTTCTCTGTCATCACACTAACTTTCTATGTTTAGAATCTTTCTCTGCTGTTTGGCTCTTACAAGGCTTACTCTTTGGTAAAATGAGGTTTGATTCCATGTTGGAGAGTGCACTGTCCCAAGATTTATGGGTTTTGTGCAACTTTTTTTTCAGAGATCCTTCTAGAGACCTGTACTATGAACCATTACCACAACCTGGATGTGAGGATGAGCAACACGGTGCTGCTTCACTGCTAGCAAAGAGACCCTTGTAATCTCTTTCAGACTAACTTTTCAGCTCCCTTACCTATGGACTAACACCTCTAGAACCTGCCATTATTGCTGTGGCTACTGCTGCTGCTGCCATCTTTATTGATTCAGTGGCTCCCAGAGCCAGCTCCTGTTTGGTGGGACCCAAGCTATGCTATCCAAACCTGAGCTACACGATTCTGGTGCAACACACTTTTCCTTTTGACCTTGTAAGTTTGTCTTCAACTACTAAATTTTCCACTTTGTCTTTTACTGAGTTGTGATGCACGAAAATTTATTTGAAGTCATGATGTAAAGTTATTTAGAAGCAACCTCTAGAGTCCCAGCCATTACTCTGACAACTTGGCTCTGCCTCCAAAAATGTCTCCACTTCTGTGGTTAAAAAGCAATATAAAAATGTTGGCTACTCTTCTTATTCCAACTTGTCTCTTGTACTTAGGCTGATTCTGAACAGCCATGGTCCTTACATGCACCATGCAAGGGAACCAGAAATATTATCTTTACTGGAAACTTAGCAACAAAAAATTGTCCCCCATAAAGTTATGAATTATCATTTAGCAAAAAAATTTAGTTAAGTCTCTAGCTTCCTTTGGCTTAGTTTTTTTTAAAATAACTAAATCTTTTATTAAATACATAACACTGAATATCAGCATAATCAACAAAACTTATTTATTACCTTAATTATACTTAAATTAAGTCAAAAAGGATAAAGTGTTATAATTTTTCAGCCATTCCCACTACATTTTCAACAAAACTTTTTATTTACCCATTCATTCTAATTCATTTTCCCTCTTACACAATCTCTAATTTCACATTCTCCTTTTTCTTTTTTTAACATTGCATGTATGTTATAAATATCTTTTTGAGATTTTTTTATTCCTCGTACTTATTTGTCTTAATTACATTAACAAAATTTGTCACAATTTTTTCATCAATTTTTTCTTTGTTGGATATTTCTAAGTTTTTTCTTCTCAGTTTCATGTAATACCACAATGAAAAACTCTAATAAAATAAGTCATTTTCTTACTTTTTAATATCTTCTAAGTTGCATTAAAAGATATGGACTTTTTAAAAAAAAACTTTGACCACATATTGCCCACTCTCCAAAGAAACTCAAGTATACACTTGTACCAGCAATGAATGAATATGCTTGTTTCATCACAGACCCATGAGCACTGAATTTCTTAGCTTGTAATCATTTCACTCACTTTGGTGTCATATGAAAAGGAAATTCAGAGTTATTTTAATTTGCATCTTTTAATTGTTAACATTGAACATTTTCAAGTGATGATTAACAATTTGTCTTTCCTCACTTCTTTGAAAACTTCAAAATGATGGCCAAAAAAAAAATTAACAAAGTGTTACAATTACATTAAAAAGTTTGAAAGTAAGACATTCAGAAAAACGTCAAAAGGCTTTTTATGAACTGATACAATAACATGAAAACAGCTAGGAGAACAATTTCAATAGCAACAAAAACAAATTAAAATATGAAATTTGTGTTCATTAAAATTTCAAATGGACACATTGCTTACTCAGTCTCGTAGAATCCCTAACTTGCTTTAGAACTGTTCTCAAACATTGCATTATTCATCCTACAATCTCATGACTCCCCAAATATTTTTTATACATTTGGCTCCACTATTGTTCTACAATGTGCAATATTGACAAGAATGAATGAATATAACTATTTCATCACAATTTCTCCAAAACTAAATGTTTCCCTTTAATGGAATGTAATATAAGATTTATATACATATGTGTTTATGTGTTGTTTCTCATGATAGCATGAGACCTTTTTGATGACAGATATTGTTTAATTGGGACTCATCAAAAAAAAAAGATTTTAATGGTGAGAAAGTTTGAAGAAAAATGATTACAAGGATAGGAGAAGATAAGAAAAATATATCACATCATGGAAACAACAAACATGAACTTGGAGAGACTTGTAGACATAGCAGAGGAAACAAAATGATGGCATGCTATGGTCCACTGAGTCACAGAGTCAGAAACAATAAATAAACAATAACAGTGTATGGCTGTTTTTCCCCTTTGGATCTACGATGCCTAGATTAGTACCTGATACAAAGCAATCCTTCAAAAAAACATTTAGTAAATAATTGACTGAGTTTACAAGAAAATGAATTGTAATTGGCCGTTCAAAAATTAGCTATTTCAAAATAGAGATAGCCCAAAACTACCTACAATATCAGATCAAGAAGTAGTAACTTGTTTCAATGTATCACTGTTATTTTCCATCATCATTAAGTGATATTTTCTAGCATCATTAAGTGATATTTTCCCAGATTTTTATGCTCTTCCAGTAGGTTTTTGTTCTTTATTTATCTTAATTACTTTGGTTAAGGGATTAAGGATTCTGTGTTTCTCTATGAAAATGAAACGAAGAGAACACCTACTAAAAGAATATTTGCAAGCATTGCTTAGGACTACCTCCTACCTTCACATCAAACATTCTTAGATGGAGAGAAAGAACTTCCCCAGCAACCAATGAGTTATTATGTTAAGAATACGTTAGACGGAATGGAGGTAAACACCATGGGACAGAACAAAGAGGGTAGATATTCAGGAAAGCAGCCAGTTCTCAGCATAAGCATTCTCTATACATAGACTTCCTACGCTCCTTTCAAATTCTATAATAAATGGTCAGCCAGTTACCTACATACACCTGTATTACTTATCTAAGTATCCAAAGAAATATCAGATGGCTCGGGAGCTGAGCCCCATCTATGGAAATTATTACTCTTTGTTACTTGTATAAAAACATTAATTCAATAAAAAAAATTTTTAAATGGAACTCTGCTTACATTAGCAGATAAATTATTAGAAAGCATATAAATCATTACTTCCTAATGTGACTGCAACAAGATTCAATGCAATTTACAGATAAATATGAGAAATGACTGCTCCTTTTTACTGAATTAAAACTGGCAAAATATCTATGAAGAGAAATGAAGAGCCTATATTAATTTGCAAACTAAAAGAGAAACAATGGTGGATAGAGATAAATCTCATTTTTTTTCCCCCAGGCTTTATTGCAATTTAGTCTGGGCTGGGTTAAAAATGACCATGAAATTAAAATTTCTGCTCATGGTTCTTAAAGAATGTGAAAAATGGAGATGTTCATCTTTAATTAATGATTAAACCTCTCTAATTAAGAATAATTATGAGAAAGCAAACCTGACTATAAAAATTCTGAATTACAGAGAATTTGGGAAGATGTAAATTTTCCATGTTTTCTTTTTATTTTCATTAAATTTAATGGCTTTTTATTATTGTAATTAGATGTAGAAATAATTTTCAAAGTTATCCACATTTTTCTCCCTCCACCCTTCCTCCTTAAGACAGCAAGTAATCTGACATGAGTTATACATGTACAATCATTTTTGACTTATTTCTCCCGCTGTCCCGCTGTCAAAGACACATGAAAACTAAAGGGAAAAATCACAAGAAAAAATAAACAAAATGTAAAAATAAAAGGCGTCAATCCTAATCCAGTCTCTTTACGTGAATGACATATTCCATCCCAAGTCGATTGGAATTGTTTTATATCACTGTATAGCTGAGAAGAGCTAAGTATATCATAGTTGGTCATAATACTTTCTGGCTATTACCGGGTACAATGTCTTCCTCTTTGGGTTGCTTCACTCAGCATCAGTTCCTATAAGTCTTTCCAGGCTTTGCTGAAATCACCCTGATCATCATTTCTTATAAAACAGTAATATTCCATTAAGTTCATATACCATAACAAATTCAGCCTTCCCCAACTGATGGACAACCACTCAGGTTCCAATTCCTTGACATAACAAAAAGAGCAGCAACAAAGTTTTTGCACATGTAGGTCCTTTTCACTTTTTTATAATTGCTTTGAAATGCAGACCCAGTATACCATTGAATTAAAGGGTATGCAGAGGTTTATAGCTCTTTGGGCTATATCAGGGGTCCTCAAACTACGGCCCACAGTCCAGATGTAGCAACTGAGGACGTTTATCCTCCTCACCCAGCTATGAAGTTTCTTTATTTAAAGGACAACAAAACAAGATTTTTATTGTTACTATAGTCCAGCCCTCCAACAGTCTGAGGGACAATGAACTGGCCCCCTATTTAAAAAGTTTGAGGACCCCTAGGCTATATAATTCCAAGCGGCTTTCCAGAATGGTTGGATCATTTTACAACTTCACCAAAAATGCATCAGCGTCCCAGTTTTCCCACATCCACTCCAAAATTTATCATTATCTTTGCCTGTCATTTTCTCCAATCTCAGAAATGTGAAGTGCTACCTCAGAGTAGTTTTAATAGGCATTTTTCCTAATCAATAATGATTTACCATATTTTTTATGTGACAAGAATTGGCTTTAATTTCTTCATCTATTCATATCCCAAGACCATTTATCAATTGGGGAATGGTTTATATGCTTATAAACATGATAAACGTATTGTAATAAAGGGTTCTATACATTTTAGAAATGAGACCTTTATCAGAAACACAGGGTGTTAAACTTTCCCTCAGTTTTCTACTTCTTTTCTAATTCCTTGTACAAACGTTTTTAAACTGAATGTAATCAAAATTATCCATTTTCTATTAAATAATTTTCTCTACTTAATTCCTCCATTCTCCAAAGATCTACATGTATGCTACTCCTCGTTTTCCTGATTTTCTTAAACTATAATCATTTATGTTTTAATCACGAAGCCCTTTCAAAGTCATACACAGTATAGGGTGTGAGATGCTGGTCAATGCCTAGTTTCTGTGATATTATTTTCAAGTTTTCCTAGCAATGTCTCTAAAACAATGGAATTTTCAAAGATAATTACTTTTTATCTTCAAAATACATGCAAAGATAGTTTCCAACATTCATGCTTTCAAAATCTTGTGTTACAAATTTTTCTCCCTCCCTTCCTCAACTCTCTCCCCTAGTCATCAAGTAATCCAATATATGCTAAATATGTACCATTTTTCTATACATAATTCCACAATTATCATGCTGTACAAGAAAAATCAGATCAAAAAGGGAAAAAAATGAGAAAGAAAACAAAGTGCAAACTACAACAAAATAAGTTAAAATTCTATGTTGTGATCCACATTCAGTTCTCATTGCTCTCTCTCTGGGTGTAGATGGTTCTCTCCATGATAATTGGAACTGACCTGAATAACCTCACTTGAAAAGAGCCCCATCCATCAGAGTTGATCATTGTATAATTTTGTTGTTGCTGTGTATAATGATTTCCTGGTTCTGCTCATTTTGCTTAGCATCAGTTCATGTAAATCTCTCCAGGCCACTCTGAAATCATCCTCCTGATCATTTCTAATAGAACGAAAATATTCCATAACCTTCATATCCCATAATTTATTCAGCCATTCCCTAACTGACGGGCATCCATTCAGTTTCCAGTTCCTTGCCACTACAAAAAGGGCTGCCACAAATATTTTTGCACATGTAGGTCCCTTTTCCTCCTTTAAGATCTCTTTGTGATATAAACCCAGTAGAAACACTGCTGGGTCAAAGGATATGCAAAGTTTGATAGCCATTTGGACATGGTTCCAAATTGCTCTCCAGAATGGTTGCTCTCCAGTTCACAACTCTACCAACAGTGCATTAGTGTACCACTTTTTCCACATCCACTTCAAAATTTATCATCTTTTTCTATCATTTTAGCCTATCTGAGAGGTGTGTAGTGATACCACGAGGTTAACTTAATTTGCATTTCTCTAATCAGTAGTGATTTAGAGCATTTTTCATATGACTAGAAATGGTTTTAGTTTCTTCATCTGAAAATTGTCTGTTTGTATCCTTTGACTGTTTACCAATTGTAGAACGGCTTGAAACAGTACATTCTTATCTCCAGAGCAGGAGTCCTTGGGTTTATCAAAGAATAAATTACTGTAATCATTGACTATTTGAGTTTGTGTACCACAGTATATTTCACTGACCCATCACTTTGTTGCTTAGGCACTATCAAATGGTTTTGATGACTGCTGATTTGCAATGTAATATTAGGTCTTGTTCCGTTAAACCACCTTCCTATGCATTTAAATTTCCTTTCCAAAGATAAATTATGAAAACCAAATTTTCCTAGGCCCAGAAAATAAGTGAAATGAGGTCAGCTTATAAAAACAGGTCAAAATAGGACTGTATCAGAAGGTAATACAAAGCACATAAAACATTTTTAAAATAAAAGAATGAATTTCTTTTAATGGAATATCATTTGGCTATAAATAATGAGGAATAGGAAGAATTCAAAGACACATGGCCATACATATCTGAACTAATATTGTGAAATAAGTACCAGAAAAGACAATGATTTCAATGATTGAAAGGAAAAGAACAAGAAAAAAAGTCAAAGGATATAATAAATAGTGATCCCAAATAAGACATGAATAAATGAACTAAATTGCTTTCTTTGGAGTACTGGGAAGCCAAGAATATACATCAGGGCAGTCAAAATCAATGACAATTATGTGTTCAATGAATTTAGCTGAAATGTTAAAAAGGTTTTCCTTAGTATAATGAAATAATGAACACATGTAAGAAGAGGAAGTGGGGAAGGTATAAATAAGAAAAACTGTGATTTTTAAGTCAAGATGATAAAAACTTTTTTATAAAATAGAATTCTAGATTTACAAACTGAATGTATAATGGAGGAATTTTTGCTTCAAGCCTTTGTTTTGAAAAAGCAACAGATTGCTAACAAATTTCTCTTTATATATATTTGATAAGTGATTTTTCAGTTGTGTTCAACTTCCCATGACCCTGCTTGGAGTTTACTTGGCAACAAAGCTGGGGTGGTTAGCCATTTCTTTCTCCAGCTTATTTTGTACATCAAGAAACAGACAAACAAGCTGAATGAAGTAACTAGCTCAAGGTCACATAGCTAGACAACATTTGAACTCATGACAATGAGTATTCCTCACTTCAAAACAAGTACTGTCTCTATTGTGCCACTTAGCAGCAATTATTCATACTATGCGAATGCAACCTCCATCAAGGCAAGAAATGTATTTTCCTTATCCCTCTATATATTATAACACTGAACAATGTGCAATGCACAATATTTATAAAACTAAATCCAAAAAAACTTGTATACAAATTAGTTATTTCAAATAACTACAAATTAAATGTGCCTCTCTGGATTACCATCTATTTGAATGTATAGTGTTCTAATGTAAGTTTTTTATGCAAAACAAGATAGAATTGTCATTTGGTTAATAGATAGTTAGAGATAGATTAAAACTCTAAGGGCCTTGGGAGTTATGAATTTATAATATCCTTTATAAACTCTGACATAGGCCTGAGAAAAGAACTCCAAAATATACAATGAATCAGAGCAAGGAGATGCTGGAGAAATATTAACATCAGTGGGAGAGGTTCAACAGATCAATATTCCCATTTGGCTAGGACTGCAATCAGTAAATGAGCCCTATTACCCTATGAAAGGTGAATGGAGAGTTCATTTTCTACAATGGCTACAAATTCAAAGATCAAGAACATAATTATTGACGTCATTTGCCTAGGGGCCCCAGGGATAAGTTATAGTTTCTAAAATAAAAATGAAAAACAGTGGTGGGTATTTACTTAATCCCATAAAATTACTGTGTCTCAGTGAAACCAATGTTATAAATGCTTGCTGTCATTAAGAATAGAATGCCACTGTGAAAAATTCCACTGCCCTGTGTTAGTTTGTGTTTAGAGGAACTCCTAAATATGAGCAGATCAAAACACAAGTTTAGAATTCAAGAATGAGATTTACACGGGCTAAAGAGATCATGGAGAAATAAAGTGCAAAAGAAAGTGAATAATAGAAACCACATATGATTTTAAGCTGGAAGATGAGTTATTAGAATAATAATAGTAACATTCTTCTCTAAAATTTTATGTTCTCTGGGAGCAGGTTTCTTGGGGGGGAGGGGGGCTTAGTTTCAGTTCAGAGTAATAATCAACTCAAATGCAGCCAGGAGTTAAAGTCCAAATCCTTTATTGTTTCCTTTTAAGTCTTGTCTCCTTCCTTGGGCCTGGTTAGCTTTCTATTAGCCCAGTTAGCCTATTTCTCTCCTTGGCTCTTGCTGCTAGCCCTTTGCCTCTGCCAGCTTCAGCCTCTACCTCCCTCTGAATCTCCAGCCAGCACAAAGGTGGAAGATGGAATGAATCTGACTCCGCCTCCGAGAATGGGTTTGTGTGTCTCTCCCTGAGAGCTTCTTGCTTATATGCTGTATACTGAGTACACACCAATCATATCGCTGGGAAACCATTATTTGTTGTGGGATTAAATCAATTCTAAACTAGATTTAAACATTGTCTCCTCAATTCCACTGTACCTTGTTTCAAGTTCTGGCCCATAACATCTGCTTGTAGGATCAGATCAATCATACTTAACCAGGCTAAATTAGATAATTATTGTCTCTATCAATCCCATTGTCTTAGTACCTTATAGGAATCTTAACAATTCTACCTCTACTACTTACTTTCTGTATGAACTTTAAAAAATCATTTCCCTGAGCTGGGCTTCAATTCCCTCATTTGGAAAAACTAAATTTTGAAAAATTTGAATACATAGTCTAAAAAATAACACATTGAGCACTAAAAAACTAGCTAGTGTGAGGCTGGAGCATGAATCTCTTGGTGCTGAGGTCCACCTTTTTTCGCCAGGTGAAAGGGAAAATCTCACTAGGAAATGGGGCAAATCTGTAATTTAATCCATATTTGTCTCTCCCCTCTGTTCTCCCTCTTCTTTCATTCCCTCCAATTCAGTCCCTTTTTAATTCAGTTAGACCTAACCTGAAATGAACAACATAACTTATACTTTATAATTCAGGAAAATCCTTTATTTCCAGTGAACTCCCTCATCACCTCCATCTATATTTTTCAAAGTCCAGCTCCAAAAAAATATTCAATATAAAGCCTATATATATAATATAATATATATAATAATATAAATCGTCACTACAGATAATGAGCCCTGCCCACAGATATTTTGGATGTCCCATATTTGCTTTTTTATATACACAATATCTTCAGTGTAATAATCTGCAATGTGAGGTTAAGGGCTATTTCATATTTTTTTTCTTTTTTTATCTTGGACTTTTAATGCTATATCTTAAACACAAATCAAGACCCTTCCCAGCTAAGGTATTTACCCTTCTACTCTATATGTATCTTCTCCTATCAATTTATGCATACATCTCCACCATAAAAATATAAGCTCTCTGAAGACTGAGATTGATGTTGCCCCACATGTTTTGAGGGGTGAATGGGAGTCATATTGTCAGCATTTAGCCCCATGTCTGGCACGCCATAAGCACTTAATAAATGCAAGTAGAATGATAAAAGCTTAAGAGTGGAGTTGAGGATCTGATTATGGAAAACAGCTGTGTGACTTACTGACTTGGGGAATGAAGTCACAACTCAGCTTCTGTAAAATATATTCTATTTTAGTAAAAGAATTATCCAATGTACCATTATTATACCAGCATGTACAAATGGCACAATTTACCCCAGCCATGTATGACACCAAGTAGCTGGGAGAAGTTGGCTGGAGGCAAGAATGTACTAGTGTATGTCCTATCACAAAGAGAATATTAAATTCACTCAACAAAGGAAACCCCAAAGAATCCAATTCAGAACCAACATCCTGGACTTGGAAATGGAAATGTGGCCTGTCAAATGAGCTGTCAATTGATGCAAATGTGCTCAGTAACTGCTCATGAATATGGAAAGAGAATGGAAAGAGAGCAGAGTCTACAGAGGTATATGACTTATGTGAGGTTTTACTCATTCTTTGATTTCACAAGTAGTTCTACTCAGTCTCTTTTCTAATCAATGTCCTTTTTGAAGATCTTAGTCAAAAGCAGAGACAAGGTCATATCAGAGAATGTTCAAGATTCAAGTGTATTAGAGCATGAGAATATTCTATTTCATATTGTTCGATGCATGATATCTGGTCACAAGCTGTAAAAATTTCTACATGTAACAAAAGTAGAATCTATGCATTTACATGCATATATTATATATCTACAAACAACAACTATATCATGCCGTATAACTTTATTAAGAACTCATCACTAGAATCATCATCATTTTACAAAAAAAACAACCAGGAAGCCCAGAAAATTTAAGATTTATCCACAAAAAGCCAGATTTTCTGACCCTTCCTTAATCCAGTGTTTGTTATATGTCTTTATTCACCTAGAAAGCTCAAGGCCTAGAGCTTGGGGACAGGTGGTATAAGGACCACAGTACACATTCAAACTCAGATACTTACTAGGTGACATTTGGGAAGTTACTAGGTCTCAGTGTGCCTCAGTTTCTTCCATTTCAAAAAGGGGAAGACAATTATTCCCTTCAACAATACAACGTTCCTCATTGGGGTTTTGCTATAGCATGTGATGGGAAAAGAAATGAAATGGAATTTTTTGAGGGTTTTATGAAAACTACAGATGATACATGAAGACCAAGAGTTGACATGGGGCCTATGACAAAATACTTCACCTAAATATTACAATATGGTACTGTAAAGAAATCATACAAGAAAAAGGAAAAAAAAAAGACCCCTGTGCTGGCAGGAAGGAAGGGTCAAAAATGCTACTTTTCCAGACCAAAGAATCGCTGTAGGCATAATCAAATAATGCAGAAGGAAAAACATTTGGTACTTACCTCACAGGTAGGACTGTTGTGAGGATCAAATGAAGCACTATTTATAATTTACTTAATAAATTTTTGATTACTTCCTTAAATTCCTCTCTTTACCAACCAACTATTACTGTGGGAAAGACTCTTCCCTTCTATAGGACTTTTCTTTCATTTGGCATATTAGTTGAGAATACTTCCAAGAAGTGAGAAGCATATAGACTCAAAAAGCCAAATTTTCAACTATTTTCTGACCTATACCAGCATAGAAAGAACATAGCACCAAAAAATTTCATCAATTGTTCCCAATTTGGGAACAAGCACATGGATATGACCAGGGAAGAAATTGACATAATATGGCCAAGAAGAATATAACCTAGATAGGTTCTAAGAGAAAACATGCAAAAATATGTAGTATCCCAGTGATAGTCTTTAAAAGCCATGTGTTAAATTTATCATATACTTCAAAAAAAGGATAATAAAATAAGAGGTTTATATCTTCATATTGAATCCTCTTTGTTTTTACATTTCCATAAAATCTCATTTCATTTGGGAAAAAAATGAAACAAATAAAAAGAAGAGATTGGACAGAATGAATTGCAAAGTCATTAAATCTATACTTCCGATGACTTTTGATAACTTTCATTCCATCCTTTTGCTAGATACGCTCCCAAGGGGCTCCTTAGCTTGCCCATATTCTTGAGAACGCTTGCCGAAGCAGCCCATGCTTTCATTTTTACATTACCCCTCCATTAACCTGGGCAAAAGTACATGGAAGAGTCCCAGAAACAGTACTGGGCTGAATACTTTTACTTCTTCAATGAAATGCTGCCCACCTAAATTTCATTCTTTGTCAGGTCCCCACTGCTCAATTGCTCTCAGGTCTTCTGCCTGCAAGGCACATCCATCCATATGTGCATGATTGACAGTACTCAGCAAGCTCATTTACCTTCCTCTCCAGTAAATGATATTGTTTGTAAATACTCTAAGCATTCTTCATCTAATCTGCCCCTGGGTATATCTCAAGACAAATGTCTGGGATGCTCAGGCAGCTCAAATGATTAAAGTTGGTGATGGTTTTTCCACGCAGGATTGACATCTGCAAGGCAGAACAGAAATGGAACTTATTCCCAAATTACTTCTCAACTCTACTGTACAGCTACATTATATCCTCCCTACTCCCCTCTTTCTTATGCCAATGTACATATACTGTCACGTACACACATACACTTTCTTTATTCCGTTTCCTAAAATGTTTTTCCAACATTAAAAGGAGGTGAAAACTAAAACAAAAAAATGGTGGAAAAGAGATTCCTCAACCTTAAACTTGTTCAAATAAATTTCTCATTTCTGAGCAGCTGTCCAGTTTTTCTTTTCATGGCATGCACCTCCTACTGGCCTGTGGCTTGACAAGCAGAAGTAGTTGCCCAAATTTGAAACATGATTATTAATCAACCAAGCACAATCACAGAAAAAGTTCGAATGAGTAATACCCAACCAAAGCAAAGTATTCAGGTTTCTAAAAGGAGCAAAGTAAAAAAGGCACAAAAATCTTAAAAACTAAGCCTTCCTTATACAGTTATCCACAGAAAAAAAGCAAAACTTTTTTTTAATTTTCTGGAATTGAGCATAAATTTACAGAGTCAAATGATCAAAGACATTATTAAAGCATGCAGTATATCTCTTAAGCATGGGTCTTCAGGGAACTGTCCAGGGTTATGATCTATATCACCTTAAAATCTTAAGCTACAATAATTCTCAAAAAGTAATAAATACTCCAATCATAGATCAGCGCTTATACTCTCAGAGTGTATGGACTAGAATGATACATGCAAATGGCTGCTACAGGAACTATGAATGTCAGAGGAGATCCTGACGTTAGTATCTTCACCCTGCTACCCTGTTTGACATCCCAATCCCATTGAATAGAAACAAGACAGTACCAGCATAGAATTTCAGATTTCTGTTGCTCCAACATACTACATTTCTATTAACGTGGCAATAAAACAAAAATATTTTGAGTCCTTCTTTGTTCACATGAGAAACTGATAAGGGTATAAAAAAAGTGAAATGCACAGTCCCTACTGACAAACAACTAAAAATCTCAAAGGAGGAAACACCTTATCTATATACAACTCAAAATGTACAATAGCTAGATTTTACAATTAGGTCTCAGTGGTCCAAATGTATTTTGATGAACGGGGTGGTAGAGGGGAAAAATAAGAAGCAGGATGGCTGAAACTACATTCCTACAGACTCTGAATCTAGGATCTGCCAACTAAGTACCTCGGTGACCTTGGACAAATCATTCAATTTCGATGGACTCCATTTTATTCCTTTGTAAAAAAAAAGGTTGAACTGATTCACTAGTGTCAAACTCAAACAGAAAATTATTCCTACCAACTTCCTATTGACCAGAAAACCATCAATTGGGCATTAAATATGCAATATTGCATTTTTATTTATTTGGTTAAACAATTCCCAAATGCATTTGGTATACTAGGAAGTTTTGCAAAATTTGACATCTCTTAACAATTGAACTTCTTACTCCAGAAGATCCCTTCTAGCTCTATGCTGAGGAAACTATATAAAGATATACAATTTAGAAAAGTCTGGGACAATAAAAAGCTGGAGTGTATGGACTGATATCCCTTTAGAGGAATTAGGTCCAATAGCTTAAGAGAGAAGTTTCTCAATATGTAATGTTTCTCAACACAGAAAACCTTCTCAACATGGAAAACCTCCACTAATGATAGGGAAATTACCTTCATCCTAAACCCTGGGATTTGTTCATAAATTTAAGCAAATGCTACACAAATTTGGAAATCTCTACCCCAGAAAGCTAGAGTATCCACCTCTCCCTTTTCCAGAAACAATGAGCATAAAAAAGTCACAATGAATAATGTTAATGAAAAGGTTAACTAAGATTTTAGAATGATAGAATTTGAGGTTATTGGTAAAAGGATGGGAAACAGCAATCAAATAATGAAAGCCCTTTCCAATTGCCTCTCACAAGTCATTTTATCACTTGATTTGGTTATTGGCTGGCAACTGTGTAGATTAATATTCCAGGGCTTTCGAGGCTTGAATATGAAAATTATTTCGGCCAATTTTGCCAATTTTGATCTCATACCCATTATTTTTTCCTCTGAGATTCTAAATAGAGCCTGAAATTAACATATTCCTTTACTATGATTCAATCTCTACTGCCAGGACAACATCAATAACTGGCCTGGAAAGGGAGTCCATGATCTAATTGATGTCAATACATCTAAAGGTAAATGGCTGAACAACATTGTTGAAGATAGCCAATCTGGCATCCATCGCAAGATTATTGAGAGTCATATTACTTTACAATGCATAAGAACCATGGCCCTTTCATTCTGCCCTCCCAATGACTTTAAATATGTAAGTTCCAGAGATTGAGTAAAAAAAAATGAATCACATAAACATAATATGGAACAAAGGGAAATGTTAGATTTCATGTAGCCCTACCCTACTCATAACAATTGGAGTCCTGTTCATCTGACTTTGAAACTGGTGCACAAAAATACCACTGCTACTTCCTTGGTAACTACTTCTAATGTCTGCCAAACTATCAATAATGAGAACATGTCTCTACTTGTCCTTTCCTTTTAGTCTCTCTTAGGAGATGCAGAATACTAGGCTGGATGTATGAAAGGTAATTCTGAAATTCTTCCCACTTTTAGAGGAGTAGAACCCATAAATAATGACAACATAATTTTAAGTGAGAGAAATGGCTAAAACCTTGGGGTGGAAGGGATGAGTATGGACCTTGCACAGCAGATGGAATTGGACTGGAACTTTGAGGAGAAAGACAGGCAAGATAGCTTAATATTTACACCAAATGAACGCCAAGTGAAGAAAAGAGGGATTTTCCATAGCAAACTTCAATGAAGGATGGGAAAACGAAAGTCAACTTCAATCATTTTTAAGGCTGTCAAATGGAAGAGATTTTAGTCTTGTACTTTTGCCCACATAAAGAAGAGCTTGAGTCAAAATGAATATAAGTTTAAAAAAAATCAAACTGACATTGAATAATAGACTTCCAATTAAAGTTGTCCTAAAATAAGGCGAGTGACTTTAGAAAGTTCTTCCTCATTGCAGTTATTTCTGGAAAACACTGGTTATCCATCACACAAGGATGTTGGATGGAGACAAGCACTAGAGTCTCTTCTAAATAGAAAATAGTATGATTCTAGATAATACAAGCCATTTAGCAAGCCAAATTAGAAGGAAATAAAAAAATCTATTTTTATCTCTTCATTTTGCTGAAGATAAAACTGAGGTTGAGAAAATGGAAATTATAATGTCTGGTTCAAGAAATTATATTCCTAATCCCATGTCCCATGGCTAAAGGGTAAAAACATGATAATAAATAGGGTCAGGATACAGAATGGATCTTGGATTTCATTGGAAAAAAGAAGTATTGTTTGGAGAAACTGTCTCTGCTAATATCGTTGAGCCCTTAGCCAGAATCACAAAACAAGTATGTTTTAAAGGAAATATTGACTCCCACTCTTTCTAACTTTGAGGTCAGATTTCTATCCACCAGACCATTCTGTCTCTTAGGGTAAAAATATTAAGAAGAATTCAACTAATCATCAAATATTTATAAAGTGCTTTACAATGTTCGAGGCAAGAGGGCAAACTGTAGCAACAAAAAGAAAGCCAGGACAAAACCTTACACCCAAAAAGCAAACATTAATTACAGGAATAACATGAAAATAAATAGACACATTAAATATATACCCACAGAGAGAGAGAGAGAGAGAGAGAGATTAGATGGATCATATACTCAGAGGGTCAGATACTAGTAGCTGGGAAGACAAGGAAAGGCTTTCTTTGGAAAATTCTAAATTGAGTCACCAAGGAAACCAAAGGAGTCAGGATGTGAAAGAAGCTTAAATAAGACGACAAAGGAATATTCAAACTTCTGAAAAGAATAAGTGTGTTTTCATGTTTATGGAGGTACATACTTCCATATAATTATCAATTAGCAAGGAATAAATTGATAACATGCTTAGAATCTGTAAGAACAGTATTCCAATTCTGCCTCTAACACTAAACAACCAGCAAGTCAATTCACCTCAATTTTTTCATCTAGTGATGATGAATAATAATATCTATAATGAATTCCTTACATTGATTATTTATATCAAAGGGATCAGGGAAAATGTGATGCACAACATAATTAGCAGCTATTATTATTTTTAATGAGACCTATGATTTCTTCAGGATAGAGATCTTCAGTGATGAAGCACCCATTAACAATCAAAGCTGGCACCTTTTGTGCAATTTGTATCTCAAAGTTTTACCTCCAGAGAAACAAGAGATTAACGGGCTTTTCAAGGTCCATCTGAACTCAAATCCAAGTTTTCCTGACTCAAAGGCAGACTCTCTAACCATTAGAACAGAAGTTCTGAGGTGGTGGAGGATGGAGTTACAAATCTAATATGCAAAAAGATGGCCCTGCTGTGGATAAACTACAGACCCTGGAGTAAAGAAGACTCAGCTTCCTATCTTTAAATCTCTTTAAACATTTACAAGATGTGTAATCCTGGGGAAGTCTCTTACCACTGTTTGCCTCAGTTCCTTCTCTGTAAAATGAATTGGAGACAGAAAATGGCAAACTACTCAAATATTGTTGCCAAGAAAATACCAAATGGGGTCACAAAGAATAAGACATTACTGAACAGCAATAATGGATGATTGTAATTAAATCATTCTGCTCCATTATATGAAAGTAAGTCTTCAAACAAGCCACTACAATGTGATACCATTAAGTAACCTCATATAATTACTTATTCTTGAATGTTAAAAATTATTTTCCTTTTAACGTGGTTTGTTGATTCCTTGTGTATTTATACAAACATATTTATATATATATACACACCCCGACTGTTTTTGGAAATAGTCTTCTCCCCCAAAGGGAAGTTTATAATAAAATTATTTTAGTAAAAAACAAAAAACCCTATTATGGCAACCAAGTTTGAGAAGGCATATAACATTCCACCGTAGTGGACCTCCACCCCTCAACCTGGAACATGAAGATATACTTCATTATCTGTTCTCGGGAACATTATTGATTTTTATTTGCTTAGAGTAAAACTGTAAGAAGCAATCCCAACATATATCATTACAAAGAGTGGCCCCAAGAACATTGGTGGAGTTATAAACTGATTCAGCCAATTCTGGAGAACAATTTGGAACTATACACAAAGGGCTATAGAACTGTGCATATCTTTTCAACCAGCAGTGTCTCTACTGGGTCTATATCCCAAAAAGATCATAAAAAAGGGAAAAGGATCCACACATTCAAAAATGTTTGTAGTGGCCCTTTTTATAGTGACAAGGAACTGAAAACTGAGTGGATGACCATCCGTTGGGGAATGGCTGAATAAGTTATAGTATATGAAGCATAATGGAATACTATTGTTCTATAAGAAATGATAAACAGACTGATTTCAGAAAAAACCTGGAAAGACTTACATGAACAGATGCTGAGCAAAGAGAGCAGGATGAGAAGAACACTACATAGTAAAAGCAAGATTATGTAATGATCAATTATGACAGACTAACTCTTTTCAGCAATACACTGTCCAAAATATTTCCAAAAGATGAGAAAGAATTATGAAGACTGAATATGGATTGAAATTATACTATTTTCATTTTTTCTTCTGTTTCTTCCTTGTTGTTTTTCCTTTTTGTTTTGATTTTTCTTTCACACCATGACTAACATAGAAAGATGTTTAAAATGATTGTACATGTATAATCTATGTCAGATTGCTTGTTGTCTTGGGGAAAGGGAAGTAATAGAGGGAGATAGGAAAAAATTTGGAAGTCAAAATCTTATAAAAATTAATGTTGAATACTCTCTCTTTCCATGGAATTGAAAAAAATAAAATGTTATTAAGAAAAAAGAAAAAAAAGATTGGGCCACAGATAGGTGACTACCTCAGATTCTGTAGATGTAGAGAGCCCAACTCTGGAGAAGTATTTTTGAAATAAGGTGTTAACTCAGTGGAACTGATGAAATAATGGTTTTCTAGTTCACATATATACTTAGTACTTAGCATGGTGATATAATGGCTCTTCAGTTCACACATACCTAATATACTGTAATGATGTAATTATAATAGGGTATTTAAACCGGGGACAAAGTCAGACTGGGGGAGACTGGTTGAGAGTGGTTCAGACTATGACAGACACAGACTGTATAAGACACACTAAAGACTTTGGACTCTATGCTTGTCCATCCTCGTGGTGTCTATCCTGCTGAGGACTTCCAGAAAGTTAGCCATTGCATGTAGATATCCTAAAACTACAACCCATAAGGTACCACCCAGGGTGCTTTCCCTTTAAAAGTAACCATTAAGCTCAATTACCTATTTAGGAATTGAATTTTCTCAAATGGCTTCACAAAACAACAGTTAGAAAGCATTTACCTCAAAACATGTTGTGTAATCTCTGACAAATACAGAGTCTAAGACAGTGGAGGGGGAAGAGTGAGCATTACCATAAAATACAGTAGAATTTAAGTCACATGACTAAAGAGCAAGCATGGCCAAGGCTACTCACAACTTTTAAACACTAAATACTTTATTATGCTTTCCTCTTCCAGAAAATCCTGCTAAAGTTCAAAGCAGGTAAGGGCATTACTGTTAGTGATAAATGACTTGTTTTGTTGCTGGGATAGGCTGGGTCTTCATAGGGCATGACATTTCAGCTGGACAAGTTAATCCACTGCTAGGCTGGGGCAAATATGTCACTCAGTTGCTGAGTTGGCTCATCATAAAGCTAACTTGTAACTGGATTACACCTGGTAACTAAGGCCAAACATGGCGCAAATAGTCTTTCACCAGAGCATGGCTATCTTTTCAAAGGATAGTGGTGGAACCTTTGGTTCATCTTAGTCCTGTTGAGGAAATGCCAGTGTTCTCGCTATCAAAGGTAAGAGACCTTCAATATGAATGGCATAAACCACTCCTCTTCAATTCCATCAGAACTTTGGCTCTGAGCACTCTCAGGAGGTAGGAGGCAAGGGAGGCTTTATCTCTCTTATTTTAGAACTGGCTCAGATGAGACTAATCTCAAGCCTGAACCAAACCTTTCCTCATAGGGATCTCACCCATTTAGATTCAATTCCAAGCTTGCTATTTGAGAAATGATTCTTAATGAAGAGTCTGTGAACTTAGTTACATTTTTGTTGTTGTTTTTAATATTTAAGTAACTGCATTTCACTATTCTTTGATTGACGTTGTAATCCAATATAATCCATTGAATTCATTTAAAAACATTATCCTAATAAGTGGTTCATAGGCGTCACCAGGTAGCCAAAACAATCCAGGCATACACTAAAAAGTGAAGAATCACTGATGTAGAAGCAAGTGCCTGATTTTTGCCGGTCTTTTTATTTTTTTGAAACTTTTAAAATATTAGAACCTCAGATGCTATCTAAGTTGTGGAATACAGCCTTTAAATTTGAGAATCTTTGCATTTATTGTCTCTGTTTTTATATATGCAATATAAATATATATATATATATATATATATATATATATATATATATATATATAATAGTCAACATTCCTGAAACCTACCCCTCCCTAGATATCATTTGAATATTTCTTTAAAATTCATATTTTTCATTAACCAAGACTAGGTTTTTCAAGAATCTAAATACCTGAAAATTGATTTCAATGACAATTTTATCTACTTAGCTACAAAGCTTTCCCCTTTGTTTTTCCACCTGGAGATCAGAATCTAGTACCAAATATTTCGAGAAAATTTCCAAATGGGATAATCATTCAATGCCCTAGAAGATCACAGGTGGCCATTAGAGAAGACCAAAAAAGAGCTACCTGAAATAGCTTTTTCCCACAAATAATACTATTGTTATTTTGTTAGTTACATTAAAGACCCTATTTTGGTTTTTCATGGCTAAGGTACCAGAGTCGTTCAGTATTTCTTTATCCAGCTCATTTTACAAAGGAAAAAATGGAGCCGAGAAGAATATGTGACTTGCCAAGGGTCACACAGCTAATAAGTATCTCAGACAATTTTACCCAAGATTCTCTTGGCTCAAAGACCAGCACTCCATCCACTGTGCCACATAGCAATCTCTTACTCAAAAGGGAGAAATTCAAAATACCAGAATAAAAAGACTACCCTAAGGAAAATTTGCTGCTACCACAGGGGAATAAAGAAAGTCACCACTAGGAAAATAACGTGTAGGACAGATACCAATGCAACCTTCTCAACCTCTTTATATCCAACCTACATTATAAAAAAAAAAAAAAAGCCCATAAAATTTGGAGGTAGAAAATTTGAAGGAGAGATGTTTGTTTTTTTTTGAAAATATACCTGACAAAATTCTACCTACCCCTGATTTCAGGGACCGAGAAACCAAACCATTTTACTAAGTCATGTAGATACAACTCTGAATAAAGATGCACCAGTAAAATTTTGGATTCCAAGTTTTTTTCTGACATAATTAAACAGAGTGGGTAATAAGCACTCTTTCTCGTTCACTTCTTCTCTAACATGTAGACTATAATCCAGCAAGCCTTTCTGAGCTGAAATCCCTAATTATCAACTGAATTCAACACAGAATAGGGAGTAAATTTAAGGGGAGAACAAAATGAACATTAGAGTGGTACTTTGCATCTGTATCCTTCACAAAAGTCGTATTTTCTACTATGAAACTGGAAGCAAGAAAAATTTCTAAAAGGGGGAGGATAGTATTTAATGGGAAAGTATTAGAGAATTTCAGCTGCCACTCAATTAAATTTTCAAAGTGAGGAGTCATTTATCTATTGACCTTTTCCTTTGCTCAGCTCTACCTTAAATCAGTAAAAAAAAAATTCTCCACTGATTATATTTCCAAAATCTTTCTGTTTCCCAATTGACAGGACCATAAACCTAATATGGGGTCCCATTCCATTATTCTGGAACTAGCAAAAGTCTTCTCATTTCCTCTTTTCTCACTTTTAGTCCATTCTGAACATGCTATCTAATTAATTCTTTTAAATATTACTATCAAAACAGAATCATGAGAACACTGTACATACCTAAAGTAATATTGTAAGGATGATCAACTGTGAAAGAATTAGCTTCTATATTTAATAAAATGATTTTTGACAATTCCAAAAAACACATGATCAAAAATCTCATTCACCTTCAGAAACAGAAGTGAAGAACCCAAACTGGAGATGGAAACATACCTTTTTCATACTGCTTTTTGCAGTATGGATAATATGTATTTTACAATGCCATAGGTATAATTGATATGTTATTTGTTTGCCAATAGGCCGTAGCAAGGGAGACTATTTGATACTCAAAAAATTTTAATTGGATGCTGAAAATTAAAAAATAAAAATAAACACATACACAATTTGACACAAACATCACTCTGAGAGACAGCATGACACAGCAAGATCTGCAAGACCTAGATTCAAAGCTCACCTCTGATTCAGCCTGTCTTTGTCATCATATGTAAATAAAATAATTTCTCTTCCTTTTGGCAATCCTATCAGACTTTTAAATCACAGAAAAGGAATTAATCTGATTCAGTAGAAGAATTTTCCTCTCCCGTGAGTATCCTACACCAATAAAATCATAGAACAAAGTTCTATCTTTATCCCTCTTCTCATTTGAAACCCCTCTTGTAAAAACTTCAAGGATTTCCTGTTGACTGAAGGTGAAATGCCAAAGCCTTAGTATGGTAGTATTTGAATCCCTTTACCACCTGAATTAAAACAATACTTCAAACATCATTTCAAACATCATTTTAGTCATCTCAAATGTGAAATTTAATAATAGGTCGTATTTATATAATGCTTTAAAATTTACAAACTAGTTTACAAATGTTCACTAAATGAATCCTGATGACAACCCTTAAAGGCAGGTGCTTTGTCAGACTCATTTTATGTGAGAGTAAACTGAGGCACAGAGAGCTGAAATGACTTGAATAGGGTTACAGAGGTAGTCAGAACCTGAGCCAAGATTTGAACTGAGGTATTCTGGTTTTCAATCTCTTACTTTAACAAGAAAAATTTCCTTCAGATAAATAATCTGGTAATATATATTAAATATATATATATATATATATGTGTGTGTGTGTGTGTGTGTGTGTGTATACACACACACATAATGAGGTAATATAGCAGCAGACATGACTTAACAACAACATCTCTAACACAGAGCCGATCAAACGTCAACACTCTAACAGACATAATTTCACTGATGGGGGGCTTACTCCATTCCCCAATGAAGTTTATAATCCATACACTTTTTATGGTGAGCAATTTTTATTCATATTCTTCCATAAACCCTCTTTTGAGGATCTATTCAATGTACTTAAGGCTTTAATGAAGAAGCACCTTTTCCAAAAGGTCAATGCTCATGCAATACCTGGCTCACCAATAATGTTCATTCCTTGTAGCTGAGGTTGCTCCACAGTTCACAATGTTAGTCTTGAAAAGATAAGGTTCACAGTCATTACACAGCTTCAGATCATTAAAAGCATCACCCAATTTTCTACATGTAATGCTTTCTCCTCTCCTACACAATTCTGAGCTCAGCTTCTTTCCTATTTGCTTATAAGACATATATTCATAGATGAACCACCTCAATATTCTGTCTACTTGATGGTCTATCATACATTGGCTATCACCAACTTGGTTTTCCTGGGTTAATTTGTACTTGGCTCTTTTGAACAGATATGAATCTCAGCCAACATGAACAATGAAACCTCTGAATGGTGCTACAGTGGATAGACCTTGAAACCTGAAATCAGAAAGTAGCTTTGTGAGTCTAAAAAAGTCACTCAACCTTGTTTGCCTCAGTTTACTCATCATTCAACTGAACCACAAAAGGAAATGGCAGACCACTACAATATCTCTGCCAAAAAACTCCGAATGAGATAACTAAGGATTGGACACAAATGAAACAACTGTACAATAATAATGGTGTGCACTATATTTAGTTTAATACAAAACCTATTTCAGCTAGAGTAGGCAACTACTTTCCCCTAAAGATATGCTTCGTATTGCCAATCCCATATCTTTGTTCATACTGTTAGTTCTGGCTTTCTGCCTATCAAAATACAAATAACGTTCAGAGCTTGGAGGAACCTCAGAGATCTACTCCAGTGTTTTCAAACTAAAATAGAAACAGGGGCCATTAAACTTAACATAACAAAAACCATAGACTGCACACAGTTGACACAATTATGTTTTTGTTTTTTTTAATAATAAATCAATACTTTAAAATCACATAGGAAGTATATTTTTACATTCTTTGAGCCATTCTTGGGAACATCATGGGCCACACATTTCACACCTCTGATCTAGCTCGGCCTGCCAACTTAAGTGAAAAACTGATGAGCAAAGAGAGGAATGAAATAGTCCAGATCTCACAACTGAACAATAACAGAGTAAAAACCAGAACCCAGGAATGCCACTTTCCTCATTGAAGTTCTATGCCCTCCACCTCCTTCCTTGAAGGCCCAGAATATCTAGTATATTTGTGCTCAAGTCCAAAATACATAGAAAAGCAAAAAAGCTGATTTTGCAACTGTCCATTTTATTGGATTACCTCTCCTAGTGCTTCCCTTTACTGGAGCACTTAATTGAGAATTGGGTTTATGTGTGTTTACTAAGCAATCTTCCTTAGCCAAGCCATGCGTGCACATTCCCAACACTCTCTATTACCAGGCTATCCCTGGGGTAACTCAGAAAATGGCCATATGGCCACTGCCTCCGCGTCTTAAAGAAGCAATGGCTGGAAAGGACCGGTGGCTTTGGTGCTAGCCTTGATGGATGCAGCTGGGAGCTGGGATTTCTTTATCTATCCATGCTTTCACAATATCTGTAATAATTTCCCCTAAAAACAAAAGCAAATAGCCGTCATGCTATGATTACTGAGGGAAGCTTCAACAGCAGTGTTTCTGTTCCTATCATATTTTCCCTCACTTCAATAAAGGCAGGCGAGATATCCAAACTAGAATAGGGAAGTGAGCAAAGAGGTTGGAAGAACACTTTTCCTTATGGAAATTCCCTTTTATTTTCCTTCTCTCATGGTCTGTATGCAACTGATGCTCCAGGGGTTTTTTAATGATAGCATATGGCTCCCTCCAGATGAACTGGCCACCACCTCAATTAGCTGCTTTAGGTTTGGATTATTCTCCCTGACTCAAGAGAAAACAACAGCGTGCCATGGAGAGCCATGAGGTGATGTATGAGTTTGGGAGAAAATTTATTAGAAATAGATGCAGCTATTACCTGCATTTATTTACAGCAGTTGCCTTGAATGAATGACACTAAAGATACACAGGATGACTCATGTTCACAAAAGCTTTGCAATTGGGGTGCTGTAATAACAAACTGAAAGGGGATTCTGGGGCCGGGGAGCAGGCAAAGCATTCTTGCAATTTCTCTCTAGGCCAATACTATCACATAAGGATGTCAACTTCGAAATAAATTGATATTTGCTACTGAATTTACATGGAGAAGAAAAGAATAGAAGGTGCAGGGAGCCTTCAAACATCAACATTAGCTCAGAGAGGATGAGAAAAAGGTCTGAAAATATAAACAGCCAAGAAGAAAGTGAAAGAGATGAGTGACGTTCAAGTAGTAGGTTGAATTGTGTTCTCTTTGTGTATCATGCAATGAGTTTATACTGAAGGAAAGGCAGGTGATTTCTAGGCAAATTACTGATATCTCCAAATCCAGTCGGATAGGATTACAAAGGACTGGGAAGTGAAGAGATGGGCTTTATAAAAGTAGGATTTTGAGAGGACAGAGGTGACTCACGACCTGCAACACGTGGGGAATGGATGCAGCAATAAGGCAATCAGCAACAGGTGCTTTTGTTATGTTGTGTTTTGTTTGGGATATGGGGGTTTGAGGGAGGAGGCCGCCAAGGACTGCAACCCTAACCTAACCATTTTGATTTCTGGCCATCCCAAGTAATGGGCTGATAACACACTCGTTTTGACTTCCTGTTGACCAAAATGACCAACAGCGTATTTATATGTGAGCATTAAATTCAAAATGGACCCCCACATATGAATTCTTTATGTTCCAGTTTATTATGAAATTTTAAGAATTCAGAAGGAAGATGGGGAAATGAATTAAGAACAAAACTAGGAATATAAATCTCTGAGACAGAGGAAAAGAATCAAAAAATGAGGCATAGAATCTATACATTCAGAGATCGTGATGCAAGACAAGGAAGAAATCAGAAAAATTTCTAAACCATAGGAGCAATTCAACAAATATAAAAGTCTTCATATCAGAAGTTCAGAAGGAGTTGATATACAATGCAGAAACAGGAATGAAATCATAGGGGCCAAAGGATCAGAAGACGCCCTTTTGTGAATGGCACACTTGCTCTGAACAGTAGCATTATCTGCCTCTATAATGTTCTGATATGTGCAATCACAAAAAAGGCAATCTTCCAGAGACATATACTTTGAATATAATGAGGAACACTATGAGATTCAAACTTATCAACCATGACCACGTTTGCTAATTGATGTGTGAAAAAAATCATAACGATAGAAGTGACTTGTGATGTCCAAGTTTGCACCCTTAGAATCAGCAGGAGTCAGGATAAGCAAAAGTCCTTGGTCTTTAGGGGTAGAAGTGAAGGGAATGAACACAAGATCTCCACGACCTCCTTTTTCCTCGTCCACCATCCAAGTGACTCTGGCTTGTCTTACTCCACCCCCTAATCCTTCCCACAATTCTCTGTATACACCAAACGATCAAGCCAGCACAGAATAGTGGGAAGGGCCATTTTCCAAGAATATACTAATAGAGTATTGTCCTATAGGTAATTAGCCTTAAGTGCTCCATTGTCCAATTCCAGTGCACCTATACAGAGTTTACACTGACTTGAGGAGATCTCTAAGAACTATTAGATCCTAGGGAAATAATAAAGAGTATATTTATTACAACATCATGAGGTTCACAGTTCTGGAGCAGGGAGGAAGTCCATAAGCTATGTAGTGCGATCCTGTCTTTTAACAGAAGAAGGAATAGAATACTAGGAAAATTAAGTAACTACCCAAGGAGATACCTAGAATTTATAACTAGAAAAATATCATCAGTCTGTTGGTTCAATTACTTATTTTACAGAGGAGGAAACTGTGGCCCAGGGATGAAAAGGGTCATGTTCAAGGTCAAACAGAGGATGATAGGATCTTCATATTTAAAATTTGACATTTTACAAAGAAGGAAACTGAAGTACAGAGAGGTGAAAAGTATAGCCAAGATCCTAGAGAAAAATATTAGAGGAAGGATTTGGACTAATGCTAACTCCAGAAAGAGAGCTCATTGAAGGATGGCAACTTTGAAGGGAAATGAGGACATTTGAAGGTAGAATGCAAACAACTAGCTATAAAGAAGATTTGGACCATAAGATAAGATTGCAAGATGAGAGGTTCTATGGAAAAGACAATCCTCTCAAAGACTAGGAAGCACCATTTTAACCAAAGACATCCTAAAAAAAAAAAGTAACAAGAGCACAAAAAAACATCTTATTAAAGATATATGAAGGAAATGGAGATATTCAACCTGAACAAGACAAAAGCTGAGGGGGAAGGGTACAAGAAAAACAGGAGAACATAATCATTGTCTTCTTCACTTTCTTGTATTCTGATGCTCCAAGAAGTAAAACAAAGATCAATTGGTAAAGAGGTACCACAGTAGATAGAGCATTGAGCCTTTTAATTCAAGAAGGCCTGTATAAAAATGCACCTTCAAGCACTCATTAGATGTATTACGCTAAGCAAGGTGCTTAAGCTCTATTTGCCTCAGTTTCCTCAACTGATAATAGTACCTACTTCTCAGGGACCTGTGAGGTTCAAATAACAAAATACTTCTAAAGTGCTTAGCGCAGTCCCTGGCACATAGTTGTTGCTTAATAAACGAGACACACCCATACATACCAAGGAAAGGTAAAGCTGGGCAGATTTGAGCTTAATGGATTCAGATGGTAGACCTGCTTGAAAATGCAATGAGCTGCCCTGCGGAAAAATGAGGTTCTCATCGCCGATCAGCGTCAAGCAGAGGCCGAAAGTCAGTTTGCCAGGGGTAGTTAGCATTCCTGTTTAAGAATTGGTCTGGACAAATGGGATCTCATATATCTTCCAACTCGGAGAGTCTTTGATAGCACTGTATAATATCTAGGTTTTTTTTTTCTCTCTCCAGAAGGAATAATGACTTATCTGTAGTCATTTTAATGCAACGGACACAGTGCCTGAAGCTGTGCAATGTTTGATTTGTGTAAAACTTAATTAGCAGGATAATTCACAGGCAACCATAATCCTTTCACCTTGCAGAGATTAATTGGAAGCGCTCAGATTCTGAGGTGAGCATGGTCTCCAGCAAAGTCCAAATGATGCAGAAACTGCACTTAACATTTCTTGGGGGACCGAATCCCTACTGTGTCAGCAGGGATTACAGCACCAAAGCAAGTGCCCAATTGAAGGCCTTCCATGGAGTCTTTCAGCCTCAGAAACACTGCTGCGACATGGAACTCAAATGAAAAATAATTCCTTCATTATTTACCCCATGTCTGCTTGCAGAAGGCAGAGGAAGTAATACTCACATCAGATGCCCACCAAGATGGATTTTGCCAGAGAGTGGTCCCAATATCCTTTTAAAAATAGTACAGTGCATACTCCAAAGCTTAAGATGCAGGGCATCTTGTACAACATGCTATTAGCATGGTAATGTAGGGACTCACTAGCTTAGCATTCAGAAGATTTGGGATTAAAATCTCTCCCTAAAAGTAACAATGAAGCAAGGTAGCAAAATGGATCGAGCATTGGGGTTGGAGTCTGGAAGACCTTAGCTCAATTCAGACTTAGCAACTTTCCAGCTTTTTTTTTTGAGGCAATTGGGGTTAAGTGACTTGCCCAGGGTCACAGAGTCAGAAAATATTAAGTGTCTGAGGTCAAATTTGAACTCAGGTCTTCCTGACTTCAAGGCTAGTGCTCTATCCACTGAAGCGCCACCTAGCTGTCCCTAACACTCCAGCTTTCTGACCCTGAAAAAGTCATTTACCTTCATATTCCATGGAAGAAAAACATAGCAAATCATTCTATCATCTTTGCCAGCAAACTGAGTGAACAACAACAGTTGAGATTTATGCGAACACGGACAAGTGACTTTCCTTCCCTGTCTCAGTTTCCTCCTTTGTAAAATGTAGAGATCTCAAAAAGAAAAAAAAAAAAAAAAGCTGTTGGATTTCCAAAATGAGTACATTTATGATTCTATCTTTGACATTAGACAAATCACTTTTCTTCTTTAGACCTAAATTTCTTCTTTTCTAAGATTAACATTGGACACACTTGCCTCTGGAGACCATTTCAGCTCTCAAATCAGGAGCCTAAAAATCTCACATTTCTATAGGGCTTTCAGATTTCCAAAGTGCTTTTCTCCAAACAACCAACTTGGGTATCTAAGGAAAATTCATCGTCCTCTATATAAATAAGCAACTTGAGGCTAAAAGATATATTATTAAATACCAGGGTCAAGCAACCAAGAAGTATTGAGTGTTTCCTCTATGAAGCTTAGCAGTCCAGATCCATTCTCTAGTCAGAATACATATATGCTTCCAGCCTTCTTCCTGATAAGTGCCCCAGTTTCATTGGCTAACATTAGTGACAGTCCTTGCCCTGACAGCCTGACTTAATTAATCTAACTAATTTATTGATCAACCAGACAGCAAAAGAACATTCCCCATGAAATGAGGTTTTTTTTTTCTCCTCATCGGATGTTACCAGAGCTAACTGTCTTTTTTAAAATCTGAACTTTAGTTAGTGGATGATACGCTGTCTGTCTGAGAAACTACTGGCAAAGAGAAAAAGGCAAAGATTAAAAATGACTCAGTAGTTTTAAGTAATGACCAGGAAGTCAGACTATAAAGTGCGACTCTTTTGCCTATCTCCCTCACTAAAATTGCAACAAAGCAATAATAACTTCCCGTAGTTTTAGGCTGAAGACTGTTCATTAAACTCTGGTATACAGACATTATCTGGAGCAAGCAGAGAAAGTCTATGATTTCCCAGCCTTATTTTCTTCAATACAGAGATATGCACTCTCTATTCAGGATTGACTTATCCCTTTCATCCAGATCCAAGGCTTCCATCAAAGGCTTCTACAGATAATCCTGACACAAAAGGAGTTCTCCTTTTGAAATTCTTCTGCTCTTCTAATCCATACCATAATTGAAAACTTGATAAATTGAAGATAGAGTGACTGATTTATTTTATAAGACCCCACTTAAAGTAGGTGACAAGATAGTCAAACAATCTCACTGGCCTTTGACAAGTGGAGAAAAGTCCACTGGAACTACTTTGAATTTGTACATGGCCAGAAAAACTAGGACTAATGCAGAGGTATATACAATTTAGCAAACTAATTAGAACTGGCTTCCTTTTAGGAAAGGGAAGGAGCAGGATTTTTCTAGCTCACTCCAAAGGAAGAAACCATCAGGTCTTTTGAAGGCCTACATCTCATCCTTGGCTAGATCTCTTTCATCCCCTCCATTTATTGGCTAAGAGTATTCCAAGTTTGAAAATTTGGAGGATACTGGACCTCCTCCTTGTGATGTAGACACATATCTCCATATGAGCTGATGGCAGAGTCTGCATCTGAAGCCAAGAACAGATGGTTAGAAATTCATCAACCTTAAATGGAACTTTTTGATAACCTATGAATGGGAGAAAATTATTCCCAACAACTGGGAGCTGAGAGTTGACTTTTTGCTACACACGTACTCTAGGACTGTGCTAACGTTCCTTTGGACTCTATCTTTACTTTTGGAAGTAAGAGAGTGGCTAACAAACTTGGAAAGGGGTTTGAAGGGGAAATATTTACCAATTGTTCTTACTGTACCACTTTAGTAAATAAATACACCGTTGCAAATGTTAGTTCAGCCTGAATGCCTACACTGTTTCCAACAGAAAATCCTGGTGGAAAACACATTGGTGAAGGCTTCAGTTGATAACATTAGAAAAATCGGGGCTTCAGAGTTACCCTGAAAATCCTAAAAGATACATGTATTGAACTACAATTATATAAATCTTTTAGAATATTTATTAAGCACCCAATATTTGCCCAGTTGGTTATTAGGAGCTGTCGATAAAAAGGCACTACTATACCTTAAAAAAAGCTTGTTTTCTATCAGATGAGATAAGAATATATGTAAATTTGTACTGAGTAAATTAACTATACTTGTGGTAGGCACCAGTAGCTGGGGGAAAACACTGAAAACATGGAAGGTGGGTCTTAAACTGTAGAGGAAAAGAAGTGCATTCTGATCATAAAGAATATCCTGTGAAGATACGGTGATGGAATTATATGATACCATGGACTCCAAAATCTGGAGCGGAAAGATATCACAAAGGCTATCTGTTCCAATCCTACTAGCATGATAGAGGAGTAGATGGGGTACTGGGACTCATCTTACTGAGTTCAAATCCAACCTCAGATATTTCCAATGTCATTTAGAAGTGGAATCTTGTCCTGAGTCTTTTAAAATGGGAGGGATAAAATGAAATTGGAGTGAGGAATCCCCACTACAGGCAGGGAAAATCAGCAATACAAAGACAAACAGAGGGGCAGTGATTTATCACGTGGGAGAAACGGCAGATAGGAAAGTTTGGCTGGAAAGAGATAATTCAGACAAAGAGTCTTTTCCTATACTCTAATATGAGAATGAATTCAAACTAGGGTGGGAGCTGTTCAAGAAGAGAAGTCTTTTCCTTCAATGATATTACCCAATGTGCCTAGCATAAAACTGAACATACCATGAGTACTTAATGAAAAAAAAAATGAATGAAAGCAAATTATAATAATCACCCTAAAGAAAAATTAAGAATTTTTTTTAAAGTAGATGACAAGCCCCAAGGTGAATTGCCAGAGGCTGGAAATAAAGATTTAATGGAAGCCATTAACCCTTTAGTTGGAGCCCAGACTGCAGGGAAAGGAAGAACATGTCAAAAAGAAGCTACCCATGGTGAGTAGCCTCATTAGAAATAAACTTTAAGCCATTTGGATGAATCCACAATGGGAGAAGTGCAGAATAAGGTAGGTCAATGAAGCCATTATCTGTATAAATTTAGTAGTGTATTACTATTTCAGAGTCTCAGCAGTGTGGGAAGAGATTAATTGCCAGTCCTATCTGAAATCACATTTTTATTTATTTCCAGCCAACTGTCCAGCTGAAGAATGCCTCTCTCTATTCAAAGGCTAAATGAAAGGTCATTGATTCTTTTGACAATATAATTTTCAGATGTTATTGGGAAAACTTGTCTTATGCACATATGTCTCCAAATGTAATAGCCCTCCATTTGGGATATCTCAGTGCAAGCAGATTCTTATTGATTGCTTTTCCCCAGCAACGTCCAGGGTACTTCCAGATAGAAATATGCCAGAATTTCTCAAAGGAGACAAATTCTATTGATAGAAGTGCTCGGGAGGCAGGTATTCCGAGCTCCGGTGAATTGTAAGATTTGGTTAATCTGACTCTTTTTGCTTTCTGTGGAATGGAAGATTTCCTGAAAGCTCTCTTGAGATTTGAGAAAACATATGGTAGGTTTTCCACAATCAACTCTGATCCTGGGCCGGGGGACTCAGAGAGGCATAAGACATGACACCTTAGCTTCAGGGCACTGGTAGAACTGTGACAAATGGTGCTGCATAAAGATAAACATATTTGGCATAATACCAACGGACAATTTCATAAGGGATAGCAATGACAATATAAAGCCCTGTGTATAAAGCCTCTCCAGGCAGACACAAGGCTCTGAAACATTCTTAATTCTATATAACCACCCATTTGATCACTAGATTCTATATATCGAACATATGTCCAACCGTATAAATTGAACCAATATAAATTTCGACTCTTCAGGGCTGCTGTGATCAAAAAAGCTATGACGACAGAGATCCCTAGGGTTCTACTCTGCATGTCTAGGCTTTCCAGGACTAAAGAAACTACTCTCCCCAGTGTTTTGTACGCCCCTCCTAGAACATACAATCCCTGAGGGCAAGGTTCTGTGTCTCCAGAGCTTAGCAAAGACATACTTTTATTCAATATCTGTTAAATGAAGATGGCTAGATCTTTCCATAAATACATGAATGACATCAATTTAAAACAAATGGAGAGAAGACTACGGAAGTACAGATTGACTCAACAGCTAGAGACTTTGGGCTAATATCATGGTACTGATGACATACACAATGTCCTTTTTAAGTGAATGATCTCGTTTAGGGATTCACTCACATACTTCTTTCAGGATACTACCATGTTCAGGACTCAATCCCTCCATTAGCATTCTACTCATACTACCTATTATTTTCAACAACAATTCCAGGTCACAACTCTCTGTATTCAAAGTGCACTTGTACAAACATGTCAGCTCTATGATGGGGCAGTATGAAGAAATATGATAGTGAATTGGAACTTGGAAGATCTGGTCACAAATCCTTACTAGTTGTGTGGTCATGACAAGTTCTTTTTTGGTTTTGTTTTTTGGGGTTTTTTTTTGGGGGGGGGTATTGGTTTTTGTTGTTGTTAGTTTTTGTTTTTTGCTGAGGCAATTGGGGTTAAGTAACTTGCCCAGGGTAACAGCTAGGAAGTTTTACCTGTCTGAGGCCAGATTTAAAATCAGATCCTCCTGACTTCAGGGCTGATACTTTACCCATTGTGCCACTTAGCTACCTCCATGACAAGTTACTCAACCTTTCAGACCCTAAAATTTTCATTTCTAAATGGGGATAACAATACTTATATAACTAACTTCAGGGGGTTGCTAGAACCAGCCAATATGAAAATAAGCACAAAACATTTTGAAAACTTTAATGAAAATTATAAATGTCAAATGTTATTGTTACTAGTATCAATAGAACATCGTAAGTATTCACTTGCAGTTTGCCGCTAGGCAATTAGTGCCTCTGGAAGCTTTGAGACCTGAATGACAGAAGTATTGTGAATCCTTCTTTGTGTGTGTGGACTTGCCATTCCCCCTGCAGATTCTAACCACTGGCAAAAGGGGATCTATTCACTCACCAACCAACTAATGAGCACGTGCTACTCACCAGTTAAGAATTATGGGAACACAAACTGAGCATTCAATGTATGGTTTAAATGATGGACTTAATATCAATGGTAGCATTTCAAAAGTACCATCAAAGCAAAAGTGCTCCAAAAATCTTCCAGCATCTTTTTCAGCAAGAGTGATTCTCCCATGGCCTTAAATATCTTTCAAAGAGTCTATTACAAGTCAGGCTTAAATATAAAAATATATAATATGATTGGCAATATATTTGGAAGAAATTAGCTAAAAGGCTGCCTAAGATACTTAGCCAGATATAAAATCCTGGGAAAATACCTTAACCTCAATGGATGTCAGTTTTCTTTCACTAAATAAGAATAATACAAAATTCCCAGGGCTGACCACGAGGATCAACTGCAGAAATATATGTAAAGTATTTTACAAACTTCAAAGGTAAATGCACATATGTTAGACACTATTATCAGTTTCTAATTCAAATATTTCCTTATAATGTCATTACACAGTACAAAATTCAATGGCTCTGTTCTCAGTAGACCAGATTTCAAATCCTGATTCTAACATTTGTTATTTGTATGAACGTAGACAACTCAACTAGCTTCCCCACTCTAGGCCTCTAGGCTCCCTACAAAATCAGAAAGCTTCTGGAAGGGACAGCCTCAGAAAATCAGCCTTTCTGATTCTTGTTCCATAATACTAAGTTGGTAGGTCATCTCACCATCCTAAGCCCATTTCCTTATCTGCAAAAAGCAAGGGGTTAGATTGGATGGCTACTGCTGTTCTTTCTAAGATGGCATCTCTTACCTTGTGATCTTTTCTTTGAAAAATCAATCTTCAATTTATCTATAATTCATCAAGGGTAATATCAGTCTGTTCTTTCCTTCAGATGAGTTGATTTTTCAAGAGTGGAAAAAATAAGAGTAGAAGATTGGCCTTGAGAAGGGAAAAGGGATAATAGAACAAAAAAGCTCTTCCTATCTGGCTATTACAGAGAAAATTGCAGAAGAAATAGCGTTCACATTTAACAAATGTGGATGCAATTTACAAAGCTGGTACACTGGTACTGGGACAAAACAACCCTTTTGCCTCTACCCCATCGGAGAAGAGGGCCAATGCACAAACCTTTTTCAAGCACTCTATGATATACTTTTCTGACAAATAGAAGAAGGAAAGATGCCCTCTCCCTCAGGACCAAAAAAGGCACCTGTCCAATAGCCCACAAGGGTAGCCAACCAATTTTGGGATGTTACCAAGCTATGAGGAGAAAGGAGTGGCAGTGACCTGACATCCTTAGAAACTCTGCAAAGTAATGTGGAATACTGGGACTCTGCCCAGTCACCTCTTTGGAAAACATCCAACCTTGCCTATATCCTCCTGACTTTTTTTTTTAAATAAAACAGATATTAGCATTTATACTGAACCCTCACATTTTGGGTTGAAGAAATTAAATGCCAGATATTATCGATATCCACACAATATTGTACACATGACTTCCTTTTCAGAAATCTATCTCTCATTGAATCAAGGCTTTTATCATTTCTTATTCTCATTATTAAAAATGTCCACACCATACCCACCAGAGTCAAAATTCATCCAATTCTCATTAAGAACTAAACAAAAAGTTCTTCAAATTAACTCTATCTTTCTGTAGTACTCAGAGTAGGCAAAACAGCAGACATAGGGAGGAAGTCAAGAAAGGCTAAGAAGGCAATATTTCCCCTAGTCCAGGATCAAATATCACCTCGGTCTGCTATATATGCCTTAAACATCCACTGCTTCAAAACAGACACCACTATTTTAAATCATTCATGACCTCTTAAGGTCATGTGAAAAACAATTTCTAAGATCAAGTTATTCCATTTGCCTAATTTCTTTCGGCCATTTTTCATGGGATCTTCTACAGCTTTTACACAGAAATCATTCCTTGCCTTGAATGTGAATGCCGGCATGGCGATATATACAAACGAGAGCTGGGTACCAGACCTTGGAATGCCATGGAATTTGAAGCCATAAATATTTCAATATCATTTAGGATGCAAATATAATTGTGAATTTCTTCTCGATTCTATCCCCTCCCACTTCAACCCAAAGGGAGTATAAATATAGAAACAGAGGTACCAGTGTGTGTGCTTTTAATTGTTCAGTACACATCTTTATCACCCTTGCTATTATTTCTCTAATGGGGGGGTGACTCTCAATTTCAAGTGAGTGAAATTGTATGGCTTAAAAACTCGTCCCTAAAAATAGCTACTTAGTTATACACTATACTGAGTTATACACCCAGAGCTATACATTAATCATTTCCTTCCAGAATTTTTAATCTCCATGAGGGCAAGGATGATGTGACTTTTCTCACTGTATTCCCAGTACCTAACCACAATACCTATCAAATTTTGTTGTCTATTTTTCTTAGTAGACTGCTATCCCATTTAGGGATTTCTTGACAAAGATGCTATAATAATTTAGCATTTCCTTCTATAACTCATTTTTCAGATAAGGAAATTGAGGTAAACAAAGAAAAGTATCTGGAATAATGCAACTAAGGAAGGAGCTCTGGCAACATTTGAGCTGAGATCTTCTGAACTGCAGGCCCAGTACTCAGTTTGCTACCGTATCACCTAGCTGTCTGCTACCTGACAAAATAATAGGTGCTTAATAAAAACATAATGCTTAAGTACAGAGAAGGTCTGACACATAATAGGCATTTAAAACATTTTTGCTTGCATGATTGATTGAAAGAGACCTTAGAAATTATCTAATGCATACCCTTCAATTCTATACGACTTAACTGAGATCCAGACAAGAAACAGAACTGAAATAAATTCACTCAGAGCAGGGGTTAAAATCTATATCTGTTTTCAACCAGTCCAGAGGACTTTTGGTTAGACCACAATATATCAATGATCTACGAAAGCTAGAGTTGGATCTAACCAGTGCTCGTGAGGAGTTCTGGCTACACCTAAAAGGCTAAACAGATATTAGAGCAAAAAAGGATTAAGAGGAATTGACAAAGCAAAAAGACAGTTAAAAGAGGTTTGTAACCTGAGATCCAATTGCAGGAGGGTTCATGAAACTGAAAGGAAAAGCAACATGTCTTTAACTGATTTCCATTAAAATCCCATACCATTTTTTAATGCAAGTGAAAAACATGTTGCAAAGAACAGCTACATATGCTTTACCACACTACGAAAGAACACTATACAAGGTAACCCAAAAAGGCTAAGAGTTCCTGTTGTGGATCATTTTTAGTTAAAATCATTCAGAAGTGCCTTACTACAAGTGGAGATTGAAAAGAGCATCCCATCCCTCTTTTGATGTCACGTTGCCTGATCTTACACCACTATGTCCCAAATGCAATCATATCACTTAAAGAGAACAAAAGTGGAGATTCTCTAAGCAAAATTCCCCAAATTTATTTCATTCAGAGAGACACAGATTCCTCCAGTAGAACGGACTAATTTAAAACAGTAAGGACCCACAACAATATAGTCTACCTTTTAACAAATGGAGGGCCAGATTTCCTGGTAGCCCAAATTCCAGGAACCAAGCGAGAATGCCTTTACTAACTATTTACATTTTCCCTTCCACTCCAATATTCAGTACATGAAAGGGATTCAATATTGACTGATGATCTTTAGCTTAAAGGAGAGAAGACATGAAAACAGACCACCTGCAAATATTGAAACAGATGTGCCATTACAAAGAAGTCAGAGCTGTAGTCCTTGACCCAAAAAATACTATATCAAGAGCAATGGATGGTAAGTAGCAAAAGAGGTAGATTTTTTCCATATTATATGAAAAGAATACCCTTTTTAAGTGTCTAAAAGTTGAATTTGGGTCAAATGATAGAATCAAAGCTTCACAGGACTAGAAGTGGAAGTGACCTTGGAGGTCAACTAATACAAATCCATGATTTTACAAAGGAGAAAAATGAGATCAAGAGGGAAGAAAGTAATTTTATAATAGTCAGGCAGCTCCTAATACAACTTAAAATCCCCAGAAACATGCTAAATAAACTAAAAACAACAACAGGAAATTGTAGATCAAAGAAGTACTTACTCCCAATAATGAAATTTCTACAAGAAAAACAGCAATGACAAATAACCATTCAGGCCACTGAGGAAAAGAAAATGCAAAGAAAACTGCTAATAAATTGAAGAAACCTGTAATAATAGTAAAGGAAATAGAACAGTCAAGCCTGAGATGACTTATTCAAAGGCTTTATTTGTAAAAATTTAAGAAAGTGATCGAAAATTCAGTTCGAAATTTGAAAGGCATATGACAGAAGCTGGAAACAGAACAAAAGAGCAGACAATGAAAAAAAAAAACAAGTGGAAGGAACAGAAAATCAAAGTAATGTTATTATTGTGTTGAATTGCTCATGACCCCATTTGGGGTTTTCTTAGCAAAGATACAGGAGTAGGTTGCCATTTCCTTCTCCAGCTCGTTTTACAAATGAAGAACCTGAGGGAAAAAAGGTAAACTGACTTGCCCAGGATGATATAGGTAGTAAATGTTTGAGGGCAGATTTGACCTCAGCAAGATGAGTCTTCTTGACTCCAGCCTCTCCACTCTACACGACCTAGTTACACAGAAATCAAATACTCAATGGCAAAACAAGAAATAATAAAGTCAGCTGGCAGCTTCCTTGGAAAACCCTATGAGATACCGACAATTCACAATGACAGAACTAGTAACATGACTCAGGGAGAGAACTGAAAAAATAAGCACCTTTGACTGGAGCAATTAAAAGTTGAGGAAGGATGCCACAATCCACCAAAGCTCTGAAAGATAATCTTTACATATCTGTGACTGATAATACAAGTTATTGGCAGTTATAAGAGAAATTAGCTGGATGACATATGCAAATACTGCAATGGCCCATTAATAAAGTGATAAGATTAAGATGATAGCAAGGGAAAGGACAAATCTTAGGCTTATTATATTTTTATTTTATAAATAGATTTTCTTTCATTAAATATTTTTCAATCATATTTTAAAATATTGTAACATTCATTTTCTAAAATTTTGAGTTCCAAAATGTCTTTCCTCCCTTGAGGCTTTCAAGATGGGGAAAAATATATCAGTCATACATGTAAAATCATGGAAAATATATTTCCATATTAGCTATGCTGCCCAAAATACACTCACACACATGTACATGAGAAAAATAAAATGAATAAGGAATTTGACAATATCTACTCAGACCATCAGTTCTCTCTTCAAGGTGAATAGCATTTTTTTTTTTTGCTGAAGCAAGTGAGGTCAAGTGACTTGCCCAGAGTCACACAGCTAGGAATTGTCTGAGACCAGAGTTGAACTCAGGTCCTCATGACTTCAGGGCTGATGCTCTATCCACTGCACCATCTAGCTGCCCCAAATAGCATTTGTCTAATAGATTATTTTGAATTACTTAAATTCATTATAATGAAAACATTGATATAATCAAGGTGGACCAGGTACCACCCAGGTATGCTGATACCTGATTGATATCATACTAAAAGGAGGTATGTGGAGGAGTTCCATAAGGCTTATCATCAGCGGGGCTCAAATCGATGTTTTTCATAATCATATAGGAAAAGTACTGTTGGCTGAAGTTGTGAGGGGAAAAATTACTGATGAGAGAAACAAAATTCAAATTTATTTTAAGAAGTTAAAACAAAACCCTAATGGAATGTAATTAAAAAGGATACTATAAATGGACAAAAGAGGGCTCCAAAAATCATCTGCACAAATATGGGACAATAGAGATGTAGTAGTGCTTTCTTTCCAGATTATCTTCAATTGATCCTATGCATGGCCTGTTTCTCTACATTTATTAGCATGTTTCTCCCTCATTAGACTGAGAGTGCCTTACAGACAAGGACTATCTTTTGCCTTTCATAGTATATACATGATGTATATGTTCCCCCACAATGCCAGACATATAGGAGGGGATTAATAAATACGTTTGAGAAAATGACATAGATAGAATGGAAAACAAAGTTTAATACAATTCAATAGCATTGGGAATTGGCCAAAAAACTGATTTTTTCTTATACTATATATCAAGAGAAGACTAGTTTCAAAATGCACCCCCGACACTATCGTGCTCAGCCCAATTCAAACCACATCTGGAATACTGTTTCCATCTCTGGCCATCACAATTCAGGAAATAAGCTTTCAAGCTGGGGAGTACTCAGAGGAAGGATTTCAAATCATACTATATGCAGACTAGCTGAAACATGAAGAAGAAAATCTGGAATATTTGGAAGCAGAAAAGATTGCTGGGAATTGTGGCACAGGATGGACATTATGGCTTTTTTCAAATAACTTAAAGATTATAATTAGAAAAACATGCTTTGTCCCAGAGGGCAAAACCAGAAATTAGAGAAAGGTCAAATTTTGTTTGAACATTAGAAATGGTTTTCTAATAGGTAGTGCTGTGTGTGTGTATGTGTGTGTGTGTGTGTAATGACTTAGCCAGTTGTGGTGAGTTCCCAATCATTAAAGATAATAAATTGGAGTTTCAACGGTTGAATGTTTATTGGGTAACATTAGAGGATCATCGAGTGGAATGGATTTCCAACCCTCTCTTTTTAATCTATCTAACTTTTTAGGCAGCGAAGACATAAAGAAGACACATGATAGCCATCTTCAAATAGGTAAAGAGTTGTCATATGGAAAAACGATTAGCCTAGTTTATCCTGGATCCAGAAATGAGAACTTAGATCATTGGTAAAAATATGCAGAAAAACAGATTTCTGCTTGATAGCCAAAAAAATTCCTAAGGATGATCAGAACTGTCTAAAACTAGACTTCACTATCTCATGAAATAGTGGGTACCTTCTCACTAGAAGTCTTCAACCAAAGCAGAATGACCACTTTTTGGTTATGTCACAGAAGAACAAAAATCAATTGTATATTTATACACACATATACATAAACATTTAAGATATCACAGAAAACTGTATAATTTTCCAAAGCATATGCTCATCAAAAACATAACAAATGTTGTCATATTCTCCAGGTCCTACTCTTTCAAAAAAGAAAAAGTGAAAAGTCAGATGTAGAGTAATTAAAGAAGAATCTACAAGAAAAATTAGAGTGAACACTTCCAAGGTAAAATGATTATGAATTAACAAAGGGAACCTCTAATCCTTAAAGTGCAATTTCAATACCCCAACTAGCAAACACTTTTGATGCTTCTATACGAAATACAGAAGCTTACTCATATCTTTGTTTCTAGGGATTATCAATAATGACATTTTCCCCAAAAACTTTAAAGACAAGGGCTCTACCAAACTATCCCATTCTTTTTCCCAATTCTGTTATAATCTAAAAACACACATACCAAGCCACACTAGGAAGAACAGGAGGGAGAATGAAAATGCATTGCCTTCTACCTGAAATCTGGGCCAGAGACGGAGATGCCCAATATTAGAAAGTTATGGTCATTCCCATTTTTGCCCTGCAAAAACCAGGAGACTAATTCAGCCTAGCTGAAAGGAAGAAAGGTAAGGGAAGAAATGGAGTATGGAAAAAGCATTACTGGACAGGCCATGCCAGACCCCCACAATAAACTCTGAACCCAGGCCAATGAATGTGACATTGTCCAACTGGTGAGAACAGGACTCTAGGGCTAACCACCAGGAAAAATTGAAAAACCAAAAACATGGGGAATAGCAAACACAAAAATTTGAGGTATAAACACCAAATATTTTATTTTAATTCCTCAAAGCCCAGAACACAAGAAGATAAATCAAGAGAAGATCCTAAAATGAGAAGTAAGGATTCTCAGTACTTCCCAATTTCCGTTAAGGAATATTAAGTTATATTTTTAACAAAATTAACAGTAATACATTATTCATATGACAAAGAACAAACTTTCAAAAATAAAAAATATCCTCCACGCAGATTTTTCGTGAATCGCAATATATCATAAAATTTTTTACAGGATATTACAAAAAAACAAAACTACTCAAGGTTCAATCCAAAATAACATATTGTGTATAATAATGCATATACAATAGATACATAAATGGTAAAGCAAAAAAAAAATAAGAAGAAAGTAAGAGATACATAGACATGAAAGATATTCTGGAACCAAATCTATGGTAAAACATTGAAAGGTGGAGTGATTCATCTACATTCTCAGGGAGGGGAGGGAAGAACAAAAGTGGCAGAAAAGGTATAAAATAGACCTAGGGAACTGAAAGGGTATGCTTACCATATTGAAATTAAGAAGGCTTACCTGAAGAAGCATTTGAATAAGAGAAGACTGATTGATGAGAATAGAGAAATCATGGTGGATTTTAAGTGGGGGGGGTTCATGCATTATAGAATCACCTTCACTGAAGACAATATTGTACTTGCATAGGCAGCACCATGACGATTCATGAGAAATAATGTGCGAGCTTATCACGGCAGTGGGTACATGAAATGGTAGGAGGCCCAAGGACCCAGAAACAAGATTAGCCTTCCCTTTGGGAAGAAAAATAATCATCGGGAAAAATAAAATGCATAGTGTGGGAAGAAAGAAATGTCGCTCAAATTGTGATGATACCTTGATCGTTAATGCTAATTTGCTCAACAAACTGATACTTTTAAGACTTTGTTTTTTAAAAAGTGAGAGACAAAAGTTATCAAACTGTGCATACCCTTTGATCCAGCAGTGTTACTACTGGGCCAAAGAGATTATAAAGAAGGGAAAGGGACCTGAATGTGCACGAATGTTTGTGGCAGCCCTCTTTGTAGTGGATAGAAACTGGAAACTGAGTGGATGTCCATCAGTTAGAGAATGGCTGAATAAATTATGGTATATGAATATTATGGAATATTACTGTTCTGTAAGAAATGACCAACAGGATGATTTCAGAAAGGCCTGGAGAGACTTACACGAACTGATGCTGAGTGAAATGAGCAGGACCAGGAGATCATTATATACTTCAACAACAATACTATATGATGACCAGTTCTGATGGACCTGGCCATCCTCAGTAACGAGATCAACAAATCATTTCCAATGGAGCAGTAATGAACTGAACCAGCTACGCCCAGAGAAAGAACTCTGGGAGATGACTAAAAACCATTATATTGAATTCCCAATCCCTATATTTATGCCCACCTGCATTTCTGATTTCCTTCACAAGCTAATTGTACAATATTTCAGAGTCTGATTATTTTTGTACAGAAAAATAACGTTTTGGTCATGTATACTTATTGTGTATCTAATTTATATTTTAATATATTTAACATCTACTGGTCATCCTGCCATCTAGGGGAGGGGGTGGGGGGGTAAGAGGTGAAAAATTGGAACAAGAGGTTTGGCAATTGTTAATGCTGTAAAGTTACCCATGCATATAACCTGTAAATAAAAGGCTATTAAATAAAAAAATAAAAATAAAAAGTGAGAGAGAAGATGATAGGCCAAATAAATAAGAAAGAAACTGCTTAAAAAACAGACTTCAACTCTGGCACTTGAGACACCATAAAAAATACAAAGATGTTAAAAGGAATAAATATATAAGCCATGAATCAGATAATAAAATCTCAAATGGATTTGAAGGGAAGAGAATTATTAAAGAAAACTAATCCAATAAAAGAAAATTAGAGGGGATCAGAGAAACAGATTTCACATGAACAACTAGAATGTGAGTAGAAAGGTTCAAAAGAGGAGATGAAACAGAAACCTAAATAAATGACTGAAAAGTAAATTTAAAATTTACATAAAATCTGTAAACTAGAGAAAGGGTAGACAAATCAGAATGAGGTTAGGTCTAGAGAATGGCAGAAAAGAGTTGCATCCATGTAATAATAAGCTAACTGGGAATAAAGTACTTAGTGATATACAAAAGTACTATATAAAGTACTTACTGATATACAATGATATACAACACTATTCTAAAAATAAAGCACAGTGACAATCAGAAAGTGCTATATAAATTTCAGCTGTGACTGTTATGAACTCCAGCGTCATCATCCATTTGAATGGAAAAGGAAAATGCTGTAAGTAATCCAAAATGGCAGATCATATAAGAATAGAAAATTTCAAGCCATTTTTTAAAATTTATTTTGCAATATAGGGATGTGTCATCACAGGAAATCACTTTATTTCCAACTAGATAACAAAAACACAGGAAGACTAGTCTCAGGAGAAACTGGGAATCTTTCCAATTTTCCAACCCTGCCCTCCTATATAGCATGCTTCAATCACAGAAGATACTGAACTCTCCTATGGGGTTTATGGCTTCTCTAGTGTTCACTACAATAGGAACAACAGTTGACTGTCTAAGCTTCAAAGGCTGCAAGCAAAGCTGGAATAGAGAGAGGTATCAACAAAGCAAGTAATTCAGCCCAATTTTGTAGATGCTGTTGAGAAGCTTGAAAGCCATATCTACTTCCATTAAGCTAGACTGGGCACAATTCTTTTTTCTTTTTTTTTTTTTTTTACTGTCAAAGGAAAATGCGATGTTGTAATAAGAAACTTGAACACTTTCCTTTTTTTGCTAGGCTTTGATTAGAAAAAATTTGCCAATTTTCTAGCCTGGGCCACAGAGAGTTTCCTGAGAGCCAATGGAAGAGAGTATCTGGAAAATTAGGGTGATCAATAGTATCAGAGACTTCAGAGAGGTAAACTTCAATCAAGACTGAGAAAAATAAATTGGACGTAACAATGAAAAGATATGAACACCCCAAATCTGAGTTAAAATTTTCTTATTTTGTCACGAACGGAAAAAACTTGAGAATGTTTCTATACAACAGGGAAGAACCTGATAGAAAATTTCCTTCTCTCCCCACCTACCAAATAACTTCCTGTCCCTATTTATTCTTTCACGGTTTACCTTCTTCCATGTCCCAAGTCAAGCCCCACCATAATCCCATTCCTTTCTGGCTACTGCAGAATATTGTCTCCTGTATCATCCCCATCACATTCAGTCTCCACCTATCTACTGGGAACTTTTTTATTGCCTCCAAATACCCCCATGTTTCCCTCATTCCAGGAATCTCCTTGATTGATCCAATTATCCGCATCTTTCCTCCATTTCCTGCCTAAACATAATAAAAACATTTACAATTAGCTCCTCCACTTCCTTTCATTGCATTCCATTCTTACTTCTCTTAAGTTTGGATCCCAACCTCACCATTTGATGGAAAGTTACCAATGGTATATGAATTGATTAGTCTTTTAAAAGCAATATTTCTTAAACAAGCTGTAACTATTTTTTTCTTTAAAAATTTTTCAGTTACATATAAAACAAAAATTTTTGGTCATGCATGTATATTCTTTTTTTTACATATTTCCATATCAAAGATGGTGGGGGGAAAAAAGAATGAGAAAAAGGAAAAACAATAAGAAAAAAAAGTGAAGATAGCATATATTGATTGATATTCAGCCTCCATAGTTCTCTCTTTGGTTGCAGATGGAGTCTTCCATTCAAAGTTTGTTAGGATTGCCTTGGATCAATGAACCATTTGAGAAAAACAAATTTTATCATAGTTGATCATTGCACAGTCTTGCAGTTGCTGTGTACAATGTTTTCCTGGTTCTCCTCACTCAGAATTAGCGCATGTAACTCTTTCTAAAATCAGCTTGTTATTCATTTTTAGAACAATAATATTCCATTGCTTTTATCTATCAAAATATTTTATCCATTACCCAATTGATGGACATATCCTCATTTTCCAATTCTTTGTCACCACAAAAAGAGCCTCTACAAACACTTTTTGCACATGTGGGTCCTCTTCCCTCCTTTATGACTTCCTTGAGATACAGACCAGTAGTGACACTGCTGGATCACAGGGTATGGACAGTTTGATAGCTCCTGTGGGCATAGTTCTAAACTTCTCTCCAGAATGGTTGGATCATTTCACAAATCCAACAACGATGCATTAGTGTTCCAGTTTTCCCACATCCTCTCCCAACATTTATCATCTTTTCCTGTCATCTTAGCCAGTCTGAGAAGTGTGAGGTGGTACCTCAGAGCTACTTTACTTTGAATTTCTCTTATCAATAGTGATTCAGAGCATTTACATATGGCTATAGATGGCTTTAATTTCATCATCTTAAAATTATCTCTTCATATTCTTTGATCATTTATCAATAGGGGAATGATTTGTTTTCTTATGAATTTGATTCAGTTCTCTATATATTTTAGAAATGAGGCTTTTATCAGAAACACTGTTTATAAAAATTTTTTTACCCAATCTTTGTGCTTCCCTTCTAATCATGGTTGAATTAGTTTTCTTTGTGCGAAATCTATTTAATTTTATGTCATCAAAATAATCCATTTTGTGTTTGTCGCAGTTCTTTTTGTAATGGCAGGAAACCGTGAACTAAATGTACCAATTGGAGAATGGCTGAATAAATTAGGATATATGAATGTTATAGAATATTTTCGTTCTGTAAGAAACGACCAACAGGATGATTTCAGAGAGGCCTGGAGAGATTTACATGAACTGATATTAAGTGAAATGAGCAGAACTGGGAGATCGTTGTACACGGCAACAACAAGATTATATGATGATCGCTTCTGATGGATATGGCTCTCTTCAACGATGAAATAATTCAAACCAGTTGCAATTGTTCAGTGATGAAGACAGCCATCTATTCCCAGAGAGAGGATCCTGGGAACTAATTGTGGACCACAACTTAGCATTTTCACTCTTTCTGTTGTTGTTTTTGCTTGCATTTTATTTTGCTTCTCTTTTATTTTTTTACTGGTTTGATTTGATTTTTCTTGTGCATCATGATAAATAAATAAATATGTATGCATATATTGGATTTAACATATATTTCTACCATGTTTAACATATATTATATTACTTGCCATCTAAGGGAGGGCTTGGGGAAAGAGGGGAATTGGAACACAAGGTTTTGCAAGGATTAAAAGTTGAAGAATTGTCCATGCATATATTTTGAAAAATGAAAAGCTTTAATGAAAAATTAACCATTTTAAATGGGTTCATGACCTAGGCATAAAGAATGAAATTATTAATAAATTAGAGGAACATAGGATAGTTTACCTCTCAGACCTGTGGAAGGGGAAGGTCTTTATGACCAAAGCAGAACTAGAGGTCATTACTGATCACAAAATAGAAAATTTCGATTATACCAAACTGAAAAGTTTTTGTACAAACAAAACTAATGCAGACAAGATTAGAAGGGAAGCAATAAACTGGGAAAATATTTTTACAGTCAAAGGTTCTGATAAAGGCCTCATTTCCAAAATATATAGAGAATTAACTCTAATTTATAAAAAATCAAGCCATTCTCCAATTGAAAAATGGTCAAAGGATATGAACAGACAATTCTCAGATGAAGAAATTGAAACTATTTCTAGTCATATGAAAAGATGCTCCAAGTCATTATTAATCAGAGAAATGCAAATTAAGACAACTCTAAGATACCACTACACACCTGTCAGATTGGCTAAGATGACAGGAAAAAATAATGATGATTGTTGGAGGGGATGTGGGAAAACTGGGACATTGATGCATTGTTGGTGGAGTTGTGAACGAATCCAACCATTTTGGAGAGTAGTTTGGAACTATGCTCAAAAAGTTATCAAACTGTGCATACCCTTTGATCCAGCAGTGTTACTACTGGGATTATATCCCAAAGAGATTATAAAGAAGGGAAAGGGACCTGTATGTGCACGAATGTTTGTGGCAGCCCTTTTTGTAGTGGCTAGAAACTGGAAACTGAATGGATGTCCATCAGTTGGAGAATGGCTGAATAAATTGTGGTATATGAATATTATGGAATATTACTGTTCTGTAAGAAATGACCAACAGGATGATTTCAGAAAGGCCTGGAGAGACTTACACGAACTGATGCTGAGTGAAATGAGCAGGACCAGGAGATCATTATATACTTCAACAACAATACTATATGATGACCAGTTCTGATGGACCAGGCCATCCTCAGCAACGAGATCAACCAAATCATTTCTAATGGAGCAGTAATGAACTGAACTAGCTATGCCCAGAAAAAGAACTCTGGGAGATGACTAAAAACCATTACATTGAATTCCCAATCCCTATATTTATGCACACCTGCATTTTTGATTTCCTTCACAAGCTAATTGTACAATATTTCAGAGTCTGATTCTTTTTGTACAGCAAAATAACGTTTTGGTCATGTATACTTTGTGTATCTAATTTATATTTTAATATATTTAACATCTACTGGTCATCCTGCCATCTAGGGGAGGGGGGTGGGGGGGTAAGAGGTGAAAAATTGGAACAAGAGGTTTGGCAATTGTTAATGCTGTAAAGTTACCCATGTATATATCCTGTAAATAAAAGGCTATTAAATAAAAAAAAAAATAAAAAATAAAAAATAAAAAAAATAAAAATAAAAATACCATTAAAACAAAAAAAAATTAACCATTTTGAATTTCATAATATTCTCTAGTTCTTCTTTGGAAAAATAATAGATAAATTATTACATGCTCTCCTAATTTGCTTATATATCTCCATTTGTGCCTAAATCATGTACCGATTTTGACCTTATTTATATATGAGGTATTAGATGTAAGTCTACGCTAAGTTTCTGACATATTATTTTACAATTTTCCCAGAAATTTTTATGAAATGGTGAGTTCTTATCCCAGAGGCTGGAGCCTTTAGGTTTATCAAACAGTAGATCACTATAGTCATTGAATATCATGTCATATGTATCTAACTGATTCCACTGATCCACCACTCTATTTCTTACCTGATGATTAATACTTTATAAAAGAGTTTTAGATCTAGTACTTCTAGGCCATTGTCCTTTGCATTTTATTCCATCTGTTCCCTTGATATTCTTGAACTTTTCTCTTTTTCCAGATGAATTTTATTATTTTTTCTAATTCTATAAAATCATTTTTGATAATTTTATTGGTATGACACTAAACTAATTTAGGTTAGCTCAAGACACCCATGAGCAATTAATAATATTTTTCCAACTGTTTAGATCTGACCTTGTTTGAAAACTGTTTTATTATTTTATTCATATAATCCCTGACTTTGTATTAGCAGACAGACACCCAGATATTTTATTTTCTCTACTGCTATTTCTAAAGCAATTTCTCTTTTTATCTCTTGCTTCTGGACTTTGTTAGTAATATATAGAAATGCTGATGATTTGTGTGGTTTCATTATATAATCTGTAACTTAGGTGAAGGTGATACTTGTTTCAAGTAGATTTTTGGTTAATTCTCCATGATTTTCTAAGTATACCATCATATCATCTGCAAAGAGATAATTTTATCTCCCAAATGCCTACTCTAATTTCTTTAATTTCTTTTTCTTTTCTCATTGTTAAAGCCAACATTTGTAGTACAATATTGAATAATAGTAGTAATAAAGGACATTCTTATTTCATCCGTTATCTTACTGAGAATGGATCTTGCCTCTCTCCATCACAAATAATGGTTGCTGGTGGATTTAAATAGATACAACTTATCATTTTAGGAAAACTCCCTTTATTTCTATTCTCTCTAGTGTTGTTAATAGGAATGGATGCTGTGTTTTGTCAAAGGGTCTTTCTGCATCTATTGAGATTATCACATGATTTGCTAGTCTTGTTATTGATATGATTAATTATGCCAATAATTTTCCTTGTATTGAATCAGCTGTGAATTCCTGGTATAAATCCCACTTGGTCATGGTGTATTATCCTGTTGTTAAATTATTGTAATCTTTTTTCTAATATTTTATTTAAAATTTTTGCATCAATATTCATTAGGGAGATTGTTCTATAATTTCCTTTCTCTGATTTGGCTCTTTGTGGCTTAGTTATCACACCATATTTGTGTTATAGAAAGAATTTGGCAAGACTCCTTCCTTGACTATTTTTCCAAACACTTTACATAGTATTGGAATTGTTCTTTGAATGTTTGGTAGAATTCACTTATAAATCCATCTGGCCCTGGAGATTTTTTCTTAGGGAGTTCACTGATGGCTTGTTCAATTTCTTTTTTCTAAAATAGGGTTAAGTAATTTATTTCCTCTTCAGTTTATCAGGGCAATTTATATTTTTATAAACATTCATCCATTTCAATTAGATTGTCAGATTTGTTAATATACAATTGGGTAAAACAGCTCCTAATTATGGCTTTAATTTCTTCTTCCTTGGTGGTAAGTTCACCCAATACTTGATACTGTTGATCATCCTTTTTCCTAAATACGCTCTCAACTTTAGGTTTTTGAGGACAGTCTCTCAATTGGTTCTTCTACAACTTGTCAAACTGATCATTGCTTTGCTGGATCTTCAATCTTCATGTTGGTCACATCCCTATGTCCCACACCTTTCTATCTTCAGCTGTTTCTTTACTCCCTCATTACTACCACCTCACTTGGATATGTCATCAGTTTATCTAGGTTCATTATCAACTCTATGGAGATATATTCCAGATCAGCATATTTACACTGAGCCCTAGTTCCAGTTCTACCTCCTCTTCTCTAATCAGCTCAACTGCCTTCACCTTAAAACTTCTTAGTCCTTATTTCTGCCTTTTACAAGATATCCAGTAGAAATTCAAAACAAAATTCAGGATCCTTTCCTCAAAAGTCCCCCCTCTACCATGACTATTACTGTGAAAAGCACTACCAACCTCCTAGTCACCCAGGGTCACGATCTTGGTTTCATCCTTGAGTACTCATTCAAACTCACGTCAGATACCTACTATGATATCATGCCTTATATTTCCAACGTCACAGCATCTCTCATTTATATTTCCTTCTCTCTTACTCACAAAGCCATCTTTCTAGTATGGGCCTAGTTTCTTGCCTGGACTAAAGCAAGAACCTTCTCTTTGATAGAGGAGAGTGGGAACTGAGAGTGGACCACAACATAGCATTCTCACTCTCTCTGTTGTTGTTTGCTTGCATTTTGTTTTCTTTCTCGGGTTTTTTTTTTCCTTCTTGATCTGATTTTTCTTGTGCAGCAAGATAACTGTACAACTATGTATACATATATTGGATTTAACATGTATTTTAATATATTTAACATGTATAGGACTACCTGCCATCTGGGGGGGGGGGAAGAAGGGAAAAATTTGGAAGGTCAATAATGAAAAATTTCCCATGCGTATGTTGTGTAAATAAAAAGCTATAATAAAATTAAAGAAAAAAAAAAAGAACCTTCTCTTTGGTCTCCTTTTCTCAAGCCTCTTCTCACTCCAATTCACTTTTGTCTTAGCTGGTAAAGTAAATTCCGGAAATACAGGCCAACTACATGATTTCCCTTCCTAATAATCTCTGTAGTTCCCATTAATCTACAGATTTTTTAAAAAAAATCCTGCATTTAGCATTTGTGCTCCGTTAGTAACATATCTGATTGTTTTTTCCTAGTATTCTTAAACTTTCATGTCCTCCATAGATTATAAAAGGGATTAACTGCTCTATTTTGGGTATTTGGGGTAAAGAATATTCCATTTCCCACCTCTGTATTCTTTACACTATCATTCATGACTTCCATGCTCTCCATCCTTTCCAATGCCATGAGCTTCCCTTTGCTTACATGAGGACTCAGTCTAATTTCAACCTTCTTTCTAAGGCTGTTCTGAGTGATTTCCCTGCTCAGATTGTCATCTATACTGAATTTGCAAAGTATAATTGTGTGTATCTGTATATGAGTACACACATGTGAACAAATATAATTTATGTGTACAAGCAAATATGTAGAAGTGTGTTGTGTGCGTGTGTTTATATATGTATAAGCAGAGGTATTAATCTGGGCTTGTGTATATATGTAAAATAATATATGCATTATGTAGATATATGTTTGATTATAAGTGCATGTATATGTACACATAAAGACTTGACCATGACATTGGGAAGAGTAACTATAGTTATATTAATAAAACAATAGAACAATAGGAAATGAAGTACCTGAATTGGGAAATCAGGATATTTAAAGGGATGGGAAATCAATCAATAAGCATTTATTAAGCGCCTATCAGACTAAGGACTGAGATACAAAGACAAGAATCAAACAGTCCCTGACTTCAATGTGTTACATCTTATGAGGAGATATGGGCACAAAATCCCAAAAAGGTACACTGGGGAAACTAAGAATTATGGGATCAAGAAATCAAAGGTCAATAAGGGATTCTATAAGGTAAAGAAAAACAGAGAATGCAGGCTTTGTATAAGGGGCAGATGAAAGAAAAGTAAACAGAAATCATATAAGAATGCTATACATGAAGAAAGCAGAAAGAGCAACTTTGGCATGCTGTAAGGTAGAAAAAGGGAATAATACAAGAAAAAGTTATAAGGGTTGGGCTTTAAGAAGAGCTTTAAAAATCAAAAGTTTATTTGATCCTAGAGGCAACAAGAAGTCACTGAAATTTATAAAGTAAGGTAATGACTTGGACAGGGTAGCTGAATAGCGCACCAGTGGACAGAGTGCCAGGCCTGAAGTCAGAAATACGCATCTTCCCGTGTTCCAATCAAGGCTCATTCACTTGCTAGATGTGTGACCCTGGGCATCTCATGTCCCCCGTTTGCCTCGGTTTCCTGATCTATCAAATAAATCAGAAAAGAAAATGGCAAATTTGCCAAGTATCTCTCCCAAGCAAACTCCCAACGGGCTTACAAATTGTAGTACAAGACTGAAATAACCAAGCAACACAACCCTACCACCATGGTCCTTGGAGGAAATTCACTTTGCCTTGACAGAGATCAGATTAGCAAGGGAAAAAAATCCTGAGGCAGGAAGATACCAATTAGGAGGCCATTGCCATATTCTAAACATGAAGTCTGCAATGTAAAGGTAAAGTCTAAGTACAAGAACTAGGCTGAGATGCAGGTACCAAAATCCTTAAGAAAGGATGGGGGACAGACTAGCTTCATGAAATATAAAAGAGTGTATTATGCAATAAGTCTGCAAATATAGACAGGAGCCAAATATTTAAGGGATTTGAATGACAGGCTGATTTTTTTTATTTTTATTCTAGAAGATAAATTAGGTAGTCATTAAAATTTTGTTTTCGATCAAGAGTGACATGGTCAGATATGTGCCTTATGACTATTAATATAGCTGCTATCTCCTGGATCATATGCCCTACCTTCCAATTCTGGTTTTACCAATACCTCCTTGTATGACGTTAGATAAGTCACCTGTCTGACTTTAATCTTTCTGGGTCTCTAAAGTGAGAGATTAGATCACTTCAAGCTCTTAATCTGTTGTCTGTGATTTCAGATTCCATTCTCTGTTAAATGAAGGTATAGCAAAGCATAATCAGCTCATACAGCTACCTTCAGCTTTGAATTTCCTAGTCCTTATTTTTGGGTTGAGGACTCTGAGAACCAGTTCCTTGGAACAATCTCACTAGAGTGGTTTGCTCAGTTTCATAATCCGGGGGTTACTGCACCAGTAGAGATAATATGGACATAGACTGGCTAGTAGCTAACGGGGTCGGTTTATCATCATCAGTGAACTGAAGAAACTCACCAAAAACCAGAGAATGTGTCAGAAAATCACACACTTTCAAACTAAAAAGGGAGCCACCCAATGAGACCTCCATTTGCTCTGCACAAAGTAACACTGGACTCCTTGCTGTTCCTCACATAAGAAAATGGGAGACATCTACAAAATAGGTAGGTGATTTGACTTATCTCCAGGGTACTTTCCAGCTCCAAATCCTGTTTCACATCCTACACTTTACCTATTTCCTCAGCCATAATGTTAAATAATTAAACTTAATTTACTCTCCATTTGCTTCTGGGAAAAAATATTGGAAAAAAACTCACCAAACTACTTCCATACCATGTCTTTCAAAGTCTCTCTTCCCCAGATATTTCATGGAAAATGTCAAAACAATATTAGACAAAGTACATCCTTCTGATATACTTCTCCCTCAAAATAAAGCGGGAAATCTAACATTTATGTGGTACTTTCCACTTATTATCTCATTTGTGAATAAAAAATTGACATTTAAGAAAAACTTTGCTTAAAACAAGATTGTGTGATGGGATCAAGTCTGATAGACTTGGCTCTGTTCAACAATGAGGTGATTTAAGGCAATTCCAAAAGACTATGGAGACTAAATGGGGATCAAAGCATAGTATTTTCATGTTGTTATGTGTTATTGTTGTTTGTATACTTTTTTTCTTTATGTTTGTTTTCCATTTTGATCTGATTTTTCTTGCACGTCAAGATAAATATAAAAATATTTTTAGAAGAATTGCACATGTTTACCCTATATGAGATCACTTGCTGTCTAGGGAAGGGAGAAGGAAGGAGAATGAAAAAACATTTGGCAACACAAGGTTTTGCAAAGGTCAATGTTGAAAACTACCATTACATGTATTTGTAAAAATAAAATACTATATTAAAAATGAAATACTTTGTTACTTAAAATCTACTTACATTTGAGACTGCACAATAATTTCATGAGGGAGGGAGGTATGTGTGTGTGTGTATATATATATATATATATATATATATATATATATATATATATGTGTACATGTGTGTATATACACACAGTGACACATATCATTAACCCAATTTCATAGACATGAAAACTGAGCTTGAGAGAGTTTAAATGACTTAAATCAGGTGTATGTCCTAACTACACTCCATTTCACCAGTTATCCCCTTATGCCTCTTCCTGTCTTCCTTCAAATCACAGCTAAAAATCCCAATTACTAGAGGAAGCTTTCCCAATCCCTCTTCATTCCAGTATTCTCTGATAATAATTTCCCTACTTCAGATTTAACTTGTTTTACATAGTTGTTTTGCATGTTTTCTCTTGGATTCCACTGTGCATTCTTTGAAGACAGGAATGTTTTTTTTTCCCTTTACTTTCTTTGTATGTCCACTACTTACCCAGTGCCAGATTTTTAGTAGGTGCTTAAGAAATCTTTTGATTAATCCATACTTGAACAAGAACTTTCCATACTACATAATGGCCTCTAACTGAAGACATCCACCTAGGAAAAAGCCTCCTACCACTTAAAATAATCTTGGGACTTCTAAACTGATCTCATTGTTTGGAATTTTTTATTGCTTTTGTTTTCTTTTAACCTTATTGACTTGTAATCTGAATTTCTGTCTGTTTCCTAGTCTCCAGACTAAACAGAATAAATCTGTTCCAATTCTACAGAGGATATAATTGGGTAGTGATTATAGAACAGAATATAAGAAGGGGTGCCTAGTGAAGGCAGAGAAGAAGGTGAGTTGCTGAGTTGATAATCTGAGGAGTTAGATCTGTTTCAGTACCAAGAAGATAGATGGGATAGGGTTTAGGTACAGTATAGTTATAAGCAATTAAAAGGAATAAAGTTCTTATACCTCAGAAACTGTTTGAAAGCCCCAGAGAGCCACAGAGATTCTGTGGCTCACCACTCTGTTCATTAAATGGGGCATTTTCCAGCCAGTCTTGACCCTCAGCAGCATTCTACTTTGGGCCATAATAGGGAAAATGTCTGGACTGAGTAATCAGAGTGAAGATCGATGTGAAATATCGAAGAAAAAATAAAATAAGAAACAAAACGAAGCATCCAATTATACAGTCAGTATTCCTGGTCAGGATTAGGCCCTACCTCATAAGCAAAGCCAGCATTTATAGTAGTGAGCTGAGTGTCAGGAAATGTTACTGGAGTTTCTGTGTAATAACAATCTGACTTGTGATGGGGTTCTATGGAATAGAGCAGAGAATGTGGGGAAGAAGTTATATTCCATTGCTGAACAGAAGTTTGAGTTGAATTAATCTGTTTCTTGAAAAACCAAACTGCCAACAAAAACAACAACAAAAGCATGCTCGACTAAATAGAAAAATCAATATCCCAACCTTGTAATCACCAGCCCACATTCTGCTTATCAGTTCTGAATTTTCTGTTGCTCTGCAAGACCATTTACAAGGTGTTATATTGTTTTCAGAAGAGACATGTTGCAGTTCGTGGTCAGGAGACATGAAGACAGAAAACCTGATATAATTGGGAAGCTCGGGACCTTGTTAAAATGGCACGGTACTGATTTTTTTCACGTTCGAGTATGAAATTTCTGTCACTTCTATGCTAATGTTGACAGAGAAAATTTGGAGGAATTTAAATAATTGTCTGTTCAAAGATGTAAGACAATTAATGAAATAGAAATTTCCCCTGAGCAATAAGAAACGTCGAAAACATGAGAGCATAAGAAATGATACACTGGACCACTCCAATGGGATAACAAGCTGAAGTAGCAGGGATTGATAGTATGGGGGAAGGGAGAGAGTCAAAATAAATAGAAGCTCAAGAGTGTGTCAAAGTCAGTAGTAGAGAGATCTACTTGGTTCCCTGACCAAGTGAATATTCAGTTCAGTAATATAAGGCTTCTCTTAGGTAATCTAGTAGAGAGCTGTACTTGATGTCCGGAAGACCAAAGTTCAAAACTTGCCTCACAAAGTATAAGTTATATTATGACCCCCATTGTACAAATGAAGAAACTGAGGCAGAGGGAGATTCAAGGGACTTGCCCAGAATCTTACAGCTAATAACTATTTAAGGCTGGATTTCAACTCGGTTCTTTCTTCTGCTGTTCCTAACAATCCATTCATTATCCATCTAGCAATCTCAAAGATTACATTATAACCCAGAGAAAATATGTAAGGCTATCTGTGAGAGCCTCGGTTTCCTCATCTGCAAAAGGGAGATATTAATAGCATCTATCTCACAGTCTCATTGTGCTATGGAAACCTTAAAGTAATAGAGAATAGGAAGCATCAAATCTAAAGATCAAACCTAGATAATTAGTGAAGGGCAAGGGACAAAGGGCATATATGATAAAAGTAAACAGCTTGGGGAAAGCCACAAAACGGTCAAGGACCAAGACTATAATTGTAAAGGAGAACTAGTGGACTAATAGTCGGTGATGTTAAAAAATCTGGAAGGAAGGAAAATGGAAGAAGAACAATTATGATATTCAAACCACAGATGATAATGAGCCAACCTTCCATCCATCCTTGCTAGGGAGGTTTTATATATTCCATGGAAAAGAAGGAACCAATTCCTGGATTCATGAGCCAATGGTGGTAGCCAAGTGTTATGTTTCTGCTGGAGCCACAGAGTAATGCTGGCTCTTCTATAGGTATTACCACTGGAGAAGGCTGTCTTACTGGTGACTGGCTCTAATGGGTAGGCTTCCTTTTCTTACACTAGAATCTGCTTTCCAACAGTCAAAGAATTGTGGAATTGGAAGTTTGAGCCACAAATTACAACATTTGCTATTGATAATTTAAGCTTTTAGTCAACTAATGGATGAAGTGCTGAGACTGGGGTAAGAAAGACCTGAGTTCTAATCCTACCTGATACAGTTATCCACTGTGTAAATCTGGGCAACTTACTGCTCGACTTCAGTGACTTCATCTGTAAAATGGTACCTCTATAAAACAGAAACTAACTCATAAGATTGATGGGGATCAAATGATCTCATTTAATATTTAATATTTAAGGCAATTAGAACAGTACCTGGCACATTCTTTCTTCCCTCCTCAAACTGAACACTTGCACTGATGGAGAACTCAGTACGTATCCAGGAAGCCCATCGTAAAATAATCCAGAAAATAACTGCTGGTTAGCTAGATTGCTGGGCCTGACTTCAAGAAGCTCTACATGAGTTGAAATCTGGCCTGAGACAATGACAAGCTGTGTGCACTTGGGCAAACCACTGGAATTCTGTTTACCTCAATTTCCTCTGTAAAATGGGGAAAAAATAACATAACTTGTCTCCTACAGCTGTCAAGAAGATCACATGACATTTATGTAAAGACCTAATCACAACACATGTCTACATACTACGTGCAACATAAATGTTTATTCCTTCCCCTCTTCTTGTAGGAAGATGAGATTGTTAGGCTGGATTCTATTTAAATAAAAGATGTCTCTCAGGAATTTCTCATCCTGCTCTGTGAAGCAACAGAATAAGTCTATTTCCTTTCTGTATGATAATCTTTCTAGTATTTGAAGAAAATTGTGTTCACATGCTTCTGACAGAGAGATAAAGGTGTGTGTGTATGTGTGTGTGAGTGTGCGTGTAATGATTACTCATGTTTCTAAGAAAAGTTTTGTTTTTGTGAGTTGGGCTAACAAGGGAAAGACAAAAGAAAATCTAAGAAGGTAGATTTTCATCAAAATAAAATATAAATTCATAAATTCAAATCTGATGTTCTAAGCTCTCTTTTCTTTCTTTCTTTCTTTTTTTTTTTTTGGCTGAGGCAATTGGGGTTAAGTGACTACCCTAGGGTCACACAGGTAGGAAGTTGTAAGTGTGTGAGACCAGATTTCAACTCAGGTTGTCCTGACTTCAGGGCTGGTACTCTATCCACTGTGTCACCTAACTGCCCCTCTAAATTCTTTTTTCAATGATATCTAGTAGGGCAGGGCCTTCAGTCCCCTCTCCAGTCTGACTGTCCTCCTCTGGATATGTTTTAAGTACCTGATATTCATCCTCAAAAGCGGCCTCCAAAACTACAACTCCAATGGAACTCTAACTAGCTTTAATTCAAAAACTTTGAGATCCCATTTGATTGAATGACCACCATTTTACCCTTATGATTCATATGAAACCGGCAATGAACTTACAACTTCCCTTCCCAGATTTTTCTTGCTTGGACTTTTCTCTAACTATATCTCCTCTGTTCTGTACCAGCATGATGGATTATTTTTGGCCCTCGAGTCTAGAATTTTACATGGAACTGTTTTGTTCTTTATCCTTCCATGTGCGCCATAATTTGAGAAGCACATAGTCCCAGGGTTTGATGAGATATTAGAGGCTATCTAAAATAGAATGTATTCTAATAATAATATTAGGAATAATTGCATTTATATAACCTTTTACACATGTTATCTCATCCAATCCTCATAATGACTCCAGAAAGTATTACTATTTTGCAGGCAAGAAAACTGAAGAACAGAGATTTCCTCAGGGTCACACAACTAGTAAGTGTCTCAGGCAGGATATGAATTCATGTCCTCTGGACTACAACACTATATACACACTGTTACCCAGACAAAGGCTCCCTTCTACTATTTGGGGTCATCAAGCATCCACCTGAAGCCCTCTACCATGCAAAGAAAGTCAGGAAGAATTCCAGGAAGTCCAGCCCTGTGTACCAGGGTGAGGGTGAGTAGACAGGGAAATTTGCTTGGAAGCACCAATACAATTCAACTCAAAACTATATGGGACTTCTCAAAAGCTAGAGATGCAAAGCAGCATTTCTTCTAAAATAGAGGATTGGGTTTTTTTCCCATATTTTAATACAATATAATTGTAATCTAGTGTTACATAGTATGTGCTCAACTCACCTTATTTGAGAGATAAAGCCCCCAGAGTCTATATAAATCAAGTATTACCTAATCAAGTACTTGAAAGGAACTAGGGAACCTTATTATTTTTAAAAATATTTTTAGCATTCTTTTTTTTAATTGGATTTAAAATTCTCTCCTTATCATTCACCCTTTCCCTGATCCATTGAGAAGGCAAGTAGTATATTATATATATATATGAATGAAATCACTGGAAACTACGACAATTCCATTGGTAATCCCTTACCAGTCTCTAGTGAAAGCCTTTCTACCACCTGTAAGGATGGCCCATTCCACTTTGCTCTGATTACCGGCATTTTTTCCTAAACATTATGTTGGAATTTTATTCACAGGAGCTTCCAGTCATTATTCCTAGATCTGGCCCTTGGCATCAAACACAACTAGTTCAATTTCTCTTTGCATAGGAGAGTCCTTTACGTGAAAAAGAAACAACGAGCTAAATAGCCACCTTTCCATCAGCCGATTACTCTCTGGCCTCAGCTTTGATTTCCATTACATCCTGGTCACCGTCCCTACAATGTCCTACTATCACTATCCTTCCTACAGTTTATAATCCATGTCCTATATGGGCTGCTGCAGATGTGGACAGAAAATTTCTCTCCCATGCTTTACTTTGGAAGGTAACAAACAAGCCCCAGCTACATCAAAACTTGAATGACTCTCTCTAAAGGAGCCAGGCTGAAGACGAAAACTGATCAAATATTTAGACTTCTATTGGTCATATAAACGCCACTTGGGAAGGAATTAAAAACATACACAGTGACAGGTAATTTGACAGCATTTTTGAAAAATCACCAAGCATCAACTTACACTCAGAAATGAATAGGAAAAATGGATTTCAGGATGTGAGGTGGAGGAAAAGGGGAGGGGGATCAATCCACAACAACAAGAGCCTTGTTTTGAAAGGGATAATCACAGAACACATTCAGCTCACTATATTGAACACACAGGCAATAATTCCACACAAACTATGGAAATCACGAATACTTATCACTCAGTGATATTACACAGAACCATGTTTTACGTGAACAATGTAAATGAATAAGTGGCAGGGCTCAACTCCTTTCAAGTCCCTGAAACTATAAGGATGTGGCCTTGAGGAAGGAAGAAGGGGGAAGGGGGAGAGTCTAGGATTTTCAAAGAACTTTTTTTTTTAAAAAAGTTACATCTCCGCAATCTCATGTTCCATGTCTCTTCCATTCTTGGTTTTTTGAAAAAATCTCCTTCTGCCTACCATTTTATACTACGCCATCAGAATATGTTCTTCATTTTTTTAAATGTTAATTATTTTAATTTTAAATTTCCAAATACATCTCCCATCTCTCATTTACAGAGGGCCATCACCTCTGACCAAGGGTGTAAAGTGAGAAAGGGTATTCGGGCAAAACTACCCAATATGTTCATTACATCGCATGCTTCCAGAGGTTAGGGATTCTTCCAATTCCTTCTTTTCATATTCTCAATCTTCATAAAACAATGGCTAACCCATAGTACAAACTTAATAAGTACTTGTTAATTGTTTAATGAAGTCTAAACATCTGAAATGATCCACACTGACAGTTTGCCATCTCTATAAATGATGGAGGTATGTGCATTTCTTCATCTCTGCTGTGGGACCATGTTAATTGAGTACTAATTATGAATCTGCTGTGAACCAGGTCCTATGCTAGAAATTAGCGGAAAGTGGTAGAACATAAAGATAAAACTGAAGTTTTCCTTCTCCTCAAAAGGTTGATATTCCATAAAAGAAATCAATCAATGATAATCTACCACATCCTTCGGAGATTTTTGCAAATTGTAGGCAAAATCTTTTGTCATTTTTCAAACATATTTTCCACGTGGCATTTTTTTAGAACACAGAAATCTAGTTTTAGAATAGCAATAGGAGATTTAAAACTAGAAGGGCCTTTTATAAGGACTCATGCTATTGCCTTTCAGCAAAGGCCCTCCATTTTGCAACTATCATCCAAACCACCCGACTGTCCCCCAAATTGCCATCATGCTACAAGAGTTTGTGCAAGCCTGCTTCATTACACAATTCAGCACAGATCTTAGGTTAGTTAGGTAGAGAAACAGCACGCCCACCATTTTGCCCTCCTCACACCTGGGTTTTAAAGTGAAAGCTCAACTCTTATGATGTAAAGGTGAAACATTAGCCCTGAGACCCACTGCCATTACCATCATTATAAAGCAATGTTTCTCTGTGCACCAGAAGGAGAGAAATGAGTCAGAACTGGGTATGGTGGGTCAGCAGGGGCCCACCATCAGAGAAGCACACAGGGCTAACAACAGAAGTCTAGCTTGCTGTGCATACAAATTATACGCCTTCTTCCAACACAATGGTGCCACTGAGTCACCATCATCAGATCGTGTGGGGGGAACTGTTTACCCAGTAGCAGAATAAATTTCTTTTATCTACCCTGTCTATCCTACTTGTTCCCCATAGCCATCCTTGGCATAATTTTTTAAGGTGCCCATCAGGACAGAGAATGCAGGATGTAGTCAAAAACAGAGTGAAGCTAACTAGTTCACTACGGGATTATCTCAGAACCAAATTCTACCAGATGTCCACCACAAACCTGTCTACCAGCACCACAAACAATTCTGATGGTATCTTGGTAAATTCAATATGAGTTTTAAAGAAACTGTATTGAGAGATATCCAGGGTTTTATCTAAACTTCTGGTTTATGCTTTCTGACAATAGCATGTTTGTGCTTATTGACGATTATTAAATTGATTTCTTAAATGACAAAAGATAAGAGTAGGAAAAAAAAAGTCTAAAGTAAAAGAAACGAGGAAAAAGGAAGTCATCCGACTAAGTCTTCAAAAACAACAATCTCCTCCTCACCAGGCTTAGATGAATGGTGAGCTGTGAGAACAAAGCCAAACTGTGTTCCTTTGATACCTTCCAGTGCTGTATGAATACCTACAAGCACATTTCTTGGCCCTTGACTCCCACTAGGAACTGAAATAAAAAAAACCACTTAGTGTGTCCTAAAGAGGAATTATGTATCAAGATGGGGATCTAGATTCAAGAACCAGGAGCCAGAGACATAGGGAAGAGAAGGGAGAAGATAAAGGAGGGCAGGGAAGGAGAAAGGAGGAGGGGGAAGTTAGAAAAGGGAAAGAAAGGGGGAAGACAGAGGAGAGGAAGGAGGATGGAAAGAGGAGGGGAAAGGAAGCAAATAAGGAATACTCTGTTGCCAGAGGTCAATGAAGATCCAAAAATATCAGGGAAAGTACATTGGTTCAAGAGACCAGGAGAATGAGCACAGAATGAGGTTGGAGAACACTGGAGGAAATAGTGGGAAACTGTGGACAGTAACAGACTTGGAATCAAGGTGACATTGGGTTCAAATCCTACTTCAGACCTTCCCTGGTTATATGAACCTCATCTAATCATTCAAATTCCTTGAGCCTCATATTTTTTATATCTACAAAATAATTAACTGCTTTCTAGGATTGTTATGAGTTTCAAATGAGATAATATATGTAAAACACTTCAAATTTAAACCGTTATAAAATATGAGATATTATTATTATTATTCAATTCTTAAAAGAGGCAGGTTGACAATTGAGAATGTACTAAAGGAACAGGAGCTGGTTTGGGAGCCGGGAATAACTAAGTTCAAGGTCTTTCTCTTCCAGACACAGGCACCATAACCCTGGACAAGTTCCTTTGCCTGTGGGTATTTAAGACAAACTATCTAAGACGTGGGTTCTTAGCTAGATATGTATCACTCCAAGTGCTGCCCAAACCAGATATATTAGCTATATATATATATATATATATATATATATGTATCATATGTATATGTACATATAGATATGTCTAGCCTGCTGGCTAGGGCTATAACGTAGTTTTAGCTGAATAAAAGCAAATATATAAAATAACAAAGGAAACCAGTTATAATGAAATACAGTTAATATTATACATCATTTATTCTCAGAGTTACTTGCAAATGTCCATGCTTCTTTCTCTTCCAACAAAAATCAGCACTAGGGTCAGGTTTTGGTTTAAATGTGTTTATTAGGATATTACTAATATCTAACGAAATATTTTTGGTTAGGGTGTTAGTGTAAGATTCAACACATCTCTGTTAACAGAATAATTCTAGTCTTTATCCCACACAATAGTCCTTTAAGTACTTGAAGCCCTAGTCTTGTTCTCTATTATAGTTTTTTTTCCTTTCTGGGTTAAGCATTTGCAGGTCCTTCTACTGATATTTACTTGATACGATTCGGAGATCACTTAACATCCTCAGCACCCTCCTCCAAACTTATTCCTGCCTGACTAAAATTCTAGACTTCCAGAATTTATGCTAACATGAGTCTTCAGAACCCAATATCGTATTCCAAAATTGGTCTATACTAGGAAGGATACAACCGGACTATTATATTCTTTGCTCGGGATATTACATTTCTGTTAAGAAAGTCTAAGATCATACCACATCGCACACACATAGTGAGCATTTACGCCAGTCACTGTGTTAAACACTGGGAATGTACATCCAAAGAATAAAACAAACCCTACTGTAATAGAAGATAACAAGAACTTTTATAAATATTCAGAGAAAAAATAGAAGAGAAGATATTTAAACATAAGGTAATTTGGGAGAGGGGGTTCCTAGCAGTTGAGTAGATGAAAGGTTTCCTGTAGAAGATGGGACTTGTAGCATCTCAAAGGAAACAAGGGTGAGGAGAGGAGGGAGTGTCTTCCAAACTAGGGGAATGTAAGTAGGAAACTGGGAGAAACAAGTCTGCACATCCAAAGTCCCTTACATTGCTGCAATTGTCCAGGGCATTGTGATATATTAAGCAACAAGCCTGGGAAGTCTTTGCTAATAATTTCCAGAGGGAAGATCTGATCCCAGGTTTCTCTGAACTCTAAGACCAATCTTCTTTCAAATAGAATGGTGCCTTCTGGTGTTCCATCCAGACTGAAAATTCTATGACTGTGGGTCAGAGAAACTACATAGGAAGGATTCTCTTTGTTTCCAAACATTAACAAGATTTTGTGAGTGCCAAATATCAACAGTCCATAAGGGCACAAGCAACAAAGAGAGTTTGGTTAGCAATGTAATTCCAACTTTAGGCAAATGGAACCCCCAGTCATAAAGGCTTCTTGACCAACAAATAGTAGTTGGAGAACACTCTCAAAGATGACCAAAATGTACTCTCGAAGCCCTACTAGTTTCTTATCTACTTATCTATTAGTTTTGACTTTGAGAAGGATGCAAATGTATATATCCTACAGAAGAAAAAGGAGTGGGAAAACTGGCAAATTCTTCTCTTTGGTCCTCCTTTTAAGACTAATTAGCCAGAAAAAAAAATGTGCTTCCTACTCAGATATTTGGAGAATTGACAGAAAATGAAGACCAAAAGGTGAGATTAGAGCATGGAGGTCTGGGTTTCTGCTAAGACACTACATTTATTCTCTCGGGTTTTACATCTTAAGTACTAGTCTGCTTCTCACTCAGGACCATAGATACTAGGCTATTATGAGCTCTTTTGAAAAGTCACTCACCCATACTCTTTTCTCCAGGCTAAAACACAGACACTGCTCCTCCTACTTGTTGTTTAGCTGATGCCTCTATATTCTAGAGGAAAATGTATTGTAAGATGATCAGGAATACTCTGATTATTAAGATTATCTTAATAAGATTATCTAAGATGATCAAGATGAGAGCAAGAAGGGACCTTAGATATCATCTAGGCCATTGTCAGGGATCAATTTCTTTTTGAAGTGGATACCACTGATCTAGGTTCCTTTCAACATAGGAAGAAACCAAAGCCCAGTAGTATGGAGGAAAATATTTTAACTCAAGTACCTGACTGCAGAATAATTTTTCTAACACAGTAGTTGCATTCATATTAAGATCACAGACTTGTGAGACTGAGAGATCACAGCCTCTGTGCTACCCCAAAGCAGAAACCCTCTCTCTCATATTTTGGGTGGGATTATCTCTATTTACAAAACAGGAATAGTAGAGAACTCACCTACTTCAATAAAATAGCCCTATTCCATTATTAGCTCTCATCACACTGAATCACAGTCTCCTTGTAACTTCCACCTATAATCCTGGTTCTACCCTCTGAAGTTATACAATATAAGTCTGATGCCAAATTAGAGTTTTGCATCGCGTTTCTTTTTATTCTAAGAGGTTCTCACATAGACTGATTGTACAAACTATTTTCGTTTTAGTGTTGGTTGATTATAATGAGGATAAATCCACACATTATATCTATCAATCCAAATTTCTATCTACTCATCCACTCAGCACACAGCCTATTTTTCTCCCATCCCTACCACCACCATTGTTTAATTCAGAATTGTTCCAAGAGGTTCTCTAACCAGTGGCTTGCTGGGGCAAAGACCCCACACAGAAGCATTTTCATTTTCCTCATCACCATCTCCCAAGGAAGAACAAAAATTGTCTGAATCTAAAAGACCAAAACAGGAAGTAAAGCGATGTACAAACAAGTCTGGAATTTACCCATGATGCTTTTTCCTCCCATTCCTTTCATATATTGCACGGTTGTGGAATTAAGCCAATCAGGGGCAAATTCACTAATACCCTATCACTAATTTCCTGAGATCCATAACTCCATCCTGCCACGCCCTCAGACCCCAGGAGCCCATTTCTAGAAACCTCCCAAATGGCCCTCCACAGCTGTGTAATTACATTTTTTAAAAGTCAGCAGTTAATCCAGCCAAAAGATTAAATCGCCTGTGGAAAGTGAATTACTAGCTGAATTTAAGCCCTCTGTTTCCAAAAGACAATTTTATTTCTCTGAAGTACTCTGAGGGAAGGGTCCCCTAATACATTCAACAGCTATGAGTTATGTGCAAAGGGGTTTCCTTACTACCTGTTTCCATCCAGCTTTCCTTGCCTCAATTTAGAATTATGCAATAGGATATTAGATTACAAGCTCTAAAACTGTAAGGGGTCTCAGAGACCATGTAGTTCACAACCCCCTCTATTTACACAGGAGGTAACTGAGGCCCACAAAGGGGAAGGCACTAGCCCAACGTCATATCCAACAGCATAGAATTCTCTCTAGTCCAACTCCCTCATTTTAGAGAGGAGGAAATGAAGGCCCAGGTAAAGGAAGTGATTAGCCCAAAGAAAGCTGGTGTCAGTGCCAAGATTTGACCTGAGGTCTTTCAATTTCAAAGTGAATTTTTTTCTACTATTTCTCATGTTTTCAATCCATGGGAAATACACCCCCCAAAGCCAATGTTAGCAGCAGTCAAACTACCAAGGAACTAGCTCATTTTAGGGGGACTGGACAAGGAGAATCACCTGAGAATGCCATCCCAATAATAAATGCCCTGCCAGACAAAATAAAGCCACCAGTCCCTTCTATCCACCCATCCATCCACCCATCCATCCATTCATCCAACTATCTATCCAGCCATCTCTATCTTAAGTCTTAAGATTGTGACTAGCACTATGAAGCCTAAAAGCATTCAATGGCCAATTTAAAGAACTATACAAGTTCAAGCACACAGCTTCTCCAAGGACCTCTGGGAAAAGTTTAGTGGTAAGAGACTTAGCAACAACCAATATACTAGTCATCCAACTGTGGATGAGAGAATGATATAGGAACAATGCTTAGGCAAGAGGCAGCCAATCAGAGTCCTCTTTAACAGAGCACATTCTTTTAGATCCCTGGAACTGACCAATCCACATGTTCTGGCTGAAAGTCAATTAGACTTCAACCAATAAGATTCGATTCTTCCTAAGTCATTCAAAGTTTGATAGTTCACGAACCCTAAGGTCATGATAGGTAATACATTCATAACCAATGTTATGTCTTGTTCATACACAGTATTTCAGAATACCCTATACCGTTGAAATTCAAGGCTACTCAAATAACATAGACAAATGAAGAAACATTAAGGAAGTACTAACTATAATGGTCACGAGATAACTTGTATTTCAAGCGGTTAAAAAAATAAGACCTGACTTGGGTCTATTGACAAATTTTATGGCACAGCTGGCGTTTCCAACAAGGTATTGTGAACGCTACCTACCCTTTGCGCTTCCATCAAAATATGTCATTTCTGGCCCAGTCTATGAGGAAGTGGGCTATTAAGAAGGCATGGAACATTTAGCTGAATAATAGATATCATTTAGTGATACCAACCACAGTCCTCTTAATAACAACCAGAATTTGCTGAGCATCCGATTCAGCAATATCGTCACCCGGTTTAACTAGTGATCAGAGCCTGAATCCCCAAAGAGAATGCTTTTTATCAAAGCAACCCTCAATTTCACTTCATGCCAATAGTTTCTTCCCATTTCTGAGGTTATTTGCCGGTCTCAATGGAAAGAGGGGGCAGTTAGATAAAGAAATTAGCATAAATCAAAAGCATATTTCCTTCTGGCAAGGTCCCAAGTAGTGCTGAGAGAGCTGTGAGGCATGCTGCTATCTGAATATTCCCTAGCAGTTTTCCCATAGTTCTGGGGAGGGGACAGCAGAGGGCAAACAAAGGGATGGGCAAGTTTTACCAGAAACACTAAGATCTACTCCAACCCATGTCACCATATTCTTCAGCCACTCAGCTTTTTCTACCATTGTGTCTTTCTCTCCTATCAGACCCAGGGAGGGTCATGGGACCTTGGCGTCCTTCCATCTACGCTCAAATGAACCAGCCTATATAAACTGTCGCTCTCTATTATAGGATGAACTCCTTCTGAGCCTGGACTACTTGATTTTCTGATATTTTCCTGAATGCTGAGCACAGTGTTTTAGAGTGACTGCTTTTTTTTTTCATTCCTTTAGCCATTTGTTTCACCTTCAAAAGGGGGTGATCAAAGAACAAAGCCAGCCCATTAAAAAAAAAAACTAAATTGGGGATTGCTATGGAGGTATACATTTGCTTTTTCTGTGAGTCCCTCTTTCCCAGATCCCACACAATCTGTCCCACATATGCCTCATAGCAATACTCTTATGATTTAGAATCCCCCTGAAATAGGAATAGCTGAAACCAGAAAGTTTTCCCCAATCCCTATGATGTAGCTTCAGTAGAACTCACAACCGGTGATCATTTTTAACCTCCAAGAAGCATTTACTGAGTGAATATCTTTGTGGCAGTTTTAATTGTTGAACTTAGGAACACTTGGAGGTGGGATTACTCAAGAACCATCCTCACAAGCCTGGAACTGTCCCCTCAGACTGGGACAGTACTACATCTGCTTCTGCCATGTGTTTGTGGAAAAAAAGAATCTCTCAATTTCTCTGACCACAACCATCTCCTAAACTGGGAAAATCTACCCTCAGGATCTTTTCATTCAGTCTATATGCGTCCCCCTCATTGCCCTAAAAAGTCAGACATTTTAATAGCTAGGGGTAAGTGGCTGTGACTTCTTAGGTTAGCCCCTTCTACCCTTATCCAAAGTTGGTCAACTGTGCTAGGTACTTGCCTATCTTCAAAAGAGGCAAAAATGAAAAGTAAGTCCAGAAAGGTCTGAGACAGTTTGACAAATTTACATTCATAGACCCAACCAAGAGTGGGTCTTCTTGACTCTCACCCAGCCAATCGTGTCGGGGGTAGCCTTAGATACTGGGAATCAATCAGGAGATCTGTCTTCTCAGATACATACTCCCATTCTGGACAGTTTGTACCATGGGATGCCTCAAATTGGTACTCATTAATTTTGGAGGTAAAATTCAATTTAATGAACTATTATTGAAAAACTAACATGCCAAAGATTGTATCAGGTCCAAAAGATACAAAAAGAGAAATTCAAAATCTCCGCCCTCAAGGACCTTGTTGTGAAGGTGTTTTGTGGTGTTTCTTAACACAGTCCTATCTGAGGTAGACTCTATTGTCCATGGGCCTTCCTTTGAAAAGGATGTTAGAGTATTTTGTCATTTCCTGTTTCAGTGGATTAAAGCAAACTGACTTATTCAGGGTCATCTACCCATTTAACTCCTGTTGTCCTGCTATCAGGTACAATGTTCCATCCACTAAGTCAAATAGCTACCCCCATGTCTAGCAGGTTATTAGGATAAAAATATTTAGTTTTCCTTTGTTGTCATTTATTTAGGGGTGGGATGATGGTTTAGTACTGGGATTTCATTGCTTCGGGGAAATCATGGAATGGAAATTCCCTCTACAATGTAGCTTAAAGATCTCTGTCAGTTAAGAATTTTAGAAATTTTCCTGTGATTCTTAGAAGTTCAGTGACTTATTCAAACTTATACAGCCAGTGTGTACCAGAGGCAAAACTTATTCCCAGGTCTGCCTAACTCCCGAACCTGCCCTTTATTCTCAATTTCATATTGCTTTTTAAATTCCAAGTAATCTCAAGAGAAAGAGCTGAGAACAAAGTAGAATCATGGGTGATGTCAGGGGAATAGAAAGAGGTATCATGAAAGAAACAGAGGTCACAAGTGGACTATCTTGGATGAGAATGGACATCTGGTGGACAACAGATAGCAGGTCACTTTGCCACAAGGAAGGAAGGGGAACAAGTATGGGGAAGTGGCTGGGGGTGACTTAACATTTAACAAAGGGAACCGCAGCTCTTCGAGTATTCTTTTCCTGTCTCATCTTAAAGCTAAAGTGAGCATTAACTCTTCTCACTGGGGGAATCTCAAATATTTTCAGTGCTTCCATCTGTCTTATTCCTCTTGGAAATATTACTCATACATAGATACATATTTATAAGAAAGTAAAATTTTGATATCAAAGGCAACATAAATCCACTCACACATCCAAATGCAGCTACTCTTTAGTGCCATTCTTGAAGTAAAAGTTTATCTAGTTCCAGGTCAATCTTCTGAAAAACTCTCCATCTCCAGGATATACACTGACAAATATTTTGCCAAAGGCAAGCCCCAGAACCAGATTTTTCCCTGGGAAATTGCTGTGGTAAGACAGGAAATCAACAGAACCAAGGGACCAGCTGAATCAGGAGCTATCCAATATACTGCTATTAAGGACTCCATTGGGGTAGAGGAGCTCAAAGGGAAATAAGCAGAGGAAAGAAACATTTCCCAAGATTCCAAAATGTGTAGGCAAAAAGAAGAGAACTTGTCATACAGACAGATTCCCAAGGTGATTTCTCTCTCTTCTCTTAACTTACATAAGGTCTCAGTACCGTTCAGTCAAATGTTTGATTGTATGGAGTGTCATATTCTTCTCTGATGGTTTACATTTAAGAAGAGTAAGTCTAGGCTCTCCAACAAAACTATAAGCTCCTTGAGGGCAGTGGAACAAGAATAGCCTCAATATTCAGAGGACCTGAGTTCAAGTCCTCCCTAAGGCACTACCTTGTGACTGTGAGCAATTCATTTAACCTTCTTAGGCCCCTGAAAGACCTTGTAGATCTAGAGCTATGTTCATGTTATTTATAACTCTGGCTATGTATTATTAAGCAGTAAAAATGCTCGATAAATATTTGGTGACTTGATTTCTCTATCTCAACAAATGGCAATAATTAACTTTGTGCTAGACCACTCCAAGCAATAACCACTACATTGCATGTTGACTTTCATTTATGTACTGAAGTATTGTACTGAATAAATAAACAAATGAGGGAATGAAAAAGTAATTATTAAGCAAACACGATGGGCCAAAGACTAGCTTTTGTCATTGTGGACTGTCAGAGCTAATGGCAGTAAAATGGCAACTTCTAATAGGTCTTACCAACATAAAAACACTAACATTAAACCTAACCACAAACTCCCCTTTCTCTTTGGTCCCTAATACTAATGGGCTCTCTTCCAATCACTCTACTACCACCCAATATTAGCATCCTGAAAAAAGCCTGATGATCTATAATAGCACGAGAGAGAGTAGGGGTGAGACAAGAACTAAGTACCATATTTAACCATGAGAGCTCTTCTAAGTGGATAACTATCAGAAAGTTTTATATGTATACATAAAATGTATGTATATATAATATAAAATAATTTTATATTATATTACATTATTATAATATAAATATATTTATATTATATCTGTAAAGTCTAAGATACATGCTATATTCATTGACACAGGCTACTATTCAATGATAGGGCCTACAAACTTTGAGAAATTCTATTCAATTTGCCAAATATTCATGAAAAATCGCTATTCTGTATATACATACATGACATTGAAATAAAAAACTAGACAAGGCTTAGCATAATAGAGAGAGGCCAGCCTCAGAGCCCAAAAGACCTGAGCCCTAGTCCCATGTGGGACACATCATGGCTTCTTTATCTCTCAGTGCTCTAGAAAGCTCTAGAAAATCTTGGCTATAAAAAGGGGGATGATATACATCAAATAAGGGAGTATCTTCATCCAGGGGATTGTTCTGCCAAGGAAATCACATGTCTTTCCCCTATTTATGTGTATGATACCCTGCCAGGCAAGGAGAGGATACAAAGATGATAAAAGGGGAAAACAGAGGGGAAGAACAAGTTAAAGAAAGTTTGGGAAGCTATGCAACCAATGAAAGTCATCTCAGGAACATACAGGAAATGAAATAGAAAGAGAGCTACAAATAAAAAAAAAGTAGAAAGGATTTGCAAAAATTATTACCATAATCTGTTTTATACACGGGGCAGTGTGAAGCTACATCATTTGTATCTTTATACAATGGTTTCTGAGATGCTCACAGACAGCCATATACAGTAGAAATAGTACTGAAGAGAACAAAGATAGGAAAATCAATGTGTATGAACCAAGTGGTACTGAGGAGATCCAGTTTAAAGGTGATACAACCATGAAGCCATTTTATAAACTTAGAGTCTTATTTACTTAAAGGTATTAAAAGTGAAAAATACCAAAGAATGGGCAAAAAATCCCAGACTCCCAAAAACTGACCAAGAAAACATCGATAATCTTTGACCCATTTGTTCAACCCTTGAAGCAGTGTAAAATCTTCACAAGGATAGTCGATATATACATTGAGGGTATTCTTCACAAAGGCATGAATAGGTTAAGGCAGAATTTCAAAAATGATAATGAGCCATATGTTTAACATAAAAAATATGATCCCATTGCACATTTTATTTGTTGATTAGGAAAAAGTGATCAACACAGTAGATAAAATGCCACCTCACTGGTTCTTTTCCACCACAGATATCTCCCATTCACACACAAGCTCTAAAAGCTTAAAAACACATGAAGAATTGTAACATATTCAGTACACTGAGATTATTCAAGATCCCCTGGAAGCCATAATGAGCAAAATAACCCTGTTCAATGACCCTGATAAACATCAGGCAAAGCATGAAACAGGCTCACCAAAAGTACTCACCACTGGGATGGAGCAGATCCAAAGCAAAGTCCAGGTAGAAGAGGGAGTCCCTGTGGATGGCGAAGTCCTCCAGATGCTCCTGTTGGCAGGTGACATTGTACTGATTGTACCAGGCCCAGAGATATTGCAGTCTTCTGAAAGGCATCTATCATCACTCAAAGGAGTTGGGCCAGTCCAAGCACACAGGAAAGACCAAGTTCACAAAGATTATTGCCAAGATTTCAAAAGGCAACTGAATAGAACTTGTCAAACAGCACATATATGGAAAAGTAGTGAAGAACTTTGAGTTTGGGCAAGAGGTGAAGAAAAGGAGGAAAGTATTATTTTGTGATACTACAAATAAGTTTTACTGAACTTATACTTTTCATGTGTTCAATATAGGCACCTTACCATTACTGCTGTATGGCTTTTTGCCATGGGCCATTTAGATATTTATAGCATCATTTGCAAATCATAAAAATTTATCAACTTATAGAAGTCAAGCAGTAGAAGGATGTTGTACCTGGCTTTCAACTCATCATTGCCTGCAGTTGCCTTATGCAAATGATCTCCTAAGCCTTAAATGGCCCATGGGCCCTATGTTCCCCAGTGCACCGTATGGGACAAAAACCTGGAACTCTGCTCAATGGGAAGAACTAAAACATCACAGAGAGAGCATTGTAGGTGTGATCAGGTTGCAAAATACAACCAAAAATGAATATAAAGAACAGGAGTAAAGGATGTAACCAAGGAATTGCATGGCAAAAGAAAATGTGGGTGCAACAAGTAGTGAAAATAAGATGTCAGCTGAAGAGTCAGAGTACTGCACGGGTACCCTCATATTGTCAAAAGAGAGCAAAGATGGCCTCCAGAACAATGGTGCATCTACCGTATGAAGTTTTGGGAGAATACAGAAACCAAGGAACAAGGAAGCTTGGGTAGCATAGGTAATTTGCATAGTTGGAAGGAACACCTAAAATCAATGAGAACAAGAATCCATTTGAGGGTTGAATAACCTTTCTCTAACGTTAGTTACAATTCATTTGAAATTGATCTTAAGAAAGTTCTATTACAAAATTAGCCTTGAATTTTCTTTCTTTTCTTTTTTGGAGGTGAGGCAGTTAGAGTTATGTGATTTACCCAGGGTCACACAACTAATAAATCCACTGTCCAGCTGAGCTCTTCAATTGGGCATCCTAAATGCAAATGAGTCTTTATGATAAAAAAAAAACTGGAGATTAGTTTCATTGCAATTACAATATATACTCTTCCTTTTCTTGGCTACTCAGGAAACCAGGGTCACGTACATTGAAAAAGAGGTAGTTATGACTTTTGAGAATGTTCCTGGGCAACAACTTGATTTTAAAATTTAGAGCACTTTAGAATTAGATGGTCTCATAATGATATAGTAGGAGAGTGGAGCCAGCTTAGAATTCAGGTCTCCTGATTCTTGGGCTTGTCCTATGTTCACAATTTCATATAAATACTTCACTAGATAAGAAACTTTCTAAGAAGAAAAAGAAATTACTCCATCTTTTAAGTGTGATATATGAGGGAGACCAAAATCCCCCATGTCTTATAAAGGGGGCTAACAAGAACAAAAAAAAAAGAAAAAAAGAAAAGGGAAAAAAAGGTTGGGAATTCTTCCCAAATGCACAGATGGTAAGGGCAGCCATCTGTTGACTGGAAAGCAATAAAGATGTGGGTTCTATTCCTGGATGTGCCATTTAGTAACTCTATGACATTGGATAAGTTACTTTGGAAAAGTTTCTGAGCCTCAGTTTCCCCATCTGTAAAATGGAGAACAGTAGTACTGACCTTGTCTTTCTCCCACTACTTTGAGGGATGTTGTGATGATCACATGAGATCATGCCTGGAAAGTACTTTTTAAATAATGATGATGAAGATGAAATCATAATAACTAGTGTCTACATAAGTTTGAAAAATACTCTACAAATATCATGTCATTTTATCTTTACAACATCCCTGGAAAACTGATGTTATTATGGTCCCCATTTGACAGATGGAGACACTGAAGCAGGTAGGAATTTAGTGATTTACTCAAGGTCACAAAGATCTCCAAAACGTGGTTGTTCTCTTCTGAATCTGAGTCACACCAACATAAAAGGAGCTGTTGAGGTGAAAATCCTCAGCGACGTGGGGAGAACTAACTATTCTCACCTAGAGTATGTGATGTGAAGAGGAAAGACAACCAGATGTTAGGAAACAGAGGTAAAGCAAAAATAAAATATCTATGAAACTTTTTTCGCCCGCCAAAACCGAGCAACTCTCACTACTTTCACCTAGTACCATTATCACTCGTCACTATCCCTCTCTTCTCTCTTCCCTAAGAGCCATGCTGCCTTTCATCTCTTTCTCCTGCTGCCACTTTCTTTTGCACTGTAGTAACCACTGGAATCCAAAAGCTGGCCTTCCGCGAGAGCCATCTAACAAAGAGCCCCGCGTCAGTCCCAGCTTGATGGGAAGGCTGGCTTCTCCTGTTTACTGTGAGCAAAATTCCAGTAATGACATTGGTGATTTACTCTGCATTATCTAATCCGACTCTAAGGGGGAGCAGAGAGATACCAAGATGAAACACTGCCATTGATGCTAAGCTGTGGGACTCTGACCAAGGCAGTGGCAACCAAATTGCCCTGCAGACAATAGCTGGGTTTTAATTTTTTTTAGTAAGACTCTGTCCCTCAGCAGATCGTGCACCCACTGACCAGGAAAGTTAATAAGCTTTAGGACAAGTTTTATCCCATCCTAGGTTTTATTTAAAGGGAAAGGTTTAGGAGAAGGAAGCATTTATTATTGATAAGGGAGCCCACTGCCTGCCTGCATACCCACAGCTCCATAAACAATTCCTGAGAGTACCAGTTCCCAGTGCCCAGTACATCTGTCCTCCAGACAGCAGTGACAAATGGAGCAGTCTGCAGGAAGCTCCGCCTAGCTACATGAGGTACCTCTCCAAAGAGGGCCCATTACCAAATAGGGGCCATTCCACCGGGATGAAACTCCAGCTGATTTTTCATTCATTTAGAACTCATGCCAGTCACTTGTTTAACCTCGGCCCTTAAGGGGGCAGCTTTGCAAACATCAGCACCCTGGGCCACATAAATTAGAAGCTGCTCCAGACACTCCGGTCCATGGCCAAAATCTTTTGATTTGATTTTTTTCAGGGTCAGGGTTTTGAGAGGGCATTTTTTAAAACTAAAAAATGTAGCAAGGAAAAGTGTCTGCCCGACTTGAGATTTACATGTTGTTCTGGTAATTCAGGTTACTGAAGTCATATTTCATGATTAATATATCGGTTCATATTGTAAATCAGATGGGAGTTTCCTCCTTCTCTTTATTAAACAGCCATTTGGGAGCTTAGCAAATAAAATTTAATTCAGTGATGACTATCATCGGAATTTCAGTTTAGGGACTGAGAGGGGAAACATCAATTGATATTTCCCTTTTCTGTTAAACTCAGCAACAATGACTCTGCTCAGCATTTCTCGGGGTCCTTTATATTCAGCCTTTCCATTCCCTCCCCCCAAACCCCACCTTCACTGAATGACCCTAGATGGGCCAGACCATCCAAAGGCATGAGCTCCTGAGGAGCAAGGATCTTTTCATCTGTGTCCGTGTAGCTCCAACACCCAGCCCAGTGCCTGGGACATAATGGATATTTAATAAATGCTTGTTGATTGATTGACTGCTGATTTAGGAATCGCTGTTTCCAGTCTAGACAGGCCGTACATATTTCATCCAGAAACAAATTCAGATTAGCTCATGGCTGAAAATGACTTTGGGCAAATGATCAGACTTATCTAAGCCTCTCAGTTTCATTAGGTATAATATCAAATGAGATCGAGTATTCCCAGTTGATTTGAAAATGAAAAAGGTCTATAGATATTCAAGTTAGGATTCTCATGGAACTGTGTTCTTTTGGATTCAGTCACCCTAATATGGACATTTTCTCTTCCCAGCATCTCTACCTTGGAGGCAGCTCAGCAGAACTGCATGGTCTCTGACTCTACGAAATTATTTTAAATAAAAAAAAAAAAAACACAATTTAATGTTTATTAATTCTACCGAAAATCACTTTATCCAAGACACCTTCCCCCCAACCCCTGCCTATTCTGAGCCATTACTTATTCTGAATCCCTTTATTTCTGTACATGAAGGTCCACATTTTGGAGATCTTTTAAGACGTGAGTAAATCACTAAATCTCTACCTGCTTCAGTTTCCCCATCTGTCAAAGGGGGATCATAACAGCACCTATTTCCCAGGGTTGTTGTAAACATAACGTTTGTATTTTTCAAACTTATATAGATGCTAGTTATTATGATTTCATCGTAATCTGGCTTGTCCTGTTCCACTGCAAATTTTTGATAGCTCTCTAGCCTTTCCTTTATAGGAAGGAGCACTCGCACTCATTACCCAAGGCTCTTTCAATAGTCAAGAACCTTGTCATGCTGAAACAACAGAGTGGACTGGTTGACTTGCAGGATAGTTGATCCCACGGTCATGTGAGTAGCAAGTTTCAGAGGTAATAACTGAACATAAGAGTCAAAACTCTTTTCTCCACCGGACTTCAATACTGACTTTCATTGTTTTACTTATTGATTAAGGTGACATGTAACTGAGATTATATCTTGGAGGGCTTTCTAGACCTACTAGTATGCAAATCAACCAGTCTGCTATTCTCCTGCTGGGCACACAGAAGCAACAATGGGATGTAGTGGAAGTAGTACTACAATATTTCAGAGTCTGATTCTTTTTGTACAGCAAAATGACGGTTTGGTCATGTATATTTATTGTGTATCTAATTTATATTTTAATATATTTAACATCTACTGGTCATCCTGCCATCTTGGGGAGGGGTGGGGGGTGGGGGTAAGAGGTGAAAAATTGGAACAAGAGGTTTGGCAATTGTTAATGCTGTAAAGTTACCCATGCATATAACCTGTAAACAAAGGCTATCAAATAAAAAAAAGGAAGTAGTACTAGACAATCAGAACAGAGATGCAGTTCCAACTTGTCAACATTTCCTAATTATGTGATCTAAGACAAATCCTCTCCCCTTTCCATTACTCAGTTTCCTCCTCTGTAAAATAGAGGTAGTGATACTCAAACTGCCTACCACAAAGACCCATCATTCAATAGGCCTAAAAGGATGAAATGAGACAAAGGACATAACACCATTTAAGCATAAAGGACTCTAGAAATATCTGCATTGATGACTATGTCAATATTTTAAAATATATAAGTAAAGATGGATGCCACAGAATAGAAGATGTGGAAATTCCTAGTAGCACTAATTATAACAATTCTGTCCCCAACATAACTCCTTTATTTCCCCGACACTCTACCTTTACACTGAAAACCACCATAAATAGAACTCCTTGCCTTGATATCCAAATTTCTTTTCTTTCCTTTTTACCTGCTGCAAGCCTCCATAAAAATGTTACTTTCAAGAGCCCTGTACATTTTAACAGAGATCAAAGCCTTAATCTACATGACCCTGAGTAAGTCACCTAATAATATTAATCACAACGACTCCCAGTTTACAAAGGGTTTTCTATCCCAAATCCCTTTGAAGTACCTATAAAGAATATTATTGTTCCTATTTTACAAATAAAGGAAATGAGGCATAGAAGTAAGATATCCAAGGTCATACTTGCTTGTGTAAAACATTTAGCATAATTTTCCCTCTATATGACATCAAATGGACTAGACTTACTTCTAAGAGAGAAGTTGGCGGTAATACTCTATGATTCTAAGATGTTCAATTTCATGGGCATTCTATAACAATGAAATCTGAAACAACAATGATTAGGAGTAAGGGGATTGCAGATAAGGTAGAAGAGAAGGAACTGAAGCTCTGACATCCATAATAACTTAAAGGCAACTGTCCACTCATCAAACTGATGAAGCTTCTTGTCTGGTATTTCACCCTTGCTGACCTCTTACTTATTTTCTTTGTTCTCTTACTATCCAACTTTTGCCTGTATTGCAGACCTCAGTTTAAACCTTATCAGACCTTTCAAACCCAAAAGGAATCATGGATGTAGTACCATATAAAAGAAGCTGGTTCTAGAATATGGACAAATGGGGGAGGGGGCAATATTCTGAAATATCATGATTTTTAAATCTTTAGAGAAACTTGCCCAAGGTCAGCCATGGACCTCAGGGGCAATCTAGTCTAATTCACATCTATTTTACGGGGGGGGGGGGGGAACTGAAATAGTTGCCCAAGGCCACACAAGTTAACAAGTATCACAACCAAGTTTTGAATCCAAGTTCCCTTACTTTCATTGTAATGCTCCTTGTTCTGTGGCAAAATCCTTCCTTCAGTGAGAAACAGCGCGGATACTAAATGAGGAAAGACCCAACAAGCATGAGAATAATGGGGAAAGCGTTGACTTCGGCAACTGAAAATCTATGTTCAAATCTTGCTTCTGCTATCTATTATTCATGTGACCCTCAGCAAGTAATTTTACATTTCTGGCCCTCAGGTTCCTTGTCTGTAGAAGAAAGATGTTAGACTCAGTTATCACTAACATGTCTTCCAGTACTTAATCCTATGATTCGATGATATTGTTGACTTTATGGTACTGTTGCCAAGGTTTATTTGAGCATTTCTGACAGGGAAAGAGAGCTGACACGTCAGAATCTATGCAGGAAACCTGAAGGCTAAAAGGGAAGTAGGGGAAGGAGCCAGCAAAAGCTTCTATATCCAACATTACAATCAGGAACAGAAACTAAACAAACAGCAAATTCAGCCTCTCATCACCGATCACAGGACTTCTAAAACATTTTCATAATTCATCATCCCGCCACCCATTTCTCCAACCCATCTTCTCCACAAATATAAAATAATGTTCCTAAAGCGCAGATCTGACTACACAATTCAATTCCTCAAAAATCCTCATTACCTTCCCCAAGTTTAGAATTAGAAACTCTCTAAAAAGATATTCTACCTACTTATCCAGACTCATTATATATTATGCCCCTTCTCACAGACTGATTCACATAAAAAGTGGGCACCTTTCTTTTCACTGTCTAAATTCAACAATTATCTCCAACTACTGTGCCTTTATACCATTTTTGGATCCAGTATCTCCTCACATCAAACTGTTTGAAATATTCAATATCCATAGAGACTGAGCCAAAGTATCACAACCCTTTTGGTACTTAGGGGTAAATCTTTCATACTACCTTAAATTCTTCCTCAAATTACCTTAGAGACATGTATTTGTATAAAAATTGCATTTCTTCCCAATTGCAATATAATGTCACTGAGGACAAAAAGTGCATTCCTTTTATACCTAAATATCCCCATCACTTAACACCATATACATGTATACAGTAAGCACTTAGGATTACACTGCAACAACCAAAAGAGAAAGACAAAAGAAGCAGGCCAAACTGAACAGGATATACAAATGAAAAAACTGCAATGGAGAAATCAGAGATCCGAATCATGGGGTAGCTCATAAAAGTAAAACACTAGTAAGACACATTACCAAATAACTCAGGGCCAGACAACCATACTTCAAGCTGATGTTAAAATATTGAAGTCATCCGTAATCCATCAATGTAAAGGGACAGCCAAATCAAATACCCAGAAACCAGAGATCAAATGGCATTGCCACTATCTTCCATAGATTTAGAGTTTTCTTTAAATAATGTTCCTCCAAAAGTTGGGGCTTATTCTCGAATACATGTGTACTACGTATGTGCACACACACACACACACACACACAAACCCCACTGTCAATACCAAAGAGGGCAAATTGTAAATTCAAATACAACAGAGGTAGTAGAGTTGGCCATGACCATGTACCACTCCAACTACAAATCCCAAACCAAACAGGAAGGTGGATAGCTATGGTAATTAAGCACAACCTACTTAAAAAATAGGAGGTTCACTTCTCCAAATGAGCTGTCATTAATCTGTAGCACAAGAATGAGCAAACTGTGATTGTGAGAATCTTAGAAGAGATTCCCCACACAGTTGGTTCAATATAGGCTTTGCTTTCAGAGCCCTTCTATTTTCCTCTGTCCTTCTATTTTACATGGGCACTTCTCTACCCTGGAGGACAACACACAAAGATTTTGGCCTACGTTACTCCTTCTTGGAAAATATACAAAATGGGATCTATTTTCCTTCTCTTCCTAGGGCATCAAGAGTTAATAACATTAAGATCTGGTGAAACATCACAAACTCACCTATCTGATATAATCTTTATCCTGAAGGCAAGAGATATATTTCCAAAAATAAAAAAATAAAAAAAACCTAGAAAAATTCTAATATACTGACTTTCCATTCTACTCTTGTTTGTTTTGTTTTAAGCATTTAAAAACATTATTCTTAGATGAGAAAGAGGAATCACCAGACTGCCAGAGGTCCAGGACACACAAAATTATTAAGAACTCTGCTCAATTCCCATGTAATAAGCTCAGTGAAGGCAAGAACTGTCTCACTTTTTGTACTTCTAAGCCCAGCACAATACTGTGTGCATAGTAAGGGCTGAATAAATGTTTATTTTATTCACTACATATGGTAGACTTGTAACCCAAATGCAGCATGATAAAAAAAAATACTAGTGCATTTAGACATCATCAGGTATCTGAGAAAAGAATTAAAGCAGCTGTGAAGGAACCAGGGGGCTAATTAGAAAGGATCATAGAATAAGAACCCGTGTATTTATGAAAATGAAAAAAATGGAGTAGATGAGTTCTAAATTACAACACCACATACACCGAGAGCCTAAAGGACCTCCTCTCCTGTCAATGATGTTAGAGAGCAGAATAGCATGGGGATTTGATTCATTCTATGGCTAGCAGAATCTCATAACCTCTCTCCATATTTCTACTCAGCTCTACAAGTCTACAATTCTGACTTTGATTCCTCTAACTCAAGCTATGAAAATCACCACCCCCAAATGCACAAATACAAATACACACACACACACACACACACACACACACACACACATGTCCAGCATTCACAAGGTTAACTTTTCTAACTCTTGCAAACTGGCTGGATCTCGTTGGAATCTTTCTAATGCAATTGTCCATCCTTGCTAAGCAAGGTTCCCATTAAGGACAAGGGATAAAATTTGCTGGTTGTAGCATGTTTCCTTCAGAGCAGATTAAGAGCTATTCAATAGAAGTGTAATAGAATCTGTAAATCTGGGATGACTTCAGAGCAGTGTATCTGACATTGAAGTTACAGGGCTGTCATGGTAGAGAGAAACTATACATGGAAAGCAGAAAGTCAGGTTCAGGTAATGCATCTCTTGACAACAGAGAGACAATAAAAACTAAGTTAGGCCGAAATAAAACCACCAAACATACCTCATCAAGGCAACCACATTTGGTGCACAAGTTAAAAATTCAATAGGAATTATGACCAATTAAACAATTAGCTTTGACATTTTGGGAGGCCCGTGATGAGAGATAATGATTTCTAATGTAAGTCTAAAAATGAGACTGTGTGAGTAGCATACCAGCAAGGTCAACTTTCTATTTGCACTGAAATAAAAAATGAATGGTTGACTGGTGAAATCGGAAGTAAATTAAGTACATCCTTGGATCTAAGAATTTCATTACTAGGCCTATACACAGAGTTATTAAAGAAAGAAGAAAAGGACTCATGTACAAAACCATTTCTTGCATATGTTGTTATGCTAACAATGGATTGGAAATTAAGGGGATCTCCATCACCTGGGGATGGATGCGAATGTAAGGAAATAATATTGCATCAAAATAAATCAAGATAATAGATGGTTTGGAAGAAACCTGGGAAGAGTTACAGAATTAATGCAGAGTACAGTGAGAAGAATCAGAAAACAATTTATATATCATGAACAAGATTGATATTTTGAAAAAAATTAAAAAGACAACTATACTCAATGTAATTATCAAACATGATTCTTAAGAACCAATGTGTAAGCACACTGCCCACTTCTAGACAAAAAGACAACAGACCCAATTAATATTACTTAACTAGGTATATTCATTACAAGGGTTTTCTTTTCAATGGAGAGAGAGGAGGTAATCAAAAAATAACAAAAGAGTTTTATTAAAGTATTTGTTGGATACAAAGAATAAACAAATCAAAGAGGATCACAAACAGTACTGCTTTGAAAGTTAAGTGCTGCATAATGCAAATATATAATGAATGCTTTTAACTGGAAAAAACCTGTAATAATAGATTTGTAATTTCCTATGCAATTCTTTTTCTTTTCTATTTTGTATTTAAAAATTCCCATTTTTATCTAGTGTTACAATGAGAAAAAGAAAGTAAAGAATTAATTTGTAGACAGTCTGAAATAAAGAAATGAACGGCCTGTCAATTTTCTGATAAATCAATTAAAGTTTCCTAGTTGGTTTCCATCACTCCCACCATTAGTCACTCATTTAGGGACTAGTCTCTGCTCAAGGTGGGGGTCATTGGAGAAAGCTACTAAGAAAGGATGACAGAAAACAGGGAAATGAGGTGCTGTATCCAAAAAATGGGACCCCATGAAAGGTGAATTCTCCTACCATCAATGTAAGGATATCTAATCAAAGAAATGATACCAAATTTTCCCATTCCCATAATTCCTTGCACTCTATTCAGCATTTCATGACTTCCTTGTAAGATCTTTGTATTATGGAGCAATAAAAGCCTCTTTGATATTGTCACAATGGTCATTCTCATATCAACTTCCGGGAATCAGCAGCTACTTGTGGGCTTGTTGCAAATAAAGTCTGTCCCACAAGACTTCTTTCCGAAAGAATGGAAGGAAGGGAGGAAGAGAAAAAGAGAGAGAGAGAAAGAAAGAATAGAAAGACAGAAAGAATGAATGAATGAAAGGAAGAGAGAGAGACAGAGAAAGTGCGCACACTGCCTTTTGGAATTTCCTAATTAGATAGCACCTTCCAGTCAGACTGGTGATCTTTTAGACCCATCACTTCACTTTTATGCTTTTTCAGTGGAACCAAGTAGTACAAGTTCTGGGAAAACAAATTTCAACAAAATAAAATTAGACTCGCCCAACAATCCAGCTGCCCAGTGGGGGTTCCACTGGGGGAAGTGTGGGTGTATGTTTGCATGCACCCACTCACACACACACAGACACTCCCATTTTCACTATAAGTTTTCAAGTAAGATCTAGATGCATCTTGGTTGAGAATTTGCATATGGGATTCATCCACTGTATCCCAGATGCTAATGATTCTATTAAATAGTGTGACTGTCCTAAGCTATGCAGCTGAGTAATGTATTCTCAGAAAGGATGCATACAACAGACCAGGTCACTCTGTCCTCACCAAAAAGAATTCAAAAGATTATTCACGTCAGACCAACACAGGAAATACTGAAATGCTTAGATGGCAAAACATGAGTACAGGCCTAAGAGTGTAAAAAAAAACTAAAGTAGCATCATGTGAATAATCTTGTTTTCAAAAAGTCCAAGCTCTTTTAAGAATACAGAATGTTATATCAAATGGAGAGAGGAATAGGAATACATGATATAGGTTAGGCTGGAGCAGATGCATTAATTTCTGCAATCAAAGCCAGATGGTCCATTATAGAAATAGATTAGGAGGAGACAGGTTCTAAGGCCCTAGATCTAGAGTTGGGAGAAACCTCAGAGGTCCTTTCATCCAATGCCCTCATTTTACAGAGGAAGAAACCAAGGACCAGGGAGAAAGACTTTGCTCAGAGTGGCACCAGGACAAGAGCTTGAATGGACCTTGCAGGTCATCTAGTATGACCTTTTCATTTTAAAGAGAAGGAAACTGAGACCGAGGGTAGGGAAGTAATTTGAATAAATTTACAGTTTAAAAAAAAAAGGCAAGAATTGACCACTGGTGCTCAGATTCCAGAAGCATTTCTTTTTCCTACATACCCTCCCAGAGAAAACCTTATTAATAAAATCAAACTAAGATAAAGCCTGTGACCTTAATGCAGAGATGCTGCCAAAAAGATCATGATGACATACATCGGGGTGCAATGCCTGAATAGTAAAACAGACCCCCAAAAATATTACATCAGAAACAGGTGATGGACGGATGTCTTCTGGTGTTTGTAAGAGCGTTGCTGGGTCTTTACTTACAAGGCCCTCTGTATCTGTGGCACAGAGATATCAGATTGACAGAATAAAAGCTCCAGCCCTCCATCACACCATTGCATTAGCAATATCCTTGGGCAGCCCACTGTGGTAGTGAAGTCTTGAGTTAAGGCCACCTCTAATAGGCCTAAGTACAAGCAATTGAATGGACAGATGAAGGGTCTGGGATTCCCAAGCAAAGAACACATGGTAAGCTGCTCCCAACAAGGAAGATGTGGGATTTTAACAACCACAGTTCCATAACATATTCCAGAAGCTGGAGACAGTGCTGTTTTCTGTGTAGATTTGTTCATTGGGTGTATATGCTTTTTAATCCACTTAGAGAGCACTGTTTCACTTCACTTCCCAACCTAATGATGGCTTTGCAGATCTATTTCACACACATCCCAAATCGAGGTAGAATGATAGATATTGTTTGGTTGTTCCCTGTTTTATTTTCAAAAGCAAACTTGTTTCTCCCCAGTTGGATTTAGTCTCTCTATACATTGAAGAAGATGGAAGAGTAACTTGGATAGCCCGCCAAGGGAGCCTCAGTTATCATCTCACTATTTCTACATGAATTTCTGGCCCCTCCTTTTCCATTAAATTGTCCCATTTCTCTACTCCTGGAAAGTGGTCTTCTGTAGGTTCGTTCTCTCTCTCTCTCTCTCTCTCTCTCTCTCTCTCTCTCTCTCTCTCTCTCTCTCTCACACACACACACACACACACACACACACACACACACTCCATTAACTTCAGAGTAACTGCCTCCCTAATTGTTGTTCGTCCTTCATTGTCAAAGAGCACCACCCACACTAATTAGGGACCAAGTAGCTCAAGCAGTAATGACTCTCAGTCTCATTAGAAAGCATGCTATTCTTGCTTCCCAAGCAAAGAAATTATTAAGAAAGGTAATGCCAAGCCCCTTGCTAAATAAATAAAAAAAGTTTTATATGCTTCATAAACCTCTAACACTTGATAATGGCAAAAGAAAAAAAAAGTATGAAGAATCTCTCAGGGAGAATTTTCTGCCACAAGAGACTGGGTAAACCTTGCTGTACAGGTAAATTCATTCATTTTCTCTTGATTTTTGCCTCTCTTCTTTTCATGGAAATTCTGTTGTAAATCAGCCATTTTCTCAAAATACTTAGGAGTGAGGAGGAGAAATGTTAAATTTTCAGGCCTTTTCCTGAATCATAAACCCAATATGTTCTAATGTAAGACCTGAACCCGGATCTTCCGCCTGGACCCTGAAACCAGCTCTCTATCATGGCAATCTTCTAACTTGGGCTATATACAGCAGGTCCTACTTATCTGCCATTGTCCAGGAGATCCCAAAGCAAACAAAATCACACGTCCAGTCCACCTACTATTTTTGTGTTTACCTCCTTTGAAACATTTTCCTGTGGAAAAAGTCCAGATCCCCCCAGCATGGAGTGTTTCAACATTCAAGGTTCCCAGCAACTTTCAATTTCCCGGCACCCTGGAGTCACCCTGGTTGTAGATGGCTTTTACTGAAGTGAGGGAGAAGCTGGAGGAGGCGGCTTAGTATTTAGCACTTGGAGAGCGCCTCCATGATTAGGGAACACTTTGCAAATATAATTAGTTAATCTTCATAATCAGACGCTAACCTTTCAGACTAATTTGGATCTTGAATACTCAGGAAGAACTTTTCTTCCAGCAGGGTACCTAGCTGACTGTTGATGTTCAAGGCACACGAAAGAAAGGTTGCGTCAAAAGGCAGGGAAAGTTAGGGAGATCAGCAGGGAGATGGACAGTGAGGGGGGATGCGGTTGAAAGGAAGACTAGGCATGGGCCATTCTAAGGCAGCCTGCCAAAAATACAGCTCACAGTTTGTGATCTCTAGAATGAGGATTAAGGCTACCTAATGGTAGAAGCCAGCAGTTTGCTTGTTTTTCTTACTTGGCTTGATGATACAAAGAAAAAAAAAAAACAGAAAAGAAACATGATGGTGAAAACAAACTACTTTATGGCCACCTTTACAAGGAAATGTATAGAAAGACAACATGGTACAGTAGAAAGAGGGAAAAAAAAGAAAAAAAGAGACAGGAGATGAATATCTAAGTGCTTCATATGATACCGACTACCATGCAATTTAAAATTTCAAGAAACATAGCTTGGGGGTAATTTAATCAATTTATTAATAAGGCTTGCGTGTTTGTTAAGGATGGAGGTCAACAGCCATCTGAAGTGCTGAAGATCCCTCATGGCTGTGGGCTCAAGGTGTATAGCAGATGTTCCTGTGGATGGGAATCATCCATCCTGGTTGACAATTAATAAGAAAATTAATATTAGAAGGAGAGATGAACTATCTTACACTGAGGATCTTGAGGTACCTGACTTGGATCACCCAATTCTTGGTCAAAGAAATTTCAATTCCCATATCACCAAACTGATATGATCATCTTATGTATGGAAGAATACATATCTTCCAAGATATTTCTAAGTAAACACAACAAGTAGGAATCCACAGTCTTTGCCCAAAATTTCACACTCATAGATTTTACACGAGGGAGCAGAAAAAAGGGGGAAAGACCTTGGAACCAATTCAATAATTAGTTACTGATACAGGAGAAAAATAATAATTTCTCTCACCACTCATATGACCTTGAACATGTGTCCTGAGTAGACTTTACTTATAAAAATGAAAGGGCGGAACTAAATACTCTAAGGTCCATTCCAGTTCTAAATCGATGTTTTCATGAAAAAAAAGAGTAGTACTGGACTAAAGTCTCACATCTTAATAACTCCCTGCTTGTGTAACTTTTAGCATATCACTCAATGCTCCAAAACCTCTGTTTCCTCATCTGTAAAATCAGTGGGGTTAAAGTACAAAATCTCAGGGATCTCCTCCAGATTTATATTGATGATCACATTAGTGAACTAGGTTTCACTTACTGGGTTTCAGTTTCCTTTCAAGTAAATGACAAAGTTTGACTACAAGACCTGTGAAGTCCATTTAGCTTTAGCTCTAAATATAAATTCCTATATGGGACTTTGAACAACTCATTTCACCACTCTGAGCCTTGTTAATCTCCTCTAAAGGGTGATATGGTTGGATCAAAAAGCTTTTGAAGTCCCTGCTGGCTCTCAATCTAGAATTCAGTGTAGGATGTTTGAGACCTGCAATGTGGCCACTTCTCTGTGTGGAACCTATTCTATGATAGATGATATTCCTTTCAAAAAATTATATACAGATCCACCTACTCTATCTGAAACCCTATCATTCATGCAACTTTTTCAGTTGACCTCAAATATCAATAGAAAGTATAGGGTAAAGGGACTTTTAGTTAGCTTATAACTCAACTTCCTCCAAAAGTGATATACAGCATTGGTTTCAAAAGACAAATGGAGGCAAGATTAGATTAGGGATCATTAAAAGTTTTGCTTAAGCAGCTCCATCAGTGACTAGAAGGAGGGATTTAGATTGAATATTGTGGTGTTTAAAAAGGTGGCCAAGAAAATTTCCAATTAATCATTAAATTAATAATCCTAGCATTTTCTTAATTGAAAAGGATCAGTAGCACTCTTGAATGCCACAGAAATTCATTCCAGGGGCCTCACAGCTTAGATGCACTTGGAAACATGGGTGATCTGAAAGTAACACTCAACTTCAACCTATTAACAATTGAGAGAATAAATATTGCAATAAGAAGGTGGATCATTTCAATGAAGGGTTTAAAGAGTGACATCATGTCACTCCTATAAAAAGAGATTATCTATACAACCAACAACAATGAGCCTTGGGAAATATAGACAAAGGATCTGCCTTCACCGAAATCTGCCTGAGTAGAAGACAATGAATAGAAATTCACCAGACATAAGATGATCAAGTTAGGATGAATATTTTGCAGAGCTCACTGATGTTCTTCAAAGGATGAGCTTCTGAACAAGGAAATAAAACATAGAAAAAGGCTAGATCCCCCATAATTGGTCATTAATAATAATTTCCTTCCATAGTAATAATGATTCAGATAACAACAATAATTATGAGTAATTATAATAATAAACTTAATGTAATAATAATTATAATAAATAAAAACAAATAATACTAAAAACATGCTATTAGTTTTAAAAGCATTTCATATCCACATACTAAGGCTATAAACCAAGCACAAAAATCTTTATTTTCCCTATTTCACATATGAAAATGATGAAGCTTAAATCAATATACAAGCACTTACTGAAAGTCTCCTATGTGGTAGGCAACATACTGAGTGCTGGGCACACAAAGACATAGCCATTCTTATCCCAAAAAAGTAATTGAGACAACAAGAAGCTAAGCAGCATGAGCAAGGTTATTCAGATACACTTAATACTCAGTTCTTAGTTGGTAAACAATGAGAATGGAGCCAAGTTGAAATAAGATTTGAAAATCATAGTCTCCTATGTGTTACTCTAAGCCCTCATTCCCCTTCTCCCTCCTGCCTCAAGGAAACTTTGGGTCTTCACTGTAATACAGGGAATTGGACATCCTGCAATCAATCGCCGTGGATCAAGAAGATTAAATGGGGTTTGGGGACATTACAAATAAATCATGACCATTTGTAGCAAGTCAGCCTAAAAAGCATCCCCCCTGGCAAGCTCTTGCATTTTCTATACCCTACACAGCAGTCTACCTTGCTCTTCTCTAGTTCAAGCTCCACTGGCACAGATGTCCAAAAAAAAAGGTTTTAAAATTTTCTTTCTGGAGATGTTTTCAAAAATCTACAAGAATCTAGGTTTAGGTATACTTTAATCTAAAATACTAGAATAATTGGATTTAGAGCAAGAAGGACCTTAGAGGCCACCTGGTCCAACCTCTTCATTTTACAGAGGAAGAAACTGAGGAATAAAAGGTGAAGGGACTTATTGTAGGTGAGGACATATGGAGTATATGTGTAAAATGGGATTTGAAATCAGGTCCTCCTAATTCTAAGTCTCATGCCTTATTTAAAACACCATACTGCCTGTGAATCCAGTGTCAGCTAGGTCATACAGTGGAGAGCACTGGGTGTAGAGTCCAGAAGACCTGAGTTGAAATCTGGCCGTAGACACTTATTATCTGTGATACTCTGGTTAAGTAGCTTATGTTGTCGCCTTACCTTTCATGAAGATGATAATAACAGCTATCTTTGCAGAATTGTTGTGAGCATAAAATGAGTACATATTTCTAAAATATGTTGTGAACCATTGAACACTGTATAAATGTTAGCTAACAATTATCCCTTCCACATCACTCTATTTCTATATATCACAGGTTGACAAAAGAAAATTAAATGGGAAATTATTAAGAGTATTACAGAAGCTGCGCACAACATGAAAAAATAGAAACTCATAAGTACATGTATAGTATAAGATCAATCCAAATCATATACTAAATTGCTGTGAACACTCCATAAAAAAAATTTTAAAATTCAGCCGTCTTCTCTGTTATGAAATGAGGGCCAAAATCGTTTGCATGGATTTTCTAGACCACACAATCACCATGTGTTGACCCCTGCATTGTGGAAGGGATAATTATAATAGTAATGACAATAATAATATGGGATATTCTGATTTCATGATACATGAATCAATAACATCAATGATACTTGAAGCCACAGGGAATGCAGAACCAATGACAAGTGCCTGATCTTGTGGAGTAAGACAGAGGTAATGTACCCAAGGAAAACTCAGCCAATTACATTCAGCCAAAGCCTGTGGTTCCCATTTCTAGAAAGAACACTTTTAGGGATACTCGACAAAGATCATCCCCAACTCCAGATCCATGTTGGAAAAATTATATTGCCTTTCTATCAAATGAAAAAAGTTCAGGCCTTAGATTGCACTAAAAATCCACTTTTGCAATTTCAAGGACCAGAAAGTTAATCCACAAGTAGTACCTTGGTAACAACTTACCAAAACTGAAAACACGTAAATGTTGCAGACAGTGCTTAGTCCCATCAAAGGAAAAAAAAAAGGAAAAAAGAACTAAAACTACAAATGATCCAACCATGGATCTAAACAATTGCCTGAAACCAGTGAAGCTTTTTCAAAATTCTAACATACACAAAGTCGAGCACTTTGCCTAAAGACTGAGGTGACATTTGATGCAAAAGAAATTTCAATAATGTATATGAGATGACAATTATCATTCCATCTGGTCTCAAATGGAAGGAAACAAGATCAAATGCAGATATTTCATACAAGACCTGCTAAAGGCTAACTGATCAAATCACAAGGCAGATGGAGTTGTCCCAGAGTGGCACACAGTGCCTAGGGAGGGAGTGGTTTGCACTTAGTAACATATTAATAACTCATTAGCACTATCATTTTCCTCATACTTAAGTGATTACATTAACTGAGCTGAGAAAGAGAATCCAATCTACCCCCCCCCTATATATATACTTTTATCCAATTACTTGATAATAATTTTTTTTAATTACCAGGTTAAGAACATATTCTGAGGGAACTCCACTGAAGATCTTAACAAGCTAACACGAAACCACTAATGGCTATCTGTCAAGTAATAGATATATTGTTTTGGCTTATGAAAATCATTGAACACATAGCTCGTTTTATATAATCCTTTTTAGGACAGACACCAGAAATGCAATTCCTAGGTTAAAAGCTATGATCATTTTGAACTTTTACTGTTTACTACCAGATTTCTCTCCAAAAACATTCAGTTGTGTGATTCTTATGTATTTTGAAGATGAGAAAACTGAGGCAGGCAGATGCTACATGAGTCACCCAGAGAGACATAACTAATAAGCATCAGAAAGATTTGAAAGCTGAAATTCATGATTCCATAATTAACACTCTATCTACTATACCACACAATGGCTTCAACTTTGTCTTCCTCCACAACCTTCCCAGAATTAAGATATTCTTTTTTAAAATGAATTAGAAAATTAGATGGTTAGGAGGTGATGCCTCCAGGTTCTTTTAATTTGAATCTCCTTAGGTATGAGTGAACTTTAACGTTTTTCAAATTATTATTAATAATAACTCTCTTTTTAAAAATTACCTATTCTTATTATTTGATCACTTATCCACAGGGAACCAGGACAAAATAGAGACCTCTTTTGCTTTTTGGATTTGTACTTCCTTATATATTTCACATGTCAAGTTTTCTTCTGTTAAATTTGGTGCACAAATTTTCCATAAACTCTTCTTTTCTTATTTCTTTAATTATATTCATTTTGTTGGGTAGATTTTTCTTAAATTTTCACATAAAGTAATCAAGCAATCTACTTTTTCCTTAATAATTCATGCTATTTCATTAATTGAAACACGTCATCTCTCTTCCACTACTGAGATAAATACTTTATTCCATTTTCTTTCATATTTCTTATCATTTGTTTTTCACACATCTCTTATACAACTATAATTCCCTATATATGGTATCAGATGGGAGTCTAAATCCCTTTCCAAACAGATTACCAGTGAATTTTCCCAAGTACATTTGTAATATAATGAGCTCTAAGCCAGAAAGTATAAACTAGTTAGAAAAGACCACTTTATTTGACAAAAACTGCTGGGAAAGACTGGAAAGCTATTTGGCATAAATTAAGTGAAGACCAATATCATGCACTATGCATCACAATAAATGGGTCATAAGATCACAACTCTAACCTCCAAATGGAAATGTGAAGTGAAAATAAAATACTTACATCATAATAAATCATGAAGAAAGTAACATCTGATTTTTTTTCCACAGTCAAAAAAGAGATACAGGAGATCTTGAGAGACTGAATTTCATTTTAATTTCATGAAAGTGAACCTTCCCAACCCCCCAGCAAAAAAAAAAAACAACAAAAACAACAGCAACAACTAGAGCTGTTCATTTCAATTATACAGAATAACTCGGTTTAAAGGAAAATCTTTGCATCAAACATTGTTGATGTGTCTGATATCCAAGGTATACAGGGAAATAAACCAAATAGGGTCTCCCTAAACTCTTTTAAACTTAAAATTGGACTAAGATTTTTGAAGACCTTGCATAAGAAAATTGCTCTAGTGAATTAGTAAGAGTCGACAGATATAAACAGGCCACCTTCAGAATAATCACATGCTATTTGAAACTACGAGAAAGATTGTTCCAAAATCACTAAAACAAGAAAAAATGAAGTGGAATCTCACATTTAGTGAAATTGGCAAGATGGGACAAGATGAAAAGAGTCCAAGATGGAAGGGCTGTTGAAAAACAAACACATGAATACTATAAATTGTAGATCTATGAATCGGTCCAAACAGTCTGGAAAGCAATTGCACTGATGCTAAGGAAGTGACTAAAACATCCACATTCTTTGACCCACACATCATACTCTACAAGGCATATATCCCAAGAATGTCAAGGACAGAAAAGAGATCCCTTCTATAGGAACATATAACTAAAGAAACTGTGGTCAATTAAAAATAATGAGATAAGTGCTATTTTATTTATATTGAAGTTTGGTTTTTTCAGCCATATCAGATTCTTTGTGACCCCATTTTGGGCTGTCATGACAAAGTCATCAAAGTGCTTTACCATTTCCTTCTCCATCTCATTTTACGCTAAAGGAAACTGAGGTAAAAAGATAGGAGTGAGTTCAAATCTATGCTCAGACACTGACTACTAGATTGGACCCCAGAAAGGCCTCTGTTTTTAGCTAGGGGCAGATAAAGAAAACCAAGTTGATGTTGCCCACCAAGACAGTACAAGGGGCTTGGGTTGTAATAAAAATGACATGGTTAACTATATACCCAATTGCAAGGAGATGGAGTCCTAGTAGACCAGATGTCAGGAAGCTTGGGTCCTGCTACATGCTTGTATCCCTTTTTTGGTTTTTGGTTTTATCCACCATTTGGTCAATAGTTAAGAAGCTGGTCCTGAGAGGACCAAATCAAAGAATAAACATCTTCCCCTTTTGCTAGAAAACATCCATCCAGGAATACTCCTTGAACCAATCAGTCCCCTAATGCTGCTTGATCCCACTCTGCTTTATTAGACAATAAAACCTTTTCCTTTCAGAAACCAGTTCAGACAGGTAATTCTTATCTATCGAACCTGCTGTCTCACTGCACTACCTGTCTGACTCTGGGAAAGTCAATTAACCTGCTAAGCTCAAAACCCTCACATTGCAAAGTAGAAACAATAATAGCATTGACCTCCCATTGGCAGTTGGGAGAATAAGCTTGTGAAGCACTTAGCACAGTACTTGAAAGAACCATTAAATGTTAGCTATTAGCTATTATTAGCCCTGAGTGAAAATAAATGTCATGCAAACAATATACATCAAGAAAAAAAATTTTAAATATGATTAATATCGTCTGTCACTTTTATTTCCTATAGGTTTAGAAAGGAATAACCTTTTGTATATATTCAGTCAAGTGTCTATTACATACACACATGAGCGTGTGTGTATAAAAACACAAACACATATATTCTACTGGCAGAGTTTTCAAATTTTCCCCCAGACTCGGGTTTTTAGTAGAGCTGTTCGTTAATAAGTTTTATATTTGGGGATATGCAACACTCCATTTTCAACATGCTCCTTTGATAGTCTCGCCTGACTTTCTTTTTTCTCATTTAATTTTATTACACAGCATGTGTCTTGCAAATATAATGATTTAAAAATAAATATGGCATTCACTTTAAATCCTATGTCATTAATATATTGTTTAAATAAAGACTGCCAAACACCACCATTCATTCCCAACAACAATAATAGCAATATACTATCCTAGTCCATTGATGTGGCATATTGAAAAATAACTTTTTAAGTAGGAAGACAATGCTATCTATTACATTTTTCTCTTTCAGTGTTGTTCAGTGCCCAAGTTTTAATTGACAACATTACTGAACAATACATATCATTAATGTTTATTATATTTGTTAGTAAAAAATAAATGTCATATTAAGCATTAATGTTAAATGTTATTCTACAGTTATATAACATTATTATGCAATATATTATAACATTATTATATTCATATTATTTTATTTTATATAATGTTATATTTTATTTTTAATTTTATATTTTTATATTTTATTTTATATAACATTCATGTAACATCATCTTTCATGTTTTCTAAATTCATTTGTTTCACCCATTCTCCTCATTCCCCTACTCACTATGGAAATTTAGAAAAAAAGACAGTCCTCTCTAGATAGTTACACAGTTGAACAAAACAAATTCCCACATGAACCTTGTCTAAAAATGTACATCTCTTTTTATTTTTTGAGTTTATCACTTCTCTGTTGGGAAGCTGAATGACATGTTTCCTCAGTCTTTTAGACACATGCTTTATCAAAACATTGATCAGAGTTCTAAAATCACTGAATCACATTTCTCTTTTGATGTTGTTATTATAATACAAATGGTTCTCCCAAATCGGCATCCTTTGCACTACATCAGATTATAGAGATCTTCACAGTGTTCTTTGCAACTCTCTATATCAACATTTCTTACAACACAATAATATCCCACTGCTTTCATATACTATAATTGGTTTAGCCATTTTCCTTTAGGAGGACACTCCCTCAATTTCCAATTTATGGCTACCATGTAATGACCTACTATAATAGTTAATTTTTCCTGCAAATTTCATTATAATTTTACCTACTTCTAGAGAGAAGTCTTGTTTAATCTTTTGACTACATCAAATAAATAATTATAGTTGGGAAGGATTCTTGTTTTTGGTAGAGTTATCTGATCAATTCCATTTAATTCTACATGATTCTATGCACTATTAACCAGGAACTGATGCTACAAGGACAAAAATAAAATGAGACTTATTTTCACGGAGCTCATATTCAACATGGAGAATCAACATGTGAAGATAAATAGTTACAACATAAATAGCAAGTAATCTGAAGAACCACAATAACAATTAAGGGGTTGGGGTGGGTTAGGTATCACTTTTACACAAATTAGCGCATAAACTGAGTTTTAAAGAAAGTCAAGAATTCCAATAAACAGTAGTACAGAATGAAGGAAAATTTGTGGACATGGAAAACTGTATGGGAGGAAGCATGTAGACCATTTTGACTAAAATTAGAATAAATTTTGGGAAAAGTGAAATAAGTCTGGAAAGATAGTTTGGAACTAGATTAAAAGAATTTTGTATGGACACAGAACAGAATATTCTAGAAGTAAAAGGGAGCAACTAGGTTCCTGTTCAGAGAATAAACACAGACCCATTCCTGAATGAAGTACTGGACTTCTTAGAGTCAGGAAGATATGAATTCAAATCCTACTTGAGACACTAATCTTTGCCTCCTTCTCTTAGCTATAATATGTGCCTGAGTTTCCTTACCTGTAAAATGAAGATGGACTTGTACATTGCTTAAGTCCGTTCCACCTTCCTATCTATGGTCCTAGATTACCTTTTTCTTGATAAGGAGGTTTTTATATTTTTCCATACAGAAGTCCTAGGTTCACGTCTCCAAAATATGATTGTTTTTATAACAACCGAAGAGTTTTCAATGACATTCCCATGAAATTTATTGATACCTAATAATTTTCCAACCTGTATAAGTCAAGTGCGTACCTATCTCCTCCCTGTATTACATGGTAAGCTCATAAAAGACAGGAAATGAGTCTAATTATGTCTTTTCTGGTCTTTTAATAAGTAGGTGCTTAACAAGCATTAGTGCAATAGTTCTAAGATGGGGATTGTGGTTTGGGTTAGAAAAAATGGAGGACCCCCAGAGTCTTAGTTATCCTCATATCTAAGAAAAGAGCTGACGTTTAAGTCACAGAGAAGGCAATAAGATATATAGTAAGAAAGATGTTTTAAAAAAAAAAAACAGAATGTAGAAGAGGATAAGAAATAAAGCTGAAAAGAGATAAAAAGCTACAGGGCTTAAGTTTCTGGAGAAAAACCAAAGTTCCTTCATTTCCACCTATTCATTTAAGTCAGATCAATTCTAGCAGTCATACTAAGTCCCTATTTTTCAGGGCCACTTTTCTCAGCAGTAAGAATGTAATTTTTTTTAAAAAATGAATAATAAAATCTCCTCTGGACGAATTTCTAGTTACCCGAAGGGTAAGACAAAGTATAAGTAGGGGCAGCTGGAAGGTGGTATAACAAATATAGCACCCAGCCTACAGAAAGGAAGACTCATCCTCTGTGACCTTAGGAAAATCAATTCACTTCATATGCTTTGCTTTCCCCAATTAGAAAATGAGTTGGAGAAGGGAAAGAACAAAACCACTCCAGTATCTTTCAATGGAAAATCTTAAATGGGGTCACAGTTGGACATGACTGAAATATGACTGATCTTTCACAAGAAAGACAGTTGCATAGATAGAATAATTCAGAACCACCTAAGGAAGGAGAAGACACTGATCATCAGAAATTTGAAAATGTTTTCAACTGGAGTGTGCTAACTCTTGAAGAACACTATGAATTTCAAGAAGCAAATGGAAGGATACAGTGTTGAGCATATGTGACAAAGCCTGCAAAGGCACAGGGTTAAGGAATGGAATGGGATCTGTAAATAGAGAAGGCTGGCTAAAAGGCAAAGAGAAAATATATCATATGATTTTTTTTTTTAAAGACTGGCCTCCTTACCTTGCCCAAGCTGCCCATAGAGGGGCCATTCAGGGTCCTCATCCTATGACTGATCAGTCTGGAAACTTCTCTCCTTCTGACCTGAATGAACTTGCCTATCTGTAAAAAACTGAGTGCTTCTCATTCTCATTCCCAAGGGCTGACCATATTGGTGTGAGCCTTAGTGTGGACATCCAATCAACTTAACCTACTGCAGTTCAGAACCCTGGACCTGAAGTGACCCACTATGCTCAGCCTACCCAGGAGCAGGGAATTAAGGCAGGGATCATCATGTCCAGCATCCAATTATATTCTCTTTTTTTCCCCTGAGGCAATTGGGGTTAAGTGACTTGCCCAGGGTCACATAGCTGTGTTAAGTGTCTGAGATCACATTTGAACTCAGGTACTCCTGACTTCAGGGCTGCTGCTCTAATCACTGTGTCATCTACCTGCCCCCACCCAATTCTATTTTCAGGGAGAAAATAGAAAGGCATTGATTAGATTGAAATATAATCAGATGCCTTCAGAACTAGTTGTATGTCTGGATGCAAAAAGTTGTTGATGGTTTAAGGTGAGACTCCAATAGAGTCAAAAGATCTGTGTTTGGCTGTGATTTATTTTTTAAGGATTTTAAACAATAACATGGAAAAGACAGAGATGCTGTACTTAACAAATTTGCAAATGGCATAAAGAAGAGAAAAACAGCAAAGATCATAAAAGGCAGAGCCAGCATCCGTCCACTTTGGTACAAGATTCAAAGGTATCTTCACAAACTAAAGCAATAGGCTAAACCTAGTAAGAAAAAACTCTAAGAGTGATCGTTTTAATGTCTTGGAGTGGAACACAAAGGAAATCACATTAGCAAGTATAGCATGGATGAGGTATGCTTTGATGACCTGAAATAGGTCTGGGAATTGTGCCTGACTACAAGCTCAACCTGAGTCAATAGTGTGATATGTCAGCCGAAAAGCAAATTCAGCTACACTAGGAAAATCCTAGTTTATATAGAAATGGAGATAATAGTTATTCTTTTATTGTTGTTTGTTCTTCAGATTTTAAGGGGACCAATGACATCATGGGGTAATAACTTGAGTGTGTACAGGATTTAAGCAAGGTAGATTTGCACAAAATAGCCTGCCATACTCTTTCTTCAAGAGTCATAGAGATCCAGTGGAAAGACAAAAGTCAAGATGGCCAAGGATGCAATGAATGACCTTAGCATTTTCGATGTCGAACGAAGATGATATGAAGGTACTCAGTTCTAGGTACCACAGTGTAAGGAGGATATGTAAAAATGGAAAGGAGTCTGAAGGAGGACAACCCAAACGGCAAAGCGCCTAGAGCAGTGGTCCTCAAACTTTTGTTCTCAATATCTTTATCCTATTAAAAATGATTGAGGATCTGTCCAAAGAGTTTTTTTTATGTGGTTTATAGTTATAGATATTGATCACATTAAAAATAAAAAGTAATTATGAATTTGTAGACTCTCTGAAAGGATTTCAGAGATTCCCAGGATGCTCTGGACCAGACGTTGAGAACCAGTGGCCTAGAGTCTATGCCATAGCAGGATCTCTTAAAAGCCTTGGGAAGGTGATCTAAAGAGAAGTCTAAGGGATCAAAAATAGAGGGAGGGTATTAGAACATAAAATCTCTCTTAAAGTATTTGAAGGGCTATCATATCGAGGAGGTATTACACTTGTTCTTTCTGATGCTAGAAGGTCAAACCAAGAACAACAGGTAGAAGTGACATAGAACACTTAGGGTTGATAGCAAAATAAAAGCTTCCTAACAAACCTGTTTACAAAGGACACAGGATTTCTCAAGAGGTAGCATATTCTCCTTCATTAGAGAACACCAAGCACTGGAGTACTCTGGACAACCACTTATTTGGAATGTAATAATGGGAAAATTCATATAGTACTTATACTAAATGGCTGCTGAAGTTTCTGATAAATCTTAAATTCTGTGATTCTGAGAAATCACAAAGGAAACATTAGAACAAGAAAGGCAAGGGGTTTGTGTCAGACTGCTAGGTTCCTGTATCTTCACATAAAAGAATTAACGTCAAAAGGATCTTTAAGGTCATTAGGTTCAAGGATCCCATTTACAGGAGTAAAAATTAAGGCAGAGGGAGGTTAAGTGACTTACCCAGAATCATAAATGAGAGCCTGAAGCACGATTTCACATAGTTCTCAATCAATTATTCCAAGTTGATTCTAAAACACTCAGTCAACAATCAACAATTAAGTATCTACTATGTGCTAAATGATATATTTTGGGGATAAAAAGAAAGGCAAAATTTGTTCCTTACTCTCAAGCAATTCAAAGTGTAATTGGGGAGAGCCCATGTAAAAGAGTTTCTAAACCTTTTTTGTGAATGTGTGGTAGACCCCTTTGAATACTGAAGCTCACAGCCCCCTTCTTGAAATTTAATTTTCAAAATATTAAATAATTTTATGGACTGCAGGTATAAAACACCCCCATTTGTAACCATGGGCAATCACTGCAGATTTGTGACAAGGGCAATGACGTGGTAAGGTTTGTTCCTTACATAAGATCATTTTGCAGCTAAGTAGAAAACGGATTGGAGAGGGAAGAGACTGGAAGCAAGGAGGCAATGGAGACTATTGTAACATTCAAACAACAGACAAAGAAGACCTGTACGTACTGGTTGTTGCCTGCTCCATAAAGAAAACAGGATATACATGAGAGACATTGTGGATGAAGAGGAATAAAGATTAAGAAAGAAACTGGGTATTGGAGAGAGAAGGGCTTGGTGAGGAAGAACACAGGAAGGATGCTGATGTTATCAATGGGAAAAAGGGAGTTTTTGAGGACTGGTGTAATTTCAAATCTTCATCTCCACCTGCCCAATATACTACTGGTGACCCATTACATAAGAGCTCTTTTCATGCTCCCACACCATCCTAGATACTATCATTTTCCTCTTTCTACTCTCCCTGTAACTGGTTTAATTTAGCAAAGCAGCTGTAGCATAGTAGCGGGCTAAACCTAAAAGTCTTAAAACATGGAGTTCAAATCCCACCACAGTAAAAACCTCTGTGACTGATTACAGTACTTATAAAATGAGAGGGTTAGAAGAGACCATCTCTAAGATCTCTTCTACCTCAAGAACTATGAGTACATGTGTGTGACTTTGGACAACTCCCTTACTTTCTCTGGGACTCCTCTTATATGTAATCAAAGCAATGGACTACATGCCTTCGGAGATCCCTTTCAGCTCTGGATCAAATAAAATATTAAGTATTCTCTCTATGTGCATTGAATATCATCCTCTTTCACTAGGTAGACTATAAAATGCCCCTCTCTGTTTTGGATGCTGTAGGAGCTGTATATTCCCTGCTAAATTTCAGATGAGAAGACATTTTCATTAGTCATTGGAACTGTCAGAGAATGGAACAGGGAGACTAACTATTAAGGAAACACAGCTCCCCTTAGTGGCTGTGGAGAATGGTCAAAGTGACTAGGACTGGGAATTTTAAAAGACAAAATCCAAACACTCTCACACCTCACCCAATCACAAGAGAAAAATAATACCATCGTCTGGGATTTTATGAAAGAAAAATATCTTAAGTATCTGACATGCTAATTGAGTTATCGGGACTCAAAGGCTAATGCAGATGAAATCAATTCTCACATCCATACTTTGAAGCTACAGCCTCTAAGCTGAAAGTAACATAGGGGGTGGGGGTGCGCGCCACCCCCTGCAAGTCAACATCAGCCCAAAGTCTCTGGCATGGGAGCTCTGTGTGCTAAAAGAAGAGGTGTGTGGGAGTGAGGCTACACTGATTACAGCTTGAGCTGAACAGAGAGAAGTGGGAGATGGACCAGCTCCAAGGCACTTAGTAGGAATTTGCCAAAAGGGGAAAACCAAAGGCGTCACCATTGGGACCAGTGTACTAATAAATTGTCTGACTTTTTTAAAAGAGAGAGGCGAAAAGAAGCAAAATAATATGGAAGGTTTTGCTTCTACAAGCCTTGTACTCATTCCATGAGGAAGATTCTCTAGGAATCAATCTCCTCATTGGTAAAATGGTGAGGGCTGAAACGGCCGTTTAACTACTTCCGGCCTTTCATACATGAGTTTTGCTTTTTCCCTTTGAAGTAGAGGACAATGGCTGTAGGGAAGTCACAACCTCCTTGGGCTTCCTCATCTTTAAAATCACAAGCCTGGACCTTCTACAGTTTTTTCCAACCTTCAATCTCTGAACACATAACAGACCTCTACCTTGAAAATCTCATGAATTAGCCACTTGCAATTGATTCTCTAACTTGAGCCTCAACTGATAGATCTAACTTCTATAGATTTTTCTAAGTGCCTGTTAGACACCTCCAGTAAGTATCACTAAAGCCTCAGTGTGTCTATGATCTAAGTCATCATCCACCCCATTTCACCCTCAATCAGCTCTTCCTCCATACTCCCTTATTTCTATTCATGCTATGACCACACGCTCCCACTGACCCAAACTACAAGCCTCAGTCATCATTCAATCATTCTTCTCCTTTTCTCCCATCTGCAAATCCCATCAGCTGTCTGGGTCTTACTGATTAAATCTCTAGAATGACTTTCAGCTATATCCTCTCCCTTCCTTCCCCACTACCACTATCCTGGATTCAACTAATTCAACATCAGCATATTTATGGAACACGTCCTATGTGCCATACATTGTGCCAAGTGCTGGGGTTAGGAAAAAAAATCAAATTTCTGCCCTCAGACATTTGATTTCCTGGTAAGTACAATCTTTAAGTTTAGCACACTTCTTCGGAAAGGGTTTAAAGCATCAGTACCTGTGGAATAATATAAAGCAGGGATTTTGAATTATATCCTTACATGACGATGCAGACTTTCAGCTGTTAATCTCATATCTGGACAGCATAAGTAAAATTTGAGCCAATCTTTAAGGAGGCTATTACATTGAGAAAAGTGCCCGTTTAATAAGAAAAGTCCAGGGTTCTGTACGCTTGCATGTAGTTATGAATGACAAATGATTGTTTATGGTCGATACCTTGAAACCCCCTAATGTTATTTTCTTGATCTAATCTCTGAGAAAAAAAGCAGACCTCATACCAGTAAAATGCAATCCCTTAATCTTGTCCCCTCTTTGGTGCACACAGGGTTTGCCTTCACCACTTTTCTCTTCAATTTTGTATGTTTCATTATTCACAATATAATTGTGAATTGTACCCTTCTACCCAAAAATATAAGCTTGGGGTGCAGGAGTGCAGTGTTCTCCCCTTCCTTTTTTATAAGGAACCAAAAAATAAAAGTGAGGCTGGGGGTGGGATGTTGCTAGAGAGACACAGGACCAGTTGATAAGCATCAATTAAACACCTACTATATGCCAGACATTATGCTGGGCTCTGGGAATACAAAAACAGTTCTAGCTGTCAAAAAGCTTTCATTCTGGGAATTCACAGATAAGTAGATAAGTGATGTATTCAAAATAAATAAATGATTACAAATGTTGACAACTATTCGGGGGGGGGGGGATTCTTAATATTGGGTCCATGAACTTTAAAAAAAACCTATTTTGATACTTATAATTTGATATAATTGGTTTCTTTTGTAATCTGATGTATTTTATATATTTAAAAGCATTCTTCTGAGAAGGGGTCCATTGATTTCCTCAGACAACCAACATGATCAAGGACACACTAAAAAGGTTAAGAACAAGTGAAGTAAGGAAAGCAGGAATAACTTGAGCAATTCACTTATTTGGGCCTCTTAGGGGCACTACAGAGATCTGTTACTGTAACATGGGCGAGTCTTTCAGTGGAAATCCACATGGACACATGGGAACCATGGTTCGAGAGGAGGTAAAAATAAAAAACGAGCACACTGCTGTCCTCTGCTAAGGATATAAAGGTCTAGCTGTCAGATCAGATAGGTAAGGGCAGAATTTGCTTCAGGAAGTCTTATAAAAGTGTTATAAAAACCCAGGAAGAATGGATTATTTAAGAAGGAAAAATAGCCAATCAAGTGTCAAAGACTTCACAGAGATCAAGAAAGAAGATATAATCAGGAAACTAAAAGGTGGATGACATTTGGAGAGACCACTTTCAGTTGAAAATGAAGGGAGATTACAATATGGAAGATTGTTCAGATTAAGTTCTCAAGGACTTTGGCTGTGAAAGAAAATATAGAGGTAAGATAAGTACTGGGAATGGTGTGATTGAGTGAGTGTTTTTGGAGGAATCATGAGCATATATGTAGGAAGTACAGAAGAAGCCAGTAGGTAGGGAGAGACTGAAGATGAGAGAAAGATGAGAGAGAGAGAGAGATACACACAGACACAGACTGGAGTAACCTCCAGTAGTAGACTGAAGACAATCTGAAGACAATGGGAGGAGAATTCACATATATGGTCTCCAAAAAGTCTTGGTACAATTTTAAATTCTAATAAATGTGTGTATATACATACGTACACACACACACACACACATTCCCATTTGAACTTCATACCAGTTCTGTGAGATAAGTACTACTGTTTTTTAATGCCCATTTTACAAATAAAGAAAAGAAAGCTCAAAAGTTATTTCTCCAAGTCATACACCTAGTAAATGTAAAAAGTATTCTACAAACCAATCTTCCTAATGAGGCTATGCTACCTTATCAAAACAGAAGATTACTAAATCTACATATCTAGCCACCATATATTTCTCTTGAGTTCTAGTTCCATATAACCAGCTACATCTGGATAAACCATAAACAAATCAAGCCCATCATGTTCCAAGCTGAAGTCATTGTTCTTTCCTCTGACCTAGCTCTTCCTCTTCATTTCCATACTTATTTTGAGATTAACTCTAACCTTTTGGTCACAAAATGTTCAACCACAGATTCATTGTTGACTCTTCTCTCACTCTTACTGTCCACCATCTGATGAGTTTCCATATATTATGAATTGTAACTCCATAGCATCTCTCGTCCTCTTCTCTGAACTCATACAATCACTATTTTAGTTACTTGAAGGAGGTTCCATTCTAATGAAACCAGTACTCTACTGGGTGTGGAACAGTTCCAAGTGAAAATCTTAAAATTCTCTGAACCCATTATGTTTTGATGTAATACTTCTCCATGGAAGATGTTCCTAATCATATTGAAAGAAGCCTAGGTATTTATTCCCCTGCTCTCAAGTTGAAGTTGATAAATCTATGCTTCTTACTTGATATACTTACACTTGATATACTTTTCCTCAATGGCATCATAGAGCCCAAAATTCATTTTTTCCTAAATTCATTTTTAACCCTAAATTAACTTTTAACCCAATTCAATCGGTTCTTACTAGTTCATGCTCCATTCTTAATAGGAGAATATTAAATGTGAGCCAATAATCATAGCATAAATGGCCATCATGATTGAGTCATAAGAGATGAGGAAAATTTTAACAAGAAAATTAAAGCTAAATCATCAAAATGTTAAATAAAACAAGAATGGCCCAAATGGGATGGGGATAGCAAGGGGGAAGAGGTTGAAAGGGCACATAAGACAGAAATCTTAGCAAGAGAGGCATAGAATTTTCCATTTAAAACAAGTTTTTAATTTTTAGTTTTGCAGAGTCTATAGGGGACCTAAATATTTTCATTTGACTACTTCTGTCACAAGAAGTTATCAGACTGGCCCCAGAAGTCATAACTAGACCCATTGAAGGAAAAGTGCATTTCTGGTATTAAGAGGGGCAGCTTCAACAGAATGTTCTAACAATCAAATCAGTCCAAAAGGAAAATGAGATGTCTCTGGAAGTGGCCACATACCTTAACTAACTCTCCAAAGGTTTTCCAACAAAGACCATATTCAGGAAAACTACAGAGGTAAGGAATTCTTTTTCCAGACATGACTTTTGGTTGTCAAATGGATCCAGGAACTCTTAATCTAAAACACTGTCCAGCATACTGGAGGTCAATTTTATTGTAAGATTTTGTTGATGGTTTTTTAAGTTTAAAATATATATTATTATATGTGGAAAATATTTATGAAGGTTATAAAAACTATGCTGGGCTAATACAGGTAGGAATGTTTAATTGAATCAAGATATAGTCAATTTTAAAAATATAAATGGAAAAAAAACTACCTCCAAAGGAGTGAGCTCCAATTGTAGAAATCTGGCTGACTGCCAAGTTCTGACTAAGCCCAGTTCCATTTTGTCACCTCAAAATAGAAGGCAATATAACACATACACTAAAGAATAACATGAGTGGAAAGGGAAGAAAATCTCATGGGGGAAAAGCTCCCCTTTTTTAAAAAGAAAAAACAACAGAGAGAATCAAGAAGTAGTAAGAAGAAAAGCAAAGCAGGAAGGAAGGAATGAGGGAAGGGAAGGGAAGGGGAAAAGAGGAGAAGAATGAGAGGGAAAGAAAGAGAAGGGGAAGGAAAGGGAGGGAAGGGAAGAAAAGAGAAGGGGAAAAGTGAAGGAGAGAAAAAGAAGAAAAAAGAGAACAGAAGGAGAAAGGGGGGAGATGGAAAGGGAGAAAGAAGAGAAGGGGAAGAAGGAAAGGAAAAAGGGACAAAGAAAAGGGAAGAGTTTTAATTATATAGAGTAAGACTATGCAGTAAAAGAATTTTGTACAGAAATACTCAATAAATAAGAGAATGTTTTAGGAATACTGTCAACTAGAACCCTAGAAAATATAATAGAATTGTGACAAGAATGTCCACAATGGTTTGACACTTAAATAAAATTGTTTTTGCAACACCTACGAAGCAAAAGTAGATAACCTTTTATGGAAAAACTCAAAATGAGAATGAACTGTTGATAGCAGAGACAGAAATTCATAACAAGTTAATGAATGCAAAGAAAATGGAAATGTACAAAATAGCTTTAAAATGTGATCGTACAATGAAAATTATTAAAGCAAATCAAAAGACAGTGAAATTAAGGGTATGTGTAAGAGACTGACAATCAAAGATAGTTGAACTGGAAAATATAGAACTCAAAGGAATAATCAAAGAATCACTAACATTTGAGAAACATACAGTAAGACAAAAGGATTGAATAACATATTTCAAAAAATAAAAAGACCAGAAATACTAGAGAAAGAATGGAAAGGAAAAGATTGATAGGATCAAAAGAGAAGATTGGCCAGATTTAACATGCCCAAAATAATATGGCTATAATTATAGTTAATTGTAATGTGCCTTTTGTTATTTATGGAAAATGTCAAAGAAAGATTAAACCAAAGAGACATTATATGTCTAAATATAATTTGATAGGAGATAAATATGATTGATAAATACTTGATGATTATAGAATGGAAAGCCTAAGGAGTAAACTTAACTTTTAGCTTTACATGGCAGGACGACAGAAAGTGAGCATGTACTAAAATATAAATGAGTACTAAATAAATACAAAAAGATAAATATTAAAACATTTATAGATCAAGATATAATAACAATATAATCAATAGAACTATAAACACAAATAATTTAAATGGAAACTAATATTACTCTTTATGAATATGAACCAAAGAACAAATGATAGAGATGATTAAGTTAAAGAAAATGATGACAATAAGATAACCATATCAATATTTATGGCACATATCTAAAGAAATCCTTAGAGAAAATATATCTGAATATTTACAAACAAAAAAAAAAGAAAATCAATAAATAGAAAATGCAACTAAAAACCTTAGAAAATGAATTAATTACATTAAAACTGAAAGAGAAGGAAACATTTCAGGAAGTGAAAGAAACAACTAAAAAGAAACTGGAATCAAATAGAAAAAATATTATTTTAGATTAACAAGTCCAACAAAAATTGTAAACAACCAGTTAATTTGACCAAAGAAAAAGAGAGGAAAACTAAATTATCCCATATTAAAAAAATTTTCAAAAGAATTCACAACAAATGAAGAGGAACTAAAGAAAATTATCAGAAATAGGTGGAGCAAAATAATAGATTTGTAATCAGGAGACATGGGTTCAAATTCTGACTCTGCCACTTAGAACCTATATGACTTTGGACATTTAACTTGTATGAAATTAATTTTCTTATTGTTAAAATGAATCAGCGGGACAAGATCACTTCTATGGGTCATTCCAACTCTAGATATGTGATATCATGATATACATGCCTATTTTCGAAAAAATAAAATACTTAAATTAATAAAGCAGAAAATTGAGGACTTAAACCACTCAAATCCCAGAGAGTAAAAAAACAACAACAACAACAAAAAAAAAAAAAAAAAACGTTAATCAACTTTCAAAGGAGATGATATAGGAAGAAAGAAAATAGCAAGCCCAACCTTGGTACTTACAAATTTGCTAGTGAATACTATCAAACAAAAAACAAATAGGATTAGAAGGTTTCAGATATAGATATGGAAGAGACTTAAGAAGTTGAGCTTTAACAAAGTTAACAGATTGCCCAAAACCCCATAGGCATAATTTGATAGCAGATCCTCTGATTCTAAAATCAGTATACTTTCCATAGTACAATTCCTGATGACATAAACCTCAAACACATGTAAAAAGAAATCATCTTACCAAACTCCCTTTGTAAGACTAATATAGGTTTGACATCCAAAACAGAAAAAGATAAAGGAGAGAGAAAATTATAGTTCACTATCACTAAAATTATTCAACAAAAACTGGATTCACTGTGATATATTTGTATTTATAACTTAATTCAAGGATAGACTGAATATTAGGAAAAATAATCATTATTAAAAACACTAATCTTATGATGTCATTAGACACAGAAAAGGCCTTTGATAAAATACAACATTCATTTATTGTTTTAAAAAAATGCTAAAAACACAGGACAACTTCTTAATATAATCAAAAGCATTTGTCATAAACCAAGAATTTTCATCATCTGTGCCTGAGAAATAATGTAAGCTTTCCCAGTATGACCAAGGGTCAAATGAGAATGTCCATTTTCTCTACTCTTTATTGGACTATGGTGGTAGAAATTTTCACTCGTGTGGAAACTTACTGCACTCTTACAAAGTACCTCAACTCAGAACATTTTAGGAATTTGTACTATGGTCAACACAGGAAGAAAGTTACATGAACCCAGGAAACATCCTGACTCCATGTCCATCGCCACATAAAATTATGCACACTGCCTTTCTGAAGAAAAGGGAAAAAAAACATTGAGGAAATTGGCATAGAAAAAGGAGGAGGAAAACAATACCTACTAGCAGACAATATGATGACTTAAAGAATACCAATACCAAAGAATCAATGAAGAGTTTAATTAAAACAATTAATAGCTTCAATACATTAGCAGGAGAATAAAAATAAAACTGGAAAAATCATCAGCCTTTTTTGTATGTTACTTTAAAAAAAAAAAAAGCCTGGAGGAACAGAAATTCCAATTAAGATAATATCTGGGAATTAATCTTATCCAGATAGAGAATTGCTTTACCTAGAACAAAAACATTTTATAGACATCAAAGAATATCTAGAAAATTAGTGGGAGATTCAGTGTTCATGGCTAGGAAGCACCAGTATAGTAAAAATGAAAATATCCAAATTCTATACAGAGTTAATATTCACCAATCAAAATTCAAGTCTAACTGAGTACAGATGAAGAAACTGAGGAAAGTTTTGCCCAAAGTCACATACTTATTAAGTGCCAAAAGCTGGATTTGAGTTTAGGAAGAAGAGTTTATACTGCTTCAGGCTGGTATCTTAGCCATTGCACTACCATCTATAAACCCAATGTGAGTATCTACACTTTGGAAATTAGCAAAGATAAGAAATTAGAACTCTATTCCTTGTTTGAGTATATGTAAGAATTTGATAGAGAAAATGTTAATAATGCATATTAAACTGAATGGTATGTTTTGTGCATTTTATTTTTCTAGAGTCAGTTGTTAAACATTTAACAATACACTACCAGTCATAAATCCAACACATAATCCTTTGAGAAAGGGACATCTCAGGTAACAAGAACTGACATTAACATCTGAAAATAGGCAAAAATAAAATTTAGATCAGCAATCTTGCACCATTTCAGTGGGCCAGATTTGTAATTTCATCACTGTAGGGAATTCCTCAGACAGGAATCCTCTCCTAGAAAAAGGAAAGAAAAGGGAGTGTCAGAATAGAAGTGAGGTCAGAAACAATAGGCAAAAATGTAAGAGAAGAGGAGAAGGGGTGAAAGAAGATAAGGTTAGTGGGTGGGGTGGATTAAAAAAACATTGCCAAGCAAAAGAGTGTGGGATGATAGGAGATAAGGTAGTGGGTGGGCTGGGCAAAAAAACAACAACTAAGGATTGAGTGGAAAGAGAGAACAAAAGTATATATTGGGGGACGGGGGGGGGGAGAAATAGGATAGAAGTAAAAACAGAGCTGGTAATAATAACTGTGAATATGAATAGGATAAACTCTCCCATAAAATGGAAGAGGATAGCAAAGTAGATTAAAAATCAGGAAGAAAAGAAAGAAGGAAGGAAAGAAGGAAAAGAGGGAAAGAGGAAGGAAGAGAGGGGAAAGGAAGGGAAGAAGGAAAGGAGTGACCTAAAAGGAACAATAGGAATCTGGGCAAGATGATAAAAATAGATACAGTGAATCTGGGTGGTTGATTTTTACTCAATTCTTATATACCATGTGCAGAGAAACTGAGAGAAAAAGTAGCCTGCAAGAGATAAGATAGCATAAAAGAGTCTTCTGAGAGAATTCAAGTTCCTGTGAATATCAGAAGACAAAAAATGTTACCTCTTGCTCCATTGCCTACCATCTGAGGCAATGAGCAGACAATATAAATGAAGATGAAGCCATCCAAGTAAGTCAAACAAGGATAAACAATTTCCAATTCAATATATGTGACCAATTGCTGTGATAGATGCCTATTTTTATGTATGACTAATTAATAAATAATTACCTTTGATTGGGAGAATATGAAACATTAAATGGGCCACAAAATCTAAATAAAAGGAATCCTCTCCTACACAGAAACATATATGCTTTGTTGACTGCAACTTACAAACCTAGTTTCCCAAAGCAAAAGGGGTTAAAAAAAACTCACCCAGGATTACACAGAAAGCAATCATCACAGGGAGGAGCTAAACCCAAGAATTCAATAACATTTGTCTGCTAAGCATCCATGTCTCTCTCTCTTATAATACTATAAATTATTGGATAATAATTTATCACCCAAATGGCAATGGGTAATGGTACTCCATTGGTACCCAATAAATGGGTAAATAATTTCAATATAGAAGTAATAGTATACAAATAGAGAAAGGGAAGGTTTATTATTCACAATGAGGCAATTGAAAAACATCTTTTACCAGAAATGGAATAGAAGAAATTTTCAAAGATGAAATAGACAATAGGGTTAAATAATCTTAGGATTCCTCATTTAAAACTTGAAGAGAGCTCATAATCCACCTAGTTCAACACCTTCATTTTATGAAAAAGTAACCTGAGGACTAGAGAGAGAAAGGTATTAGTCCAAGATCACAACTTGTCGCTAAATATTTACTAAATTCCTAATACTTGACTAAGTAATGGGGATACAATGAAAAGCCAAAAAAGTCTTCGTGATTAAGAAACTCAAATTTTAAGGGAGGAAATGACATGAAGACAGATATATAAAAGCAAGATAATGATAGGATAAATTAGAGATAATCACTAGAGACAAAGCACTAGAATTAAGGGGGACAGATTCCTGCAAAAAGTGAGACTTTAGCTGGCCCCTAAAGCAAATCAGGTAAAAAAGGGAGGCAGAGATGAAGGACAGCATTCTAGACATGAGAATCAACACAGAGTTGGGGACTGATGTCATATATTGAGAAATATTATAAGGAAAAATAGTGTGACTGGATCAAAAAGTAAAGTATATATGACGGCAGGGGGTGAAGAGAAAAGATATAAGCAGATTGGAAATTTAGATTATAAAAGGCTTTGAATGCCAAACTAAAGATTTAATATTTGATCCTGGAGAAGCCAGGAAACCGCTGGAGTTTATTCAATCAGAGGTGAAACATAGTCAGTCCTGTGTTTTAGAAAGATCATTTTGACAGCTGAATGAAAGACAAGGTGGAATGATCTAGAGCTGAAAGGAAATTCCAAGGTCATCAGATTCAACTCCATTTTACAGAATAAGAAGCTGAAGCCCAGAGATGTGAAGCTATTTGTCTAAGGTCACAGAAGTAGTAAGATTGTGAGCCATGATTAGAATCTTGCCTGCAAAGACTATGATTTTCCTACACCATGCTGGCTCTAGTCATGATTACATTTGTAGAAAAATCTGACCAGGAATACCATGATTATATCTTTCTATTCAGGTTCTACAAGCTGATTTAGAAAAATTTTCTTAATAAAGTGTGACTGAGGAGATTGGACAACTTTAAGACATCAAGTTTGGGAACTTTGCTCTTCCTATGAAGAGATGACACTATGGAAGGTCTGGACATGACATGCAAGAAAATTTGACTGAGTCATAGATAAATCAGAGGGCACATATTAAGACAAGGACATATAAAAGGAAAGGAACAGACATATCTTTCAAAATCAGAGCTAGACTGAGGTGAGATCAAACATAGAAACTTTAGGCTCAGTTATAAGGAAGGATGAAATCTGCATATTTAGGCCCACACCAAGGGATCACTTCCAACAACAGATAAAGAGCTATGATCATACTTTCTACATAAAACATTAAACATCTTCTGCAAACACAAAACTAAAAGTAATTCAGCTATAATCAGAAGACAAGAAAGAGACTGGGGAAAATTTGTGCATTCAATAATTGTAACAAAAGACTAAATTCCAAAATGCATAATGTAATTGATTAAAATATCACCTTATTAATAACCAATCCCAAATAAGAAAATGGACAAAGGATCTGAGTAGTTTTCAAAAGAAAAATACAAATTATCAAAAATGTTCAAAATCACCAGTAATTGAAAAAATTGAATTCTTTTTCAACATTAATGACTGACTCTCACCAACCTAGCAAAGATCCTAAAAGGTATGAATTTCATAGTTGAAAGGACTGTAAGAGGAGCCGGGCAAACTCCATTTTCTATATCGCTATCTTTCAATGGTTGTCAATCACCAGAGCGTACACACTTTTCATCTATGCCTCACGACATTACCTTATTTCTTCCAGCATCACTTTATTTAATACTTTTTCTTTACTATCAACCTCCTCATACTCAATTGCTAGAGGCTGCCCTCTCTCTGTCTCTGATTATATTGCATTTATTCTGTGCATCTATTTTTTTCTATTAAGCACTTATTAAAAATATATGTCTACATATTACCTCTCCCAAAAGAACCTGAGTTCCCATAAATTCGTCATTTCTAATGGCACAGTAATATTCCATTACAGACATAAACCATAGTTTGCTATATCATTCTGAAAACGTGGTGACCCCTTAGTTCCCAGAACAAAAAAGGTTTCTTTAAATATTTGCTGTCTATATAGTTTCTTTTCCTCTTTATTACTGTTTGGAGGTCTGAGGCAAGTAGTATCTTTTTATTAAATTATAACACTACTTGCTTCAGACCCTAAAACAATCTGTTTCCAAAGAGGCCATACCCAAAGACACATACATGCCTCTTTCTTCATTTGAAATCAATTATCTCTCTCTAGACTTGGATGTTCTTATTGTATTAGTCAGAATTCTGAAGGCTTTCAATTTTCTTTTTTCTCTAAACTGTTGTCGTTATTTAAATTGCTCTGGGTCTGTCCTCTCCTGAATCAGTTCATTGTTTTGTCGAGTCATGTCTTCACGTCTAAATTTGCAGTTTCCTTGTCAAAGGTTCTGCCATTTCTTTCTCTAACTCGTTTTTCAAATAAGAAAACCAAGGCAAAGAGAGTAAATTGACTTGCACAGGGTCACATAGCTATTAAATGACTAAGCCTGTATATGAACCCTCATTTTTTTCTAACTACCCCATCTAAGGTGCCCAATCAGTTCATAAAGAGCATCCCAATGTGTTCAGAAAGTGTCCATTTCTTAATTTCTGATGGTACAATATTAGTATACCTTTATTCCCCACATCCTATCCAACATTTTTCACTGTCCTTAGTAAGTCATCTTTGCCAATCTAATACATATGAGGTAGAATCTTAGAGGTGATTTTTTTGTATTTTTCTAATTAGAGACTTACAGCATTTTTTCATATGGTTACTTGAAATCTTTGATATCTTCATTTGAAAAGGATCTATTCACAGCCTTTTACTATTTATTTGGGGAATGGTTCTTCCATATTAAATATTCTGATGTTACGGAAAGCAAAAGGGCAATAAATATAAAATTATTCATAACCATGTTGCCTATAGTGAAAAAAAATGCTGGAAATAAAAATGTGTCCAACAATTGAAACAACTGCAGGATACGAACGTAATGGAAAGTTGTTGGCCAATAAGGAATAATGAATTGAACGATTCTTTAGAAATATAGAAGACTTGTATGAGAATGGTTTTTTTTTTAATAGCCAAACTAACTGAGAATTTTTTAATATTTTACAATTCAATAAATCTTTACTTCAAATTCACATAAATAACAATATTTTAAAAGATAAAAACCATTCATGCCTGAGGGCTATAAAAAAAAAAATAGAAGAATTTGCTGACCCCTGCTCTAGACCATGATGCTTCAGTGCCTGCCCTGGGGAGATAGACACAATCAATTATTTTATCACAGTAATCTCTCAGTTATTACCCTAAAATAAATATACACACATTCACTGTGCCCTATGTAGCTATTCATGCAGACATTCTCATGCAAACACACTCAGACAGACAACCTGAGTTCACACACTTTTTACTAACATCCACAATGGCAAATTAAAGACTTAGATTTTCAGAGAAAGAAGGGAATTAGGTCTCATTAAGCCTAATCTTCTCATTAAACACATGGTGAAAATAAGGTCCAGAGAGGGGAAGGGGACATTCACATTCACACATGTGGATAGTGGCAGTGTTAGTATTAGAAGCCAGGATTCTTAAATTCTCCAACAACCTAGGGCCTCATCCGGATTATGCCTTCCAAGTCCCTCCTTTGACACGGGTTTGTCCAAGAAGTTCTCCAGTTGCCCTGAAATCAAGCACTGACTTTCTCTCCCCTTCCCAATGATGGAGACATGTATGATCTGACACACTGTCATACTTGGTGGTTGGGGGGAAATGTATGGAAAGTGGTGGGGGGGGGGTACGGAGATGCACCTTCATAATTTGAAGGAAATGAGGATGATAAAAAATTGTTATATTGTCAAAATGAAAACTGAGGAAGCAGTTGAACTTTAAAGCCTAAGATGATGTGCTTTCTACGTGTGAAATATGTGGCTGAGAATAAGTTATTAACATTTACAAGCATTTTGCTCCACTAGCAGATACTCAGCTCACTGAGTGGGAGCTGCTGGAGGGGAGATAAAGAAGTCTCACTGAAAAGAATATGTCATGGGCAAAGAACGCGTGAGAGAAAAAAGAGCTCTGTGAAAGCACCCCGTCCCTCATCCTCCATCTTCCACCCTCCCCCAAATAAGGTTGATTTCCTTTGAGATCAGTCCTAAGAGAGTCTTTTGGATCTGGCAAGAGTCAGGAAGTTCAGTCTAGCATGGATATGGATCCATTGGACCAGTAGGCCCAGGTCCCAAGTCTCCTTAGAATCCATTTATGTCTTGCTCTGTTTGGACTCTACTTGATGGGGTATATATGAATATAGGCATCAGGGCTACCCAAAAGCCCGCACAATTCAGGAAGCCAGCACTAAAACATCAGAAACTGAAATGACTTCCCTCTGATTCTATTCAATGTGGACCAAGGCAATACAGGAATCTCTTTCATCCATTTGTGCTTAAGGAAAGCCTACTCTTAAAGGCCTTTCCATAATTCTCAGGTAAGAATTCTTCCCTAATCCCTCATTTGAATTCAAAGCACCACACTCATATCTCCTAATTTGTTATGGTTTCATTTAAAAGAGCAGGATCATCTCGAGTTGCCTGACCTATGTCTTGTCAACCAATTCAGATGGATTCTACAAGAGAGAGTGAGGTTGATGACTTTATACAGCCCACCTTCACCTAAATCCAATTCACTTGCAAGGCAAGATGATGATATCATTGATCCTCTCTGAGAATGAAGGACTAACAACAATAACCATCTTTGGAAGGAAAAGAAATTTAAGGGGAGTGAGAATTTTTCAGTCATCTAGTCCAACTCTTTCATTTCACAGAAGGGGAAACTGAGGCCCAAAGAAGGAAAGTGACATGGCCAAGACCACATAAGGGGTGCTAGATCCAGGAAAGACCTCAGAGACTAATTCAAACCTCTTGTTTAACAGAAAAGGAAAGGGAGGTCCCATTGAGAGGTGATGATTTACCAAAAGCCACATAGTAATTAAATAATAAAGGAAGCATTTCACCTGAGGTTCTCCAACTCCATTAGCAGCATTCCTTCACTGCATGGATGTTCTTCCACTGGAATACCCACAGGTATTTCTGTATTCAGAGCAATGATCTTCTGTGCTTAAGCAAGACGGGCATGTTCTATAGGCCATTAGCCAAAAAGGACTCATGGTAAGAAACTCTGCAAAACTTAATTCAAAGCAATCCTCTCTGTGCAAGTTTCAAGGAACTCTATCTGCAGGAGGGAATTTGCAATTCATATGCAAAACTCTTAGCAAGTGGCATCTTATTCAAAGACCATATAACTCTAGTTCAACTATTTCCATACAACATTAGAACTAGATGCCATCATAAATATCTGATTACAATGCCCATTGACCTACCAATTTCATGATAATGGGGGCACTCATCTGAAAAAGCGCCCCTTCATGAGGTCTCTAGTCCTCTTGGTTCATTAATGAGCCTCCCTAGCTTGGCAGGGAAACGGTCCATCTCTCAGCCCTCCCCCCATTTTATAAGTGGCTTCTCTGCAATCGGTTCATCATTTAATCAATGCTCATTTGAAAATACTGTAAACTTCCCCTAAAGTGGGTCTAAATGCTCACAAGATTGTTCGTTACCAATTTTTACAGTTCTCTTATAATAAGCCAAGAGAAATGGTGTCAATCCAATTGGAACTGTCTAAAATGAGACCTCGGTACAGATATTCAAAATGCAGTGGAAAAGGGAGACAGATGTATTAATCATTTATTACAATTAATTGTTTATTAATCATCCATCTCCACTTGATCACTGAGGGACTTATGGGGTGCAAAGATTTGTTAGGGGAGGGAATTTGAAAAGTGGTAGGTAGACCGAGTAGGGGGACCAAATCACTGTTCTCTGTTCAGCTACTGGTATTGAGGATGAGCCATGGAGATGGGCCATTTATCAAACTGCCATCTAGCCCGACTTTTCAGGAGCTCAATTTATTTTCTTACAAGTTTGAAAAATTCCCCCTTCTCCCTCCCCACTCACATAAAAGGAACTGTAGCATTTCCCAGTTGCATCAGAAGCCAAAAGGAGTTCAATCCATATCTGGAAATGCAATTCAATGAGGATTTATTAAATGTCTACTGTGTATTGGTCACCATACTGGGGATACAGAAACAATAAGGAAACAGACCCTAGCCTTAGAGAGCTTATATTCTTTTCGGGGGGGGGGGCGGGGGGGGGGGAGAAATAACAGTCACCAACAAATAAATACAAAATCAAACCCATGTAATTTGGTGGTAAAAGGTGTAATAATTAAAGGGACAAGAAAAGGTCTTGCTACATATTCCAAGGGGCAGGAGTAAGGAAGAAAACAATCCAGGCATAAGTGATGACAGCCTGTTTCTAGGCACAGAGGTCAGAGATAAAATGCTCCTTTCCACCAGTTGGTGCCTCTGCCACCAGTTTTGATCGGGGAGTAATCCTAACTTCCAATAAATCTGAATTTGAGGTATATAGCAAATAGGCCAATTTAGGTGGAACAGAATATGTGATGAAAATAGTAGAAATTCAGTCTAAGACCACTGGTGGAAGCCAGAATGTAAAGAGTTTTAAATGTTAAACAAAAGAGTTTATATTTAATCTTATAAGGGATAGAGAACACATAAAGCTTCTAGAAGTGTCATAAAGAATTCCAGCTTTTAAAAGATGAATTTGGAAGCCACTGGGAGCAAAGAAAGTAGAAATGTGTGGCTGGGAAACCGAGGAGGAGGCTACTTCAATAGTACAAGTGATATGAATGTGATTTAGGGGCCATTTAAGAGGGGGAATGAATGGATGGAGAGATATCTAGAAGGTAGAATAAGTAAAACTTGCCTGGGGATTGGCTTGGGGCTGAATGAGAAAGAAAATTCAATAACAACAAAACTTATAAACTTGACCTATTGGAAAAATGATAGCATTTCAACATAAATTTAAAAATTAAAAGAGATTGAATTGTGGGAAAAGAGAATGAGGTCTGTTTTAATATGACTTCATGATGTCTATAGGGCAGAGATAAAGATATCTAGATTTAGGAGTCACATCAAAGCGAAACAGGATGTCCACTATGTATTTAGCCTTTATATGGAGAACCCTAAAAGGAAGAAATCCACTTCTTAAGACAGAGGGTCCCTTTCACTTTTGAACAGTTCCAATTGGGAATAAGTTTTGGTCTTCTGATTTTGCTTTCTCCCCTGATATTAACCCTAACTTTAACTTTCTGTAACTTTCAAACATCACTCTTGATTCTCAATTCTGAGTTCAAACAAAGAAAGTCAAATCCTTATTGTATATGGCAGCCTTTCCTCTGAAGATCAACAAATTCATGAGGGATAATTCGGACTAAACATTCTCGGTACCTTCAAATGACCTTCAAATGACATAACGTATAACAAGATCCCATTTCAATAGGCTTATGACCTCCATATCTCCGATAGAACCTTGGCTAATGTAGTTTAATGTAGCCTGTGATCACACTGGGTTTTCTGGCTACAGTATCATATTGTTAACATATCAGGCTTTCTGTCTACTAAACCCTCCAAATCTCTTTAAGACAGATATTTAAGAAGTCACAATTAAATGCACTTTAAATGAGAAACACCTCTTTGGCGTTTTTGATAAGAAACATCTCTCATCATCTGTTAAGTCAATCAGTCAATAAACCCCTATTAACACTAAATGCTAAGAACTGAGTCCTGAAGAGAGATAAAAACAAAAGCAAAAACATTGTCCATGTCCCAAAGAGTTCATATTCTTGTTATGGAGAAAGAATGTAAATAATCATGGATATGCAGGATATGGATATAATAGAAAGAAAGTAATCTCACAAGGAAGGCAATAAGAGTGAGGGGAATTGGGAAAGGCATCAATGTGGCAAGTGGGAATTGAGTTTTTTGATTAGGACATTAAATGATTCTCTGTTAAATATCCCACCTCTCCCCAACTCCCCATTCCCCTCAATAATGTTCTAAGGGGATATCTTCTGGATCAGACAAGTCAGGAGTTGAGCCATGGATAGATATGAATCTACTGGGCACCACTAGCCCCAAGTTCTAAGGCTCCTTAATAACCATTCATGCTTTGCTCTGGTTGGGCTCTACTTGATACACTTATATAAATATAAAGATTAGGGCTATCTGCCCTAGCCCATAATCTCATAGAATCCATGAAGCCATCATTCCAAAGAGCTGGAGAACAACAACAGGAGAGAAAGTAGAATACTGGATATGACCCCATTTGGGGTTTTCTTGCCAAAGATACTAAAGTGGTTTGCCATTTCCTTTTCTACTTTATTTTACAGATGAGGAAACTGAGACAAACAGGTTTAAGTGTCTAAAGCTTATATGGCTAGTATGTGCCTAAAACTGAATTTGAACTCAAAAAGATGAGTCTTCCTGACACCAAGCACAGTAATCTATCCATTGTACCACCTAGGCCCAAAGCCCTATGTAAAAATGACCATTTTTTGATCTCACATATAAAAATTTACACTAACCCTATTAAATTTCATCTTATTGAGGCAGCTGAGTGGCACAGTGGATAGAGCACCAGCCTTGAATTTAGGAGGACCCTGGTCTCAGACACTTAACATGTCCTAGCTGTATGACCTGAGCAAGTCACTTAACCCCAATTGCCTCAAAAATAAAATAAAATAAATTTCACCTGATTAGATTCAGTCCAATGTCCTAGCGTATCAATCCTTTTAGTGATCCTGTTCCTGCCACTCAGTGGCATTAGCTATTTCACCAGGCCTTGTATCATCCACAAATAAAAATGTTCAAGAGCACAGGGCAAAGCACAGATCCTTGAGATCTCTTTCCAAGTTGAAATGGAACCATTAATGACAGTTAGGAGGCTGGCCACCCAACCAATTCTAAACCTAATGGTTCCATTTTCCAGCAAAAATATCCTGATGTCCAAAAGAAAGGCAAACACATCTCAAAATGATTAAATCTGCTAACACATGAGGTCGAAAAACATTCTCATAGAAGATAGGATTTCCTTCCTGACTTACTCTGATTTCCACAAAGCTATTTCAAATCGGCAGAATATTCCCATATTAAAACCATTTCTAGTGTCTTCCCTCAAACCTTGGAATGTAGTTACAGGTGAATACTCCTAGTCAGACTCTTAAGTCAAAGAGAGCAGAGATTGCAAGAGAATTTAGCTTCCCAACTGGTATTTGTTAATTTATGAAGAGCAAGTTCTTTTGCCAACAAAGTCAAATCAATTCCTTCAGGCAGAGTAATTGCTCAATGTGTCAGACATCCTGAGGCCTTCACCGAAAGTGACTAAAGGAAAAAGGCCAGGAAAGGAAGCTTGGAGAGAGTGAGGGAGGGAGTCCCCTGCTCACACTGAGTCATAAATTCAGGATCTCTCAAGGCTATCTGGGTTGGTTTAAGGGAGGCAACGTGCATATGAGAGCAAATCACATGAGACCAATTCAAGGGGATATGAAATCAAATCCCACCAATGACACTTGCTAGCTACATAGAGAAGTCAAAACCTCTTCAGAAGTCATTGTTGTCCTCTGTAAAAAGGGGGTGATGCTCTCTGTGGTGAAAAGGAGCGGAGCCTAGCAACTAGGGAGCTGACATATAAGTCAAGAAAAATGGGGTTCAAATTCTGTTAATGATTCACAAGGGAAATTCCCTTTAACTGAGAATAATGAATCAGTGGAGTAAAGGGGTAACATGTATTCAAATTCAAAGTTATAATTAGAGAAATTATGGCAATTGCTTCCAGCCAAATAGAAATATGCAGTATGAATTCGAATAATGTGACAGCTTCAGGGCATTCATTATTCACACTAATAACGACCTAGCTTTACTGTGAACATGAACAAATTACTTAACCTCTTAGTTCTCTAAGCAAAATTCTAAGATTATAAATTACAATATAACAATAATATAAATTACAATATAACAAAATTCTAAGATTATAAATTACAATATAACTAATTTGCTTTCTTATGGGGAGCATCCTCATCAGGAATTTCTCAAAACAATAAAATCATGGTTATGGTTTCCCTCCTCCTTCTCCCCCCCAAAAAAAATATAAGCCTCTCATACCTAAATCCGTAGGTTGTTTTGAGGATCAAAAGAGATAACTCATGACACATCCTTCACAAACTTGAGAAACATTCATAAATACCCACTATTATTAATGAGGTCTTGGAGAATAGGCAAAAATCATAGTTAATATGAACGGCGGTTTTAATGTTTACAAGTCATCTCAGATCTGCTGGGGCACCTTGCTAACCGTGTAACTTCAGGCAAATCACTTCCAAACTCTGGCCTTATTTTCCCATCTGTAATATGAGGGGAGTGGCCTAAAGGATCTCAAAAGTACATTGTAACCCAGGAATTCAATGAATTTTTAAAATTAAGGACGAGAGAAAAGAAGACAGGAATATTGAAAAATAAAATCTTTGCTATGGAAACAGCCAGTTGTCATGAGATTAGCTGCAGTGCCAGAGTCTCCATGCAAAGTTCAAATGATTAATTAGTGACTACATCTGTCTAAAGTTTCCTCGGCAGCTTGGAACATCTGAGCCACTAAGTGGAAAACACGTAAATTTATTTCTTGGGTGGGTGTAAGCACAAGTATTTCATTCCTCTTTTTGCTCCAACCCAGTCTTCCTTCCAATACCTCTTATTGACTTCCTGAGAATAGTTCTCAGGAATGGGCTCCATCCTACTGGAACATCTGCTTGGTGTTCCTCCCCTTGCCAACAACACTGCAAAAGCTTTGGCAATATCTAGAAAGCTCCTCAGAGTTGAGCCCAGGGGAGTTTTCTGCAGCTCCGCAAATCGAAATTCAATCCAAATGGGGAGCATTCGACCTGGCTCCTTTCACAGGACATAGAATGGCTGATGACTTCTGGGAAATGGTGAGCTAAACCAAGCCCCTCGCGTGGCCCATTGGAAGCTTGAAAAGAGCACTACCCTTTGGCCTCATCACAAAGGAAAGATGAGTGGGAGCCATTAATAACATCCTTTCTAATTAGTGTCATTGAGGGGTGTTTATTAAAAGCACCAGAGTACCAAATAGCATAAGGCCTTAGCCATTCATCATTTAGGAAAAATAAAAAGGGCATCTGCTAGAATCCATAAGCATTCGGTTCAGATTTCCACTGCCACTGGTGCAATGGGTCCTAGTGGCATCTCTGGCAGGACAACAGAAACACCATTAATGTCTCAGAAGCAGCAATACTTCTGAAATTAATTCAACCATATGATCAAAAGGGAGAATAGGGTGCATGGGAAAGGATGGAAAAATATGCCACACCACATGGGTCACAAGATGAAGAAATTCAGACGTATAATGTCTACATATCATTGAACTGACAAGCAGAGGATCTAAGGATCCTCAACTTGGAGCTGGAAGGGACCTTTGGATTTAGGTCAACCCCTCATTTTAAGAATGAAGACACTGAGGCACAAAAAGGGGGAGGAACTTGCCTAAGTCACACATACACAGCTTGAGCTGGAAGAAACCTAAGAGGCCCTGATTTAGATAAGATCCCTTCATTTTACAAAAGGGCAGACAAAAGATATGGCAGGCAAAGAGACTTGCCCAGAATCAAACAAAGGATGTAGATCTAGAGGTGGGAGGACTTCAGGATCCAACCAGTTCCATTTAACAAAAAACAAAACAAACGCACAGTAAACTGACTGGCCAAAGATCACACATCCAGGATCACGGATCTAGATACAACAAGGAACTAACTAAGTTCGGTCAATGCCTTCATTTTACAGATGATTAAAACGAGACCCAGAGAAATTAAAAGATTTGGTCAGGATCACATGGTAAGTGCCTAAGGTGGAATTGACACCTAGATCTTGCTTCCTCTAAGGCTAGATCCCCATCCATCATACCAGTGGGGTCAAACATATACACGTAGCCCCAATCTCTTGAACCAGCTTAACATACGAATGGGAAACAGAGAGATATCATTAAGAATAAATATCTATTAATCTCTAAAACTAAATCAATATGTAGCCCCCAGGGATCCTTATGTGTGGGTTAGTTTGGGTTTGACACCATTGCTCTCCATCATGCCGTGCAACTCAGGAATAACAGAGCCTTGAAGATTGAAGGTATGGGATGTTTAGTGACTTGCAACAATCCCCAAGATAGTATATATCAAAAACCAGGACTAGAACTCAGGGATTTCTAAATGTGGCACTCCACCCATTATGTCATACGGCCTGGTTTCTCTCTCAAGGAAATGGACAGGAAAATGCCAATCCCTCCAAGGGAGCTGTCCAGAAAGACTAAGCAGTCATCTTTAAAAAAGACTTCCAAAACCTATTTTCTTTTGAGAGGAAATTGGGGTTAAGTGACTTGCCCAGGATCACACAGACAAGTAGTAAGTGTCTGAGATCACATTTGAACTCAGGTCCTCCTGACCCCAGGATTAGTGCTCCACCCACTGCATCATCTAAATGCCCCTTAAAAAGAGTTCTGTAAAAGTATACAGAACAAGGGCTTTGATCTGGGTTAGATTGACGCCAACGAGAAAGTTTAAAGCTATTATTATAATGAAGTGAGAAGATGCCCAGTGCTTCTGAAAAGATAAAGCTAAGCCATATAGTTTGAGAATAACTCTTGAAGCTGCCCGGCACCTCAAGATGCTGTTATGGGCACTAATAAATGTCTGTGAAAACAACAGGATCAAGGTAAGTCTAATAATTCTAGGCCACATCATTTTCATTCATGGACTTATTTAGTTCTCTACCAAGGATTGTTTTTAACTATCTAGATGTATCATGAGATTACTAAGTTTTTCTTTTGTCGTTGGGGAACCAGAGGAACAAAGTATTAAATAATAATAGTCATTTCTTAAAGTTCTTTAAGATTTATGAAAGCAATTTACATAAATTAGTTCACTTGAACCTCCCAATTTTCTTGTGAAAAACATAGTATAACTATTATCAGATTACTTTACACATGAGGAAACTGGGGTTCATAGAGAGGAAGAGACTTGTCCAGAGTCACAGAATCATTAAGCATCAGAGACAATATCTGAACTCAAGTGTAGCAGAGACTCCAGCGTAGCCAAGCAGCAGTCTTTGCCCCCAGGAGACATCTCTATCCTTTAATAATACTCTCTTCTGATTTGAGAGTCCACCACCTAGACCATCATTTCATGAGCCATGTTTATTTTATTCTCCATTCTCTGGACTTCCTATTTTCTTAAAACAGCAGCCAGATAACAGATAACAGTGGTTATCTTACCACACTGCAGCTTTTCTCTTTCTTGGGACTGTTTTTCTGGCTTTTCTTTTTATTCTCAATGCTTAGCACAGTGTCTAGCACAAAGGAAGCACTTACAAATGCTCACTTTTTCCCATGGATTGATTGTATGATGTCACAGCACATCATTTTTTCTATTATTTGTTTTTAAATAAGTTATTATTCAAAGGCATCCAAGTCTTCTGGGGAGGTAATCGATTCAAACAACAATAGGTACAGGGATGGAGCACTCAGGATCCTCATTTCAATGTCCATAGAAGAAAGGAAAAGGGAATACGCATTTATTAAACACCTATTATTTGCCAGCTACTGTGCTACTTACATGTATAAATATTTTCTCATTTGCTCCTCACGACAATCCCATGTGGTAGATGCCATTATTATTCTCCTTGTACAGAATAAGGGATACGATTGCCTTCCCTATGGGGCTTTTATCTTCTCTTGCCAAAGACGCTTGGGAAACTGCATAACTACGTCAAGTTCTCAAAGAAATTGGGAAAAAATGAAAAGGTCATCCCATGCTTTTGATTGGAATACAAATAATCCACATGAAGGCCAATTATCGGCATGATGCCCAAATATTGACATCACATCTAAATGAGGTCCCAAAGTTGGCTTGATACCCAAATGATACTCAAATATTGACATTAAACCCAAAAGAAGCCAAATGCTAGTTTGATACCAAAAGGGAGTAACTAGAATAATATGAATCATTCATTCACTTACTCAACAAATGTTATTTTGAGTTTTACACTGTACAAGTCTCTATACTGAATTTTGGGGAAATTACAATCCAAAATTAGACATCATCTTTGAATTCAAGAAGGTCACAAAAATAGGAGATGGAATGGGGGGTTGGGGAATATGGCAAATATAGGCAACAGTAAAAACAACAGCTATAAAAATTAGTTTTAAAATGAATTAATGCCTACTGTGATATAAAATAGACTTTAAAGTACTTAAGAGATGTGGGGATAAAGGAGCATGGTACTTTATGAGAAAACTAACAACTTGTTGGTAAAATAAGGGATATCTTTATAGCAAATGATATGGAATGATGAGTCAGGCAAACACATTATTATGTATATGGGAAACCACATATATATACAGGACTTTATTTTTCTTTACCTGAGTATAATAGATCACAACAGAAAATTAGGGTTGGCAGGGCCATCAGAGGCCATCTAATATAAATAATTCATTTAGAAAGTAAGACATTGAGATGCTTAGATGGGGGCAGGGTGTCTTGTCCAAGGTCACACAACTAGCAAGTGACAGAATAAGATTTGAACTTAAGTCCCCTGACTACAAATTCAGAAAACTTTCAACTACTTTACAACAGGAACACTAGATATCAATCTACAATATACTTTGCACGGTCAACATCTGTCTGATCAACTGGTTCAGCAAGTATTTGGTAAGCACTGGGCTGAATGCTTGGAGTAGGAGGGAAGGAACAGGACGGCATCCAAAGCAAAGTATGTGGCCTATTTCTCATAATGGTGATCACCTGCATGAGCTCTCACTTAAAACCAATACCCAAGAAGCAACTGGATAACAGGAAGAGACAGTGTGTCAAAGACTTTATTGCTGACGTTTTGCTTGACTGGAAGAGATCAGAGAGGGAGAAAGACGGACAGGTGTTTCCTAACATATATTGAGAAAGGGAAAGACATTGGTTCCCTGAACACATGGCTTTCATGGGCGTTTCAAATGGCTTGATTATAACTGTACCAGGAAATTAAGCAGAAATCATTTATCAAAAATCTCATCTCCTACATTTTACCCGAATTCCACTAGAAATTCCAATATTATTGTTTTGTATTTCCGGAGAAAGGGCATTGTCAAGGCTGAAAAAGTCCAGATTACCATTGAACCACCCAAGCTAGTAGCCTACCAGTCACAGACAGCTGTGTGCCTTTTGTTTAAAGCTTTATTCTTGCCATTAATATTTGTACCTGATTAAACTTCAATACAGGTGCACATGGTTTAGTAATCACACTTTTATATTTTGCATTCAGATTAGCACCACTGGAATTTGCATAAATTAGTTATGCGCCACTGGAAAAAATGAATGCTCAAGCAACTTTTATTTTTATCTAATCAAATCACTGCTTAATGAAAAATGACTGACTGCCTTCAGAGATACACTGAGCTGTCCTCTGGGGAAATGGGGCATTTACAATTCAGAGGGGGGGGTACATTGGGTGGCATGTAAACCCATTTCACTCCATTCAAATAAAATGCTGGGGAAAGCTTAGTCCAATGAAGTCAGTCTGATCTAGGCTTTAGAGAGAGAGAGGGAAGGGATGGAAGATAAATCCAGTTTTATTTGTTTAATCCCGTTACAGAATAGTATGAGTGAAACAAAAATCAAACACCACTCAGGAAGATACTACTTGGGAGGCAATCTCATATGTTTATGTGTGTGTGTGTTTATATACACATGTATGTGTATATATACATTGTATGTATATATGTGTTTACTGTATTATGTGTTGTATGTATATGCATGTGTGGTATATATACCTGTATGATATTCATATATTTGTGTGTGTACATGTGGGTATAATCATCCTCAAACATCCCTCCTAAAGAAATCCAGACATTTTATCCTTGGCCAGTTGTTAGCCCTGAAAAGAGTCTGATTAATAATAACTTACATTGCACTTTAGAGTTTGAAGAATGGCTTTCTTCTAGTACCTATGTGACTACTATTATTGCCCCCAAATCATAGATGCGGACACTGATGCTAAGAGAAGGGAAGGGGCCGGTTTCTGTGGCAAGTTCCTAGAAGATATGAGAATCAGATCTAGGTTTTTTGACTACTGATGCTTTATATTCATCTTAAAAATGAAGGGAGGGGTTTGTAATGTAAGACCTCTAAAGTCCCTTTTTACACTAAATCTATGACCCTAATGGGTGATGTTGGACCAAGTACTGTTCCCTCCCTGAGCCTCATATCCTTCCCGTGTAAGAAGAGGAAGTTGGCCTAGATGCCCTATAAGGTCTTTACTAGCCTTCGAGCTGGGATATAGAATGTTTCAGTAAGCTTCTCTTAAAGATTATCTAGTTTATGAGCCTTCTCTATCATTTTGCATTGATTTTATACGCTGATATATGTCTGTGTGATGTCCAATAAAAAACACTGGACAGTCGCTAAGAACAAGGTCCATTTTTAGAAGGCTGAAAATTCCAACCAGCTCTTCATTTGCTATCAACTGCTTTGCTTTTTTGTGACTCTATTGCCATCCAAAATGTTCTGTCATCCCTGCCTTTTTCAGCTTCCTTCTGCACACTGATTTCCTCCTTTAGATGTAAGCTCCCCACAAACAAAGATTTCCTTTCTCTTTTTTCTATCCCCAGCACAGTGCTTGACACAAAGTGAGTACTTACTATATGTTTGTCCTATCAGAGCCCAGGCCTCAGAACAACCCATCTAGGGCTTCTTGTACTACCCAATCCTCCCCTTTTCCAGGCTGATACTATCAGAAGTGACATAGATCAAGCAATACCACCAGATATGAGCATAGGTGCCTAGTCCCACAATAACAACTTCAGCAAAAGCCCCCCCCCCCCATCTATCCAAGCAGAACCAAAAACCACATACACAGAAGCAGGACCATAACTTTTTGGGTTCTGTGAGCAAACACTTCCTTACTGACTCTGCAGTTGTAGCCCCCAGCTCCTTGGATTCTTTGCTATAATGAGTCTCAAATTATCCCAGATTTCATCAGGCTTCCTAGTTCAGGATGGCCTCCTTCTCCTAATATGTCACATATTTTCCCCACCCATCCACCCCCTCCATCTCAAGAGATCAAAGATTTAGAGCTACTTAAAAGAGCTCTTTGAGATTCACCTATCTAATCCCCTCATTTAACTTAGGGAACTCAGACCCAGTAAAGATTAGTGATCACAGGTACCATCAGAAAAATACTTGCATTTCTGGCATTCTGGCTCTATAGCTAGAATTCTTTACCCACAATTCATAGACATGTTGTGGTTTTTAATACGTCAACAACTACTTCAATATAATTATTTTATCACGTAATCTTTTACAGTTTATTAAAAACACTTATGTTGGAAAGGGGTCCCTACTCATCAACCAGAATTCCCAAGAACTTTAGGACCCAAAAAGGCTAATGATTCCTTCTTTACAGATTTCCACTCTCTTCTACATTTTACTGCACCACACTGTCTCCCTCCCTTCAAGTAGAAAAATTAAACCCAACATCTGTCTTTGACTCTTGCCTAGGATACACAGTGTTGTCCACTGAGGACTCTGTGGAGTCCTATTGGTCTGTGCATGCAGCTAAGGCTGCAGTTCAGTAGTCTTCTCCAGGAATGGGGAGTGATGAAGTTGGACCCATGTCTGAGAGATAGATAATACTGGATACCACCTTTGTCACCACCATCATCTTTGCCACTTATTCACACCCCAAACTCACATATTTTTTTTTAAAAGAAATCAACATGTACATAGGGCTGGACTACTATAGAAAAGAATATTTCCTTGAACTGTAGAAATTCACTGTACCGGGGCAGCTAGGTGGTGCATTGGATAGAATGCCAGCCCTGACATCAGGAGGAGTTGAGTTCAAATCCAGCCTCAGGCACTTAACCCTTCCTAACTATGTGACCCTGGGCAAGAGAAAAAAAGAAAGAAAAGAAAGAAAAGAAAGAAAAGAAAGAAAAGAAAGAAAAGAAAGAAAAGAAAGAAAAGAAAGAAAGAAAGAAATTGACTTTACTTTCCCAAAAGAAAGGAAATACAAAAACTTGACACACTGAGAACAATATACTTCATGGATTCCCACTGAGAGAATTTCCTTGTCATGTTTTACAGGTGACATCCAAATTTGATGATATGCCCACATGTATCCGACGGGAGAAAAGAGAGATTTTTTTTAAAGAAACTGTATGGAAGAATTCAAATAGCTCTGGAAGTCGATGAAATGAGGGATTGCAGGGAGCAAAGCTCCTCAACATTCCCATCAAAAATGGCAAGAGCAATGACAAAAAGAAGCAATGCACTCTGAAATCCTCAACTGATTTTTTTAAAAGCCCTCGAAGAAATGAACTAGAAAAAGTTCTGACAGAATGATGAAGTATTACGAATTAAAAGAAGCCAAGGCAAAAAGGGAAGAAGAAAAATATAGTGAAAAGAAACTAACAGTATTCACACCAGAAACAAAGCTCAAATTTCCTCAAGACACAATAAAATGGATAATAAACACAATGATGGAATTAAGGAAAGAAATAAAATTGGTGGAAAATATCATGAGGTGAAATAAAGAAGGAACAGAGTGTGACTAAGGAATGTCAGGACGACACAATAATGAAATGAGCAGTTTGGAGACTTCAATATTTCATTCTTTTCTCTCTTTTATCCAGCTGCACAGTATCACAGAAGAATATGACTGTGAAAATAAACAAACAAATAAACAAGTAAATTTGTACAAAGATCTATCTTTGTTTCTGGGTCCTCAAAAGAACAATGTCTAAAAATAAACCAATACACTGCCCTCATTCTGTCACATCATCATCCATTTGCAACATCTGTCCACCATACATGTTACCAATGGGCTGTCTCTCCAAATAGAGGACAATAGGAATTCTTCATCTGCTTGGTTCTTTCCAGTGTGGAAAGCTAGGCCAGTCTCTGTTAAGTGAAGACAGGTCTCATATATGAATATGCAACATTCTGGGGCTAGATGAAATTAATAAAACAGCATCTCACTCCTTGGGAATCCCTCTTCAACTTGCAATCTGTGCTCTATTTCCACCATGACAACAGCAGCAAGCATCTTTGGACAGAATACATCTCCATGTTTTAAGTCTTACTGGATAGTGAATAAAGTTCTCTCTGTTATGACACCATTTAAGGAATCGTGTCATTTTGACATATGGATGGTAGATATTTTGTTTGAAAAGGGCAGTATTGTACTTGACTAAATCAAGTGTTTTTGTTTTTGGTTGTTTTTTTTTCCAGACAACTGCAGAGTGAAAGCTCATATTTTAACATATGTCTTTCAGTCAAATCTGTGATTATAAAAATGTGCTCTACTGTAGAATATCATTTGTGAAAGGCTGCCTGCTCCTTCCTCATACCTAAATCAAGAATGCTTTTGATTTATATTCATTCAGCATCCACAGAAAATATGAAGAAAACAAGATTAGATAGAGAGTTGTTTTACTTGAGAACAAATGGTATAAAAATGGAGGAAGTAGAAAAATAATTCTAATATTATTTCTGCAAAAATGAAACATGCCTATCAATACAAAAGAAATCACATGATATTATCACAATTGATATTTGGATACAACAACTGAGCTATGATGTCTTCATTGTGGGTTATCCCTCCAACGTTAGGTACATGCTTGAATCTCTGCCTTCTCAGACTTTGTCATCCTCATCCTTGTCCTCCTATAAATCCTTCACAAGGAACACAATTGTCATGTTTTTCTTAAGATCTATTGATACGCTGTGGATACCACAGGACCAGAAGGGGCATCCACTGGGATCTCTTTCTGTAATGATATTTTCTATATGATTATAAAATTCTTGAGAAACTGTGCAGTTCCATACCTTTCAGTTATTCAAGGAAAAAAATTTATGATCGTTGGCTAACTCCTATGACAATATTGTACAAAGTTGAATGCAAAAGGAAAAGGCATTATGAGACAAAACAACATAAGAGTTAAAGGACAGAGTTGACAATGCTAGTCTAGCAATTGATATAAAAAATTTTATGTGCCTAATGGCATGGCAACTACATCTGTAAAAGAATGTTTTATGACTAACTGAATTACAAAAAGAATTTAAAAAATCAAAATTACTGGGAGATCTCAAAAGCTTAGTAATAAGAATATGATACATCAAACAAAAAGAGGAATAAGAAATAAGGTATATACTTGAACAGAAAAATTATTTGATAATTTTATGTAAAAACAATGATAGAAGCAAAAAATAGGCATTGTTGCAAATCAAAATGGAAATCACCATTCTTGATTATATGCTGTGGCTCAAAAGTTCAAATTAAATTCAGAAAGGCTCAACTTGAGAATACCACATTAAAAGATCATATTGTCAAGTAGAAAGAATAATCAATGTAAGCAATATTATCAAAAGACACACATGTACATAGAGAAGAAATGGCTCATTTTGGTTAAAGGAAAAACTATAGAAACAATAACAAATCATATTAAAGATGATGATAATATAAATGCAGCATATCAACATTTATGAAATGCAGCCAAGACAATGCTTAGGGGCAAATTTATATCTCTAAGTACTTATATTAACAAGGGCAGAAAAGGTAAGATTCATGAGTTGAGTCTGAAGTTAAGGAAATTCAAAAATGTACAAATTAATACATCAAAACCAACTACAAAGCAAGAACTCCTCAAAATGAAAAGAGAAATCCATGGACTGGAGTATGAAATCAAATTAAGTTAACAAACTGAAAAGGCTACTTTAAAGAACCAATAAAATTGGTAAACTCTCACCAAATTTAATCAAAAAAAGAGAAAATCAGGTTACTAAAAATCGAAAATGAGACAGGAGAGAACACAATGAATTCAGAAGAAATAAAACTATTAGAGATTCTGATGCAAAGCTATATGCAATTAAATTAAAGAAATGGATTTATATCTAAAATATCCACATTATAACAGAGTAAATACATCACCTAAATAAATCAATATCAGAATATCAAATTGAAGACATCATTAACAATCTGCCACATTAGGAGGAAAAAAAAAACCCAGGTACAGATGGATTCACAGGTGAATTCTAGCAAATGTTTAGGAAAAAACCATAACCAGCAATAAACTATTTCACAAATTAAGAAAGGCAGTATAATTATACTGTTCCTATGATACATATATAATTCTGGCCCCATACTTGGCCAGGATGGTTTTTAAGTCAATATCATTTAATGATGATATCAATATAAAAATATTGAATGGATAACTAGAAAATAAAAAGGATATGTATCGAAAATTTAGACATTATGACCAAATACAATTTTTTTAACACAAGCAAGGCGAGTTTAATATTGGGAAAAATTAATATAATTAATCAAAAGAATAAGCCATCCATAAAAATCATAATTATATCAATCGATATAGAAAACCTTGCATAAAACAATTCATTAATGATAAGAACATTCCAAAAATAACAGAAATGTAATGATTTGTCTTTCTACCTCTTATCCCTCATTCTCACTATGTGACCAGGTCGTCTGCCCTTTCTGTCATACAACCCCTTGCTGACATTCTTACACCTTGGATACATGCTGTAGTATGCTATCACCCACCATGCACCTCTCTGTTGAACTATGTGATACTGATATTTGGTTGATCAGAGGCAGGTGTGTTTCAGGAGTTGTTGCCAAACAGAAATATCAGCAAAATGTTTTTGTTGAAAAGATGGACCTTTGCTGTTATGGAAATCTTGGGATCAGTAAACATACTCTGTAATTTCCCAAATGCAATATATCCCACTCTTCTCTTTATAAACATTGGGTCCAACTCATCCATCTGCAATGGCTATCCCAGATAGGAATATTGTTAGAAAAAAATTTTTTTTAATTCCATTCATATGTGTGTTGAAATCTGAGAAATATATGACTGTTCATCCATTTGATCTTTCCTGTGTATTTGGACAAGTTAAACACTTATCTTTTCTTTTTTATTCTTTTTTTCTTAAAGATTTTTATTTTTCAAAACACATGCA